>NC_091842.1:626666-935000 GCF_037783145.1 Equus przewalskii
CCATCAATCTCTCACCGCTGCTCACCCCAGATCATCTATCTGCACACTTCCCACCACCTCGCCCTGCACCCCACGAGTACCCTGAGCCCCCATTATCAGGGAGCCGGCTGGAGACTCACTCTCCCACCTCCTCGCTTGGCCTCCTGTGAGCTAACCCTCCCTCTGCTCGTGACCGGCTTTCCGGGCAACGGGCAAAAGTGACAGTAACAGGGGTGCTGCTCCCGCCGGCTGGGACGGCCTGACAGAGACGCAGCCTCCTCACAGCCACGGCCTTCAAAGGCCAGCCGCTCAGATGCTGCTAGGGTCCCCGCAAACTTCTGTCGGCCCGCCAACGTCTCACACGCTCCCGGGGGACTGGGGACGGCCCATGAGAGGAAGGGCAGGACGATGCGGGAGCTGGAGGCAGCATCTGAGCAGGAACCACGGGCAGGGGCGGGGGGCGCGGTCACCCAGCTCACCACAGCCGTCACACCTCTGGGCTCTGCTGGCCTCAGCCAACCTGAGCACCTGGAACCGACACCCAGATGCCCCTGGAGACCCCACTCTCCAAACGCCTGTGATGGCTCAGATCTGTGGGTTCTGCCGCCCTGGGTGCACCCCCACTTCTGGAACCCAGATCCCACTTTTTCTCGAGAGGACTGCTCCCAGTTCCAGAGGCAGGCACACACCATACCCCCCTGGTCATCGTGACTGGGTCCCACGCCCGTCCAGACCAGCCATCCCTGACCATCTCTGATGGAGCAGAACTGCCACCAGGAGGGTTGGTGCTAACCCAGGGAAGCAGAACCAGAGGTGGAAACATGGAAGCCAAGTCCTGACAACACCAACTGAACCCCTGGATCAAGCTGTGCCTGGAGCCGCTCCAATTATGTGAGCCAATCCCATTCGCGTTTTCTTTACACCCAGCTGAGGTGGATTCCTGTCACTTACAACCAGATGTCCCGACGGGAGGACAGACACAGCATTCTGTGATGCAGCGTCAGCCACCCTGCACCGCCTCTGAAAGGAGGCCACACAGCGCTGTATGGATCGCTGACAGGTTTACGCCTGGGAGACAGAATTGCTCTGGGGCCTTCCCGGGGCTCCCGGGGCCGGCAGGCCGGGTGTCAGGCAGGGACGGAGCATGCGCAGACCCTGCGCTGACAGCAGATGCCCGTGTGCTGCCCTTGCTCTCTCATTAGGGACCGTGGGGAGGGAAGGAGATGCTGCAAGGGCGATGGTAATTGAATCAAGGCCACACGAGGGGGGCGGGGACAGGGGATGGGGGGGCTGCTCCGAGGGTGTGCCGGCTGCACGCAGAGCCCCTCCTGGCCCCACAGCCCCTGGACTCAGGACCACTGGCCCTGCGCGGCCGTGTGGTGGGATACGGGGTTGCTCCGATGGGCTCTGGAGCCACCTCGCATCTGACCACCTGGCTGGTTTTCCTTGTGCTCAGAACGGGCATCACTCCCCGTGCTGACGGGACCACCGGGTGGCCTGGCCCACCCCTGGCTTTGGTGCTGCCTCTGCTGTGTGCCCGCTCACCCCTCCCCCTGCCAGGACCCTCCCCCTGCCCTCACCCGGAGCAGAGGCGCGGCTGCAGGATCCCAGAGATTCTGCCGGCTCCGGGGAGATGGGGAGGGAACAGAGACAGAGAGAGAGACACGGACAGACAGAGACAGAGGCAGAGACCCTGTGGCCTCACCTGCAGAGTACGGCTCCTGCTTCTCGGGGCGCGTAAACTCCTGCCGCTCGTACTTGGCCCGGATCCACTGCTCCCGCAGGAGTCTGCAGAGAGAGGGGACAGTAAGCCGGGAGCCCGGGACCCAGCTGGCGGAGGACGGGGGAACGCTCCCTGGGCCTGACAGCGGGGCCGAGGGCCGCTCCTGGGGCCCTGTGGGCACCCGGCCCTGGAAGCCCCGTGGTCAGGAGGGTGGCCACAAACACTGGCCAGAAGGGCTGCAGCTTCCATTTTTAAAAGCATTTGCTCACCAGTTTCACCACTTAACACCCTGCCTTTAAAAACTGAGGTACAATTGCATACCATAATTCACCCACTTAAAGTGGTCGACTCAGGGTTCATGGCATGTTCACCACTACCCAGTTCCAGAACATTCCATCACCCCAAATAGAAACCTGTACCCATCCGTAGTCACCCCCTGCTCCCGCCCCCCCAAACCACGAGTCCACTTCCTGGCTCTGGAGTTGCCCGTTCTGGACACTTCCTGTAAATGGAGCCGTGCGTGTGTGGCCTTTTAGGACTGGCGTCCCCATGGAGCACGTGCTCTGGGTCGGCATGGCGTGGCGAGTTCCCACGGCTGCTTCCTATCCCACTGACCACCTCCCTTCAGCTGATCACTAGGATGTAGAGAAGGAAGAGGCCCCTGCCCCGTGAGGGAACACAGCATCTGTCCGCTGGGTGGGCTCTGGCAGAGAGAGCTGGGGGGCCCCGCCCGCACCTGGCCTGGACCAGCACCGACCCTCATCAGGGAAGCTGTAGTCAGGGCACAGTAGATCAGAGGGCTCGAGAGGGCAGCAGCCAGGGAAGGCCAGGCCGGCAGAGGAGGGGCTCGCTCTGCAGGGGGGCCCCTTCCCTGGTGGGCTGCACAAGCCTACCACTCCTTCCTCCAGGCCCCGCACTGATTATCAGCAAACCTAGCTCAGCCTCCCCTCCGCCCTCATCCGGGCTGCCACCTCCCTCCTCCCAGGCCGCCCCCCAGGGTCTGTTCTCCCCAGGGAGCCAGATGGACACAAGGCAACTGTGCCCTCGGCTCAATGCCCTCCACAGTCCTCCACTCAGCTCTTCCAGTGCCGACAAGACCCTCTGTGACCCCCATGGCCCTGACCTCATCTCCATCCCCTGCTCAGCATGCTGCCTCCTCCCCATTCCTCCCACTCAGCCCCTGCCCACCTGTGCCCCCCGCAGCCCCCACACCTCCTCATCTCCAAGCTTGAATGTCCACGGCGGGGGGGGGGGGGGGGGGGGGCCTCCATGACCTTGGCCTTGACACCCAACCCCACCTCCCCAGACCCTTTCTGAACCTGCTCCGTGGCATTCCCATGCCGCTCTCACAGGCTGCACTCGCTGACTCTCCGGCCTCTGGGGTTTGTGGTCCTGCCCAGCTCTGTGCTGTAAGGTCCCAGGGCACGGACACGATCTTCCTGCTCCTCTGACGAACCCCTCTGCGGGGCCAGGTGGACAGCTCACCTGGATTCCCAAATATCCTGGAGATGTTGGCCCTGGTGTCCTCTGAGGCTGTCCCTCTGGGTCCCCACCTCCCCTCAGCCTGCGCCCCCTGCGGGACGGGGCGCGCGGAGGACCAGCAGATGTGCCTGGCCCCTCCCCCGTCTCTGCAGACTCAGGGGACCAGCCCAGAACCCTGACCCTGTCACCTGGGAGATGGCCCCCTGGCACCGCCTTGGAGGGTGGCTCTGAGGACAGTGCCAGCCACTGTCAGGACCCCTGAAGGCCAGGAAGCTGCCCCTGACTGTCCCCTGGCTGGGTGGCCCCCACAGGGATCAGGAAGAAACTGTCGGACGCAGACTCAAAGTACTGCAGGCCCCGAGGGGCCGCCCCAGGTCCCTGACGGCACCGTCAGCTGCTGCGCCAAGACCCCTGTCCCCAGAGGCCGCCACGCCTCCACTCCTGCCTCTGCCCACGTGAGCATAAAGTGACGTCACCACGGAGATGGCCGCCCCTCTGAGGACAACACAAGCCCGGTGCGAGGTGGAGGGCGGGCGCAGCCTTGGCCCCGCTCCCCAGCTTCCGGCTCTTCCGTGTCTGGTCACGAACACGGAACAGAACAGGAGAGCTCTGGCCTCGTGCTGGGCCCGGGTGGTCAGGCACGAAGCTGGGGTCGCACCCAGGTCCGCCGGGATCCCCCAGTCCTCCAGAGGCCGCCTCGCACCCTTGGCCTGCCTCTGGGGCCCTGGCTCCATGCACCGGTGAGCATGCGTGTCCTGGGGCTGCTGTAACTAATCACCCCAGACGGGGTGTCTTGAAACAACAGGGATGGACCCTCTCCGGGTCCGGGAGGCCAGAAGTCTAACCCTGGACTGCAGGCCGATTCCTCCTGGAGAGGCTCAGGACACTCTGCTCCAGGCCCCTCCAGCTTCTGGCGGCTGCGGCTTCCCGGGCCTGTGGCCGCACCACTCCCATCTCAGCCTCGTCGTCGTGTGGCTTCGCTGTGTGTCCCTCTCAGGCTCCCTCTCCTTTCTCTTACGAAGACAGCTGCCATTGGATTTGGGCCCACCCTAAAGCCAGATCATCTCGTTGGAGATCCCGCACTTGATCTCATCTGCAAGGACCCCATTTCCAAATAAGGTCCCTTCACAGGTCCCGCGGTTGGGACTTGACTTGACTTTGGGGAGAGACACCACTCCACCCCCTATGGGGGGCTAGCCTGACAACCCTGGGGAGTGAGTCCCTCTCGCGCCCAGTGTCACATCTGTAACACGGGGAAACGTGCCTGGCCTCTCAGAGCCGGGGAGGACCCAACGTCACACGTGTGTGAGCCAGGGGCCTGGCGGACATCAAGGGAGCTGGCAGCCGTCCTGTGGCCTTGTCCATGCCCATCAGAAATGGGACCCAGGAGGTCTGGGGCTACTGCCTTGGCATGGATGCCAGTCCCATGGCTCACACCTGCACACAAGGGCCTCCTGGGCCTGGCACGGGAGCTTCCAGAAGCAGCAGCAGGAGGCAGCCCTGGGAGCAGGAACCAGGAGGGAGCACCCGCCCGCTTGGCAGAGCTATCCCGAACCACTCGCCCTGCAGGGTATCAGTGCCAGCCTGTCCCTGGGGGCTCCTGAGGCCATCTGGCCCAGCCTCCTGGACCAGGGAAGCACCCACAGGGTACCCACGACACGCCCAGCCCTGTGACGAGGGGTGGCCACACCTGCCAACGAGCCATGGACAAGAGTGGCTATGGGGCGCACCCACCTGCCGGCCCACTGTTGGGGGCCTGGCGTCCGACTGTGCTTACTGACGCCTTCTCTCTGCATCCCATCACCCTCTGAGTCACGTGTTCTAGGACACCTGCCTGGAGGCCCAGGGGTGGGCTTTCCCTCCTGGGGAGGTGACCCCCCCCAGGGCCTCAGTTTCCCCTTCTGCACAGTGAGCAGCTCCCAAGGGGGTTTCTTTCTCTCCTTTGTACCAGGGGAAAACAGAGAGGACACACTATCCCCTCACTAAGCGCCGGGGCCCCCGCAGCTTTCGCGTCCGCCCGCCCCATGCCCCGGGGCCCCCGCCTCCTGAGGGAACCTGGCCACCCAGCATTTCATCTGTGTGTCTAGGCTGTGATGGGTTGAACTACATCCCCCTCGACAAAGGATGCTGGAGTCCTCGCCCCCGGCCCTCAGACTGGCCCTACCGGCAGACAACTGGCGGCAGATTAATGACCTAAGATGAGGTCGCCTGGAGTCGGGTGGCCAACCCAGTCTGACCCGTGCCCTTAAAGACCAGGTGAGTCACAGACACGCACGGAGGGACGACTCAGGGGGACACAGGGAGAGGCCGGCATCCGCAGGCGAGGAGAGAGGACCCACCCTGTGCTGTGGATCTCGGCTCCAGCCTCGGGCCTGTGAGACGGTGAACCCTGTGGCTGCAGCCTCGGGCCTGTGAGACGGTGAACCCTGTGGCTGCAGCCTCGGGCCTGTGAGACGGTGAACCCTGTGGCTGCAGCCTCGGGCCTGTGAGACGGTGAACCCTGTGGCTGCAGCGCCGGGTGGTGGAGCTGAGTCACCGCGGCCCCAGGAAGCCAGCACCCAGCCTCTTCAGGGGGGGCGCTCCGCCTGCCGGGGCCCTGGGGAGCTCGGGGCTCTGGGACTTCTCCTGGAACACGTGGCTGCCAGGAAGCGGGGGGCTGCTGGCTCCGTGGCCCCGTGGGCCCCAGGCCTCTCCCGCGGGTCACACAGGAAGCAGGGAGGGGCTGGTTTCCATCAGAAGTAAAACCGAGAGCCACCAGTATGACTGTCCTTCCCCGATGTGGGGACGGAAACTCCAGGGTGCAGGTGACACAGGAAGAGCCTGCGTCCCGGCCTCCTGAGCCATGCCCGCCGCTGAAACGACCACGTGGCCCGACCCTCTGATCCTTATCCCAGCTCGCCAGGTGGGCTCGGGGCTTCAGACAGGTGGGGGGGGGATCAACAGTCCTTGGGAGCCCACCCTGGGCCAGACTCTGCCACCCGGCGCCATCTCCATCCTCACAACACCCCCGCAGCTGCCCACCCTCCCCACCTCACAGCTGGGGAAACCGAGGCCTGCAAGCCTTTGTCTCCCTGGAGCTGCTGCAGCGCTGACCCTGCAAGGAGCCTGACCAAAGCGTGCAAATCAGGGAGCTGCACCCCACAGTCTACATCACGGGCCCAAAGGGGACCTCCTACTGTTCCACAGCACTCTACAGTCTACAGAGGGAGTCGGTCCACACCTCCCACCGCCCCACAGCTCCACAGTCCACACAGGGCTCGGTCCACACCTCCCACCGCCCCACAGCTCCACAGTCCACACCTCCCACTGCCCCACAGCTCCACGGTCCACATGGGACTCAGTCCACGCCTCCCACCACCCCACAGCTCCACAGTCCACACGGCGCTCGGTCCACGCCTCCCACCGCCCCACAGCTCCACAGTCCACACGGCGCTCGGTCCACGCCTCCCACCGCCCCACAGCTCCACAGTCCACACAGCACTCGGTCCACGCCTCCCACCGCCCCACAGCTCCACAGTCCACATGGGACTCAGTCCACACCACCCACCGCCCCACAGCTGTAGACCTTATGCTCAGCATCGACGCTCTCCTGGTCCGCCTGGCCTGGCCTGGGCTGGCCTATGCCTACCGTGCGTGTGGACAGGGCAGGCTCTGCTCCATGCACCTCTCCCTAGTGGAGGATCAGGTGGGCAGGTCCCACCTAGGGTTCAGAGCACGCTCCCTCCCGGGGAACCTGGTCACCTGCAGCCCCTGGGAGGGACATGCATGGTCTCCATGAGCACTTCCAGAGACCAGGACGGAGGGAGATCGGCCAAGCATCCTGGTAAGGCCCGAGGCCCGGGACCCAGTCTGTCCTCCTAGCAGCTCAGAGAGTGGGAGAGGTGGGGCCCGTGCGCACAGACCCAGAGCATCCTGTCCAGACGCAGCTGCCTCCCACCCGGCCGGGCAGGCCTGCGGGGCCCACTCGCTGGGAGCCTGGAGCCGTGGCTGGCGTCTCAGGCTGTGACACCGCTCCGTGCTGGGGCGGCCCAGGCCCACCATGAGGGTGAAGGAGCAGACGTCACATGTGGGAAGGTGAAGCCTCTAGGGAGCTGCTGGCCTCAGTCCCGTCTGTGAGGCGGGGACCTGAACGGGCCGTCCCTGGCTCTGTGCGGTTCATGGAGAAGATGCTGCCAAGCCCTCCCAGGTGCCCAGCCGCGGGTCGGTTCACAGGGTGGGCCATTGTGATGGGGAGCCAGAGGGGCCGGAGTGCAGGGCCTGGCCGGGGGGCGGTGGGCCAGGTCCTTATCCCCTTCCCAAGAGGAAGGACGTTCTGGAGGAGGGCCACCTGCCCTGCACAGGCGGCCGAGAGCTGTCCAGCTGCCCAAGGAATGGGGGTCACCTGCGTGGAGACACATCCCAGGTTCTGGGCTGGGGGACGGTCGGGCTCTGGGAGGACAGAGGGCCATGGGCGTCCTGGGGAAGGAAGGCCCAGGGCTGGGAGGAGGCTGGCTCAGGAGGTTAGAAGTCCTGGGGAGGAGGAGGGAGCCAGCAAGACACGGTCAGGGAGGAAGCCCCGAGGCCACGGCCAGAGAGGGAGGCGTCTGGAGGTGACGGCCGGCCTGAGCAACAGCTCCCGTGACAGGGGCAGCAGGCAGCATCTCCCAGCAGCCCCAGTGGAAGGAGCAGGAGACGGCCCCTGGGTGGGGGGGATGTTCCCTTGGGGCTCAGCCCGACCAGTCAGCTGGGAGCCCAGCCCCACCCCAAAGCCCCTCCCCAAGAACCTGGGTCCATAGGTCCCTCACAGTCACCCCTGACCCCCAGAACCTCACAGGGGTGCCTGCCCTGTGCTGGGCACTGGGAAGAGAGAATCCGAGGGGCCCCCTCCCATGGAGGAGCCCCCAGCCCACAGGACCCAAGAAGGAAAGTGCTCAGCGCCCGCCCCCCAGCTCTGAGTGGCCGGAGGAAGGGGCTCCTCCGAAGGCAGAACAGAGGGAGCAAAACAGACAGGCCCAGGGTGCTGGGGGTGTCGCTGGGGAATTGGTGAGGGCTCAGGGTAGGAACAGCCTGCACAAATGGCAGGGCCGTCCAGCCTGAACGGGAGAGGGGATGCCAGAGGTTGGGGGCGGGGATCCCCATGCAAAGTCTGCAGCACTGTCACCTCATGACGCCCACAGAAAGGCAGATGGGGACGCCGAGGCTCAGAGACGTTAGTGACTGATGCGAGGTCACCCGAGCCAGCCTCCGGCCACCGGGGGCCACGTGGGAGAGGGTCTGACTTTCCCCGTGTCCACGCCTGCACTGCTGAGCCAGCATGAGCCACACGCACAGCAGCGCCTCAGCATCCTCCTCCCGGACTGCCCACGGGGACCTCTGAAACCCACACTGAGCCGCCGGGCAAGACCCCCGCTGCCCCCGGAACCCAGGTGGCTGCAGCTACTAACTGCAAAATGTCGGTCCCCACCCTCCTTCCGGCCACTGGCCACCATGCCAAGAGCCAAAACCCAGCGGGAGGAGGGTGGAGACAGAGCCGCACGCCCGCGTGGCCCCTGCCCGCTCACTCTGGGCAGCCCTGCCTGCCCCGCGGGTCCTTGCAGAGCCGTCTCCGGCCCCGTGCTGTTTACCAGCGACCCTGACAAAAGCCCTTTGTTACTCACTGACAGTCGGAAGCCGTGGGCCGGTAGTAGAAAGAGGGCACTTTGGACTCGTACGTGGCTCTCGCAGCATTGTTCCCGTGGGAGGCCATGAACTGCAAGAGAGAGGACCGGTCAGAGCGCCTGGAGGCTGGGGGCGGGCGCCAGGACAACCCCAGGGCCCCGAGGGCTCGGCCACTGCTGGACGGCAACTCCCAGTCCCCCTGTGTCCCAGGGAACCGCTGGAGTGAGGGGGAGGGCAGGGGGAGGGGCCAGGTCCCTAGGAAGGGGCCTGGAGAGGGTGGCAGAGGGGAGCCCCAGCGGAGCACGGCCTTGGAGCTCTGTCCCTGTTGCAGACCCCAGGCTGCCCCGCGGCAGCGCCCACCCAGAGAGCTGCTCCCTCAGCCCAGATGCCCCATCTCAGCCTCACGGAGCCTGGCTTAGTCACTCATTGGACCCGTATTTGGGGAGCAGCTAACATGTGCCCCACACAGGCTGCAGAGCATGAGAGCCAGCTCCGGCCCAGGTGAAGCCCAGCTCCTCTGAGGCAGACTGACGGCAGAGACCAGAGTGTGACAACAACAGTAAACAGGCTTAGAAGGACAGACACAGGGTGTGCACGCAAGGGGGGTGACGGGAAGGGCTCTCAGGAGGCCACACACGAGGGTGTCCCTCCACGGGGAAATGCCACGTGCAAAGGCCCTGAGGCTGGTGGGGAGCAGGGCAGGAGGGGCCCCGAGGACGGGGCAGGGAAGGGGTTCCTGTGTTCTGCTCCTGCTGCCTCCCGGTCCCCCGAGAGAGACCCTTCCCTCTAAAGTCACTGCACCTTCAGGACCATTGGATTGTGAGCTCAGAGGACCAAGAGGATCAACTGGAAAAAGTCATAAGCACTAAGACATTTCAGCAAAAGGCTGGTGCTGAACTACAATCCTGAGTTCAATCGCTTTTCTATATAAAACATCAGTCTGCTGGCAGATATCACAAAGGAAAGACCCATTTATGAAGCAACAAGGCAAAACACCTAAGAATCAGCCAGATGAGAAATGGCCAAAGCCCCTACAAAGAACAAATGACATGCTCTTGGGCTCACAGAGGGAACCTGCAACAGAGACCCCCGTTCCGGGAAGGCGAGACAGGCTGCCTCCCTGGGTTGATCTCTATGTTTTTTGCGATTCTCAAAAAAAAAAAAAAAGAAAAGAAAAGAAAACCAGGAATAGAATTTTTTAAAGCTAGCAATGATTCTAAGGTTCATTTTTAAATTAACAAGCAAAAATATGCTAGAAAATTCAGACTCGTTCCACCATTTAGTAAAACCTGTTAAAATGCTGCTCTAAGGACAACAGTCCTGCCCAGAAAGCCCGGCTCAGCGGACAGGCTGGGAGGCCAGAAGAGGATCCATAGGATCCAACACCCGGCATCAGCCTCAGCACGATCAAGTCAGGCTCCATCTCAGCGACATCTCAGATGGACAGGGAAACGCCCATTAGCGGAGGATCAACGGGTTAGGGAGGAGGAGGAGAGGTGGAGGCGCGATTTCTGTGAACTGAACTGAGGATCTAATTTCCAAACTTAAACAGTAAAAGTAGTGGATAAAAAATCATGAGATTGTCCATGAGTAAGAGGAAGACTGCAAGAGAAGCAAAAAGTTTATTCGGGGTCAGAGAAGTGCAACCTGGGGAGCAGGGACTCAGGTGGAAACCCAAACCGTGTCCCGCCAGGTGGTAAATCGGAGCCTCTGAAGGCCACACAGGGACGCTGTCCCCCAGGCAGTTTTCAGGGCAGCAGGAGGCAGAGGGCGAGTCTCAGGAAACGCTGCTGCCCGCCGGCTCCGTCTTCACAATCGCCATCCTGTCGTCGTGATCAGGACGTGCTTCCCCCGCTGACTGTCAAAAGCTGCTGGTTAGACCGGGGCCACTGCGGGCCTGTCCGGAGGTTTGGCGCGTCTAAGGTTTGGGACAGCAAGGCCATCTCTCTGGAAAGGCAGCTTCAACTCTGTTTAAAATAGCTCCACCGTAGTCGGTTTTGACAGGATAATCTTAAAAGTGATTTTGGGAAAATATAGGAGGAAATCTTCGTGACTTTGGACTAGGAAATGGGCTCTCAGATACGACACCAAAAGCACAAGCAATGAAGGAAAAAAACTAAATAAATGGAATTTCATCAAAATTCAAGACTTTTGTGGGGCCGGCCCGGTGGCACAGCGGTTAAGCGTGCACGTTCCACTTCGGCGGCCCAGGGTTCGCCAGTTCGGATCCCAGGTGTGGACATGGCACTGCTTGGCAAGCCATGCTGTGGTAGGCGTCCCACATATAAAGTAGAGGAAGATGGGCACGGATGTTAGCTCAGGGCCAGCCTTCCTCAGCAAAAAGAGGAGGATTGGCGGCAGATGTTAGCTCAGGGCTAATCTTCCTCAAAAAAAAATCAAAGAATAACAAAAAAAACTACATCGATAGCTCCCTAAGAATATAAACTGCATTTTTTGCATTTTTAACCTATTATTTACAAAATAAAAGACAACCCACAGAATGAGAAAAACTATTTGCAAGTACGATATCTGATAAGGGACTTGTGTCCAGGATATATGAGGAACTCTTACTCAATAACAAGAACACTCCTAACTCGATAATAAAAAGATGGCCCATTTTGAAAATGGGTAAAAGATTTGAATGGACATTTCTCCAAAGGAGACATACAAATGGCCAAGAAGCACAGGGAAACATGCTCAACATCCTCAGCCATCAGGGAAACAGCAATCAAAACCACAACGAGATACAGCCTCACGCCCCTTAGGACGGCTAAAGCCAGACAGCAACAAGCGTTGGCAGGATGTGTGGAAATTGGAACCCTCACATATTGCCGCTGGGAAGGTGCTGCTGTTTGGGGAAACAGCTCCTCAAATGGTGAACACAGAGCTGCCGCAAGATCCAGCAATTCCGCTCCATTCCAGCAGAGGCGAAAATGTGTGCCTGCATAGAAACTCGCACACGGATGCCCACGGCCACAGCTTTCATTACAGCTGGAAAATGAGACAACCCAGATGTCTGCCACCTGAAGGACGGATCAGCCACATGTGCGTGTCCACACGATGGGATACGATTCAGCCCCCAAAATGAACAATGTGCTGACTCCTGCTCCAATGCGGACGAACCTTGAACACACGATGCTCGGTGAGCGAGGAGAGTCACAAGGCCACAGACTGTGGTTTGACTGACGTGAAACGTCCAGAATCGACAAACCCACAGAGACAGAAAGCAGGTCTTTCCACTCCAGGGGCGGGGTGGTGGCAGTGGGGAATGGGGCAGGGCTCCAGGTGGGTACAGGTTTATTTTGAGATATGAAAATATTCTGAAATGAGACAGTGGTCATGGCTGCACAGCCCTGTGAATTCACTAAACTACCAAACTGTGCGCTCGGAAAGGGTGAGCTGTCTGGTGTGTGAATTATATCTCAATAAAGCTGTTATGAGTAAAAATAATCCTAGGGTACAGCGGGCATATCTAAGTAGGCGGTAAACCCTAAACCACAAAAGACAAGGTTGATAAATTTGACTACATCCGAGTAAGAAAGTTTCCACTGCAGAAAACCACCGTGAGCAAAGTCAAAAGACGAACAACCTAGAAAAAACATCAGCTGCTCTCTCGAAGGGCTCCGTTCGCCAGTCTGTAAGAAGCCTGGGGAACCACACCCAGCAGAGCAGCAGCCAGGCAGCCAGGGTCAGAAGAGAACGTCTCAGAGAAGCAAACCAGCGAGTCTAAGACACGCACTCGGTGTTGGATAAGAACTGCCAAGCGGAGACTCCCGGGGACGCAGCGTCCACCTCTCCATCAGCAGAGGAGGAGTGCGGTGAGCCAGGCTGCAGGGACGCGGGCCAACGCCCTCCCACAGGCGGGAGGCAGAGGAGCAGCTGCGATGGCAAGTCTGGCAAAACCTGTCAGGAATGACAGTGACACGACCTTTGCCGGTACACTGCCACCTCCAGGAGGTCGGACGTCCAGCAGCTCCCACCGGTAAAGAAGATGCACCTACGAGGCTGCTCACCGGCCCGGTGGTCACAGGGGGAAAACACGAGGCCCATCATGTCCATCCAGAGGGGCCTGGTTAGAAAAACTGAGTCCCCCAACAGGGGCACCGGGCAGCCCAGGCGAGGACGGGAGGCTCTGAGAGACGGCCCAAAGCACCACACGCCTGTCAACGCGGGGAGCGTCTCCGAGACACGCGATCCCTGACTGCAGACCCACGACCAGACTATCAAAATCCACGGATGAGGGGAGACAGCCAGGTGTCCACAGACGGAGGACTGGACAAGAAAAACTGGGCCTCACCTGCTGGGAGCTTCCTCAGCCCCTGTGAGAAGGAATGGAGCCCTGACACGCGCTACAACGCGGGTGAGCTTGAGAATGTGCCCCGTGAAGGAAGCCAGGCTCGCAAGCCCATGTGGCGTAGGATCCATCATGTGGAATGTCCAGAACAGGCAGATCTAAGGGACAGGACGCAGACGGGTGGCTCAAAGGCCTGGGGGTGGGGTGGGAGCCAAAGAGTGTGGGTTTCTTTCTGGGGCAGTGAAAATGTTCAAAAGTCAACTGTGGTGATGGTTGCACAACTCTGGGGATACACCAAAAACCGTTGAAATGCACACTTTAAATGGGGGAAATGTGCGTGTGAATTACATCTCAATAAAGCTGTTTCTAAAAAAGATGTTCTGGAAGAATATAAAGTTCAGGGAAAAAACGGAAAAGACACAAAAAGAAAGGGAAACATTGAGAAAGCCCCTCGGGCCTGGCGCCCGGCCCCACAGCCAGCGGGCTCCTCCCGGTCGGGCCCATGGGTCCCACCCCAGGAAGGTGCTGAGTGAGGGGGCCGCGCAGCCCCTTCCACACGGATTCACCGCCAGATGGCAGGGAGACCCGGCCCCTCCCTCGGGGTGGGGTCCAGCACCCTGTAGGCCAGCCCCTCAGGCCTGAGACCACCCCTTGTTTTAATTACTCCAGCAGAGGTGCAGACCACACGAGGGCAATGGAGGCCCCATCACCCCCTCCCTGCCCTCAGCGTCAGCCCCAGGAGCACCCGCAGGTGGCACCCAGAGGCTTCCCAGCACAGGCGTGTCTGCGTCCCTCTCCCCTCCTTCCTCACACTGCGTCACACCGTGTGCGTCCTCTCCGACCTGGGCCCCCAGAACCCACCCATGGCGGCATCAAGGTGGGCCCTCCTGCTGTCTGGCCCGTCGAGTTGAGGATGTTTCCAACCACACGACGGGGAATGTGCGGTGTGCACGGGATGCCCTTGTTAAACGCAGGTTCTGACTCGGCAGGTAAGCCTGGGTGGGCCCGGGACTCTGCATTTCTAACAAGCTCCCAGGGGAGGCCAATGCCACCAAGATTACACTGAAAACAGCAAACTTGTTACTCTCTGGTGGGGGGAGTGCACATGGGGCCACCAACCTTGGACCCCCCCATCCCCACGGCAGCCCCCGTCCAAGCCGCACCTTCTCTCACTGGACGGCCACCGTGTCTCCTGATGCCCTTGACCCTGCGGTTGAATCCGGGCAGCCAGAGGCCTCCGTCTGCGGCTCCCCGGCCCCCTCCCCACGCCTCCACCTGGGTCAGGCCCACCTGCTCCACCACCACCCCCTGCCCTCCTGCACCCACCTGTGCAGTGTCCACAGCCACGTCCCTCTGTCTGGAACTTTCCCCCCGCCCGTGCCCCTCCCTCTCCATTTCCTTTGGGCTGCGGGGCCCTGCCTGCCACCCCAGCTGCCCAGGGGTGAGTTGCCTATACGTCTGCTCCCTGCCCTGCCCCTCCCTAAGGCCTTCTCCAGGGGCCAGCAACCTGGCCAGCCCTCCCACAGCGAGTGTGCAATAAACATGGGTCAGGTGGATGAATAGGTGGGTGGATGGATGGTGGATGGTGGATGGTGGGTGGATGGGAGGATGGGAGGATGGGAGGATGGATGGATGGATGGTGGGTGGATGAATGGTGGAGGGGTGCGTGAGTGTGACTGAGCGAGTGAGTGAGTGACTTTTGTTACACTCTGTGGCTCCTCTGAAAACAAGAGGGCCTGTCCCACTGCACAGCAGCTCCATGCGGTGTTCCCTGAGCACCGAGTGTCCTGGGGTGTTGGGATTTGGGACCAAAGCCCAGGGAGCTGCCCTTGAGGGGTGGGCAGTCCCTCTGGTGATCTTTCACTCACTCACTCATTCCCTCTGCAGCTGCGCCAAAAGGGAGGCAGGTAGGAGTCACCCAGGGACAGAGAGAGAGGGTGGGGGCAGCTGCACAGGAAGGGCTAAGGTCCAGCCCAGCCCCTGGGCCGCCCGATGCTCCTGGCTCTCCCCCCCGCCTCAGGTTCCGGCCAGCCCAAGCCTCCTTGGAGCAGCATCGGCCCCTCAATATCCTCAGCTGGAGCCTGGGGCACGGGGATGACTGCCCAGTCTCCTCCCACCCTTCCATCCCCATGCCCAGACCATACCTCCACTTGGGCCTCCTCCCAGGTGTCCAGGCGGACTGACTTCACCTTGCTGACCTGGGGGATGTTCCGGTGGATTCCAGAGCAGCTCAGGCAGATGAACACCCCCAGGGTGTAGGAGGCCCAATCAGGATCTGGAAGGCACAGGCCAGACGGTCAGAGAGGGTTGAACAAGGGTCTACCCCAGAGGGAGATGGATACTGGACCAGGCCTCCTTCTGGCCTCAGTCTCCCCACCTGTGCAAAGGGAGGCTGGCAAGGAGACCCCTGAGGTTCACTGGTCTGTGGGCCCTAAGTGGGGTCCCTGCGGCGTGCCACAGATGAGCAGCCCCGCCCATCATCCTAGCTGCCCCCGGGGACAGAGCTCTCCTCAGACCCCTGAGTGGACAGACTGTAGCCATGGGAGACACTGGGATGATGTGTTGATGACAGCATGTGATCAGCTCCAATTTTGTCAGTGTGACAAGGACACCAGCTTGACCAGGCATGCAACAGACTCAGGGATGGCACGTCCTGTTATCGCATTCACTTGAAAAGGCTCCACAGAAGCGTGTGTGCGCATGTAGGTGAAGCACGTGTGGCCGAGTGCTCACAGTTGTTGACCCGGACGGGGCATGTGGGCGTCCAGCACAACTATGTCCACGTCCCCACAGGTTTGAAAACTTCCACACTGAACACCATGAAACACGGTGCCTGGGAACCGGGGCGGCAGGTAAGCGGGCACTGGTGGTGCGACCCTCCCCATTTCACGTTGCCTCATAATAACTAAGACGGAGCACGGGCTGCTCGAAGGAGTCCTACGAGAAGATCTCTCTGCAAACAGACGGTCGTCTCTGAAATACTTTGCATTTTCAAGCAAAGCTTCTCCTGGATCAGCCTGGTTTAAATCATGATGCCTGATGGCTCCCGGCCAAGGCCGCCAGCTTCAGTGGGGACCCCTGGGAGGCCAGGCTTTGCCCACCCTCAAACCAGCAAACGTCCACCCACGCCCATCTGAGAGCCCAGTGCTGACCTCACCCTGCAGTCACTCCATCAAAGGGGCCCAGGAGGCCACAGACCCAGGGGCTCTCGGGGTCGGTCATACAGACAACCCCTGCCCGGAGTCTGGGCAGATGCTTTCCTCCTGATGAGACAGGGCCGGGAGGCAGCTGTGTCCATGTGTGGGCTGGCTCAGGCCGTCCCCTGCCCCACCGAGGACATGGCCCTGCACCTCCCCTCAGGGACCTCCAAGGAACCCATCCTGGTGCCAGGAGGGTCAGTGCCCTCCTCAGATGTCAAATGCCCAGACCAGAGGCCCACTCGGCCCTATGCTGCGTGTGTGCAAGTGTGCATGGCGAGTGTGCACATGTGAGTGTGAATGTGTGTACTAGGGGTGTGGGTGTGGCACATGTGTGAATGCAGGGGTATACATGTGAGCAAGCGTGCATGTGTGAGTGGGTATGGAGGGGTGTGCACCTGAGTGTGCATGTGTGTACATAGGGGTGTGCACATGAGTGCATGTGTGTGTGCGTAGTGGTGTGCATGTGAGCGTGTACACATGGGTGTGCATGTGTGTGTACATGTGTGAGCGTGTATGGAGTAGTGTGCATGTGTGGGTATGGAGGAGTGTTCATGCAGGTGTGTGCATGTGTGAGTGTATATAGGGGTGTGCACGTGTAAGTGTGTGTGGAGGGGTGTGCATGTGGGTAAGTGTGGATGTGTGAGTGTGTGTGTAGGGGTGTGCACGTGTGTATACATATGGGCGTGCAGATGAGTGCATGTGTGTGCACGTGTGAGAGTGTATATATAGGTGTACACATGAGAGTGGTTTATGGAGGGGTGTGCACGTGTGTGTATGTAGGGTGTGCACATGTGAGTGTGTATGTAGGCATGTACACGTGAGTGTGCATGTGTGCAGACTGTGCATGTGTGAGTGTGAATGTGTGTACTAGAAGTGTGGGTGTGGGTGAGTATGCATGTGTGTATGTAGGAGTGTACACTGAGTGCTCATGGTAAGTGTGCACGGGGTGTGCACATGTGAGTGTGTGCACGTGTGAGTGTGCACGTGTGAGTGTATGGGCGGCAGGCACCTCCAGTTCCTGGGCCAAGGACCCACCAGCCCCGGGCCCTGGGGGGACCCAGCTCATGCCCCCAGACTCCCAGTCGCCCGAGGGCACCGGCTATGCCCTGGGCCCAGGCCCACCTCCTTGCTGGTTCTGGGGACACGAAGGGTCTGCTCACCAGGAGACAGGAGAGGGGCACAGGGGAGTGACAGGCAGGTGACGGGCAGACAAGTGTGGCAGCGAGAAGCACCTGGGTCTGGCAGTTACAGGCATTGCTCGCTCCCACCAAACAGCCTAGCTCACAGCGTCCCTGTCCCAGTCTGAAGGCGCCGCAGGGGTGTGACCCGCTCCAGGGTCAAGCAGAGGAAGTGGGGGCCAGGGAGGCAGGTCCTCGGCCCAAGACACACAGCCTCTAAGTGGCTCTCGGAATAGGGAACTTTCAGGAGAGAAACAGCTGTGTCACCCCGAGCGCCCCTTGCTGGCCCCCAGCAGACTCTCAGTGGGGGGTCTCCTATAGTGAATGGGTGGGTGGTTTATGGGGTGTGGGTGGCAGGCACGGGAAGGGGCTCCCTCGGGCCTGTGGTGGTGGGGCAGGGGGAGCGCCCCTGCTCTGGGGTTGGCCGGCATCAGTGGTGGGGCAGCCCAGAGACCCCCCCAGCCTTGGAGCCTTGGTTCCGGGGTGCCCTCTCCCGCTCAGAAGAGCTGTGAGGGGCGGGGCAGGGCGGTCCTCCTGACAGCCCATGTGTCACTCCTGTGTCTGTGCCCCCCCAGTCCCCTGGCCCCGCACTTACACTTCGAGGACGCAGACCCGCCCACTCCCGTCTGGAGCCCCGTGGGGACTCACCACGTCTCCCACCGGCTCCGGCCGCCCGCCCTGCCCACCTCGGCTCACAGGTCACGGCCCACGCGCCTCCCCGCCCACCAGGCGGGCGCCCCGGCCCCCAGACACGCCACCACCCCATTTCTTCACAGCATCTGCCAACCCTGGCACTTTAGTTTATTTGCCTGTTGACTGTTCACGGTCTGTCTCGACCCCTGGGATTGAAGGGGTCAGGGGCCAGGCGTGCTGCGGCCCCCTCCTGGCAGCCCAGACCTGGTGCAGACAGACAGTAGGGCACCAGTGACCACCTGGGGACACCCAGGGACAGGCCACCACCCCACACTGCTCTGAGCGCTGACCTGGGGTCTGCAGGGAGAGCCGGGCAGGGTGTGTGGGGGCCCTGGAGGGGAGCAGCAGGGGCCTTGGTGGAGAGGAGCCCATGGCCCCCAGCTCTAAGCCCCCTGGAGGGCAGAGGGCAAAGGGAACAGACAGGGTCAGAGAGCCACAGACCCACTGACCTCCCGCCCAAGGGTCCTGGCGGTACAGGACAGAAGACCCCCTGCCGGGACCAAGTTCTCCCAGGGACCAGGGGACGATGCGCGGAGAGCAAGCCAGGTGCGACAGCCGCGTGACTCCACGTTCTGGGTCAGTCCTGTGTTCCCAGAACACACTGTCCCTACATTTCTGTGTCATCTTCAAGAAATGGCTTGGCTGGGCCCGCCTTGGGCTCCAGGAACTGGCTCCTTCTTTGCGAAACGCTGCCCCGACAGGAAATGGGGAAATTGGGACGGAAGGCCGCCAGTTGGAGAGAAAGTGAAAGGGAAGGTGACACACAGCTGGACAGGCCGCCAGCCTGGGGTGTCCAGGCCACCAGCTCCTCCTGTGAGGCCGTGGCCCTCAGCGCTGGGCCTGGTGGGAGCAGGAGGAGGGGGCTGGGGCCCAGGATTTCTCCCAGAGCCAGAAGGGGGCTGTGGCTCCCCGAGCCCCGGTGCTCAGCAGGGAGGACCCCAGCGAGGACTCGCCCAGCTCCTGCGGCCTAAACATGCTCCAGAGCTGAGCTGCCTGCCAGCTAAGCGGCCTGGCCCCTCTGTCCCGCCCTTCCATAAACCGGGCCTCCGCCGTTCCTCTGTGGGGTGGACGTAACTCCATCAAGGACACGGAGGTGGTAAACACGCAGACAGCGTGGAGAACAACGGCTGTGCTCACATGGTGACAGCAGGCTCAGTCTGCGGGACTGTCCGGGGGCCCTGCTGTCCAGGGGTGATTAACAGCCTCTCCCCTCATCCTCCAATGTGTTCCGGTTCACACCACTTCCCTGGGCCCCCAAGCACGAGTCTGGCAGACTGCTGGGGCTCGCCACCGTCAGCTTCTCCTCCTGCTGGGGTACAGTGCCGTGGCATTGCCCAGCCTCCCTGGCAGCTCAGCGCGGCCATGGGACAGAACTCTGGCCAGTGAAATGTGAGCAGAGGGGCCTATGTCCCTCCAGGCCTGGCCAATGGCCACTGCCCACCAGTCATGCTGTGTCCCCATCCTTGGCTGATGGGGGCCTCTGATGAGAGGGGAGGAGTCTGGGCCCCTGAGCCACTGCCTGGAGGAGAGAGGCCTCGGAGAGCGGGGGAGAGCAGTGGCGTGGGTCAGCAATAGGCTGCAGCTCTGAGCTGCAGGGCTAGCCTCCCTGCTGACAGTCTGGCTCCCCCTTATCTGTGGGCTTCCCGAGGAGCACCCCAGCACCCCAGGACCCAGCACAGGCCAGGTGCTCTGCAAGTGCTCATGATGGAAGACCAGCCCGTTTCCCAAGAGACCAAAGGCCTCCTCTGCCCCACTCAGTCCCTGGACGAACACCTGCCAGGCGGTGTCCTGTGCAGATCCCAGCGGCTTTGGGGGAAGAACAGGGCCGCAGGGAGCGGCAGGAGGTTTCCAGTTCTGTGCTGTCCTGGAGAACGAGCAGAAAAGGACAACTGAAGTCTCAGAGAGGGGAGACCCCCCGCTTCACCCACTGGGCTCCGTTGTCCCCAGAATCCTTCACAAAAGCTGCTCGGTAGTAGCTGTGCGTGGAGCGCACGGCAGACGCGAAGCCTCAGACAAGCGGCAGCCGCCTCTAGGCCTCGCCGTCCTCAGCTCTGAGATGGGACAGCATCAGCCACTTGCGAGGGGGAGGCCGGTGAAATGAGCCCAACTAGGAAAGTCACCGGGTGCAGGGGAGACCCCACTTTTCATGGCTCGGTGATGTTGCCAGGTTCTGCTCCGAGTGTGGACCTCTGGCACGGGCCTCCCTCCTTGTGGCCTTTATCTACTTGGGTGGAAATGCTGAGATTGTCTGAACAAGACCACCAAATGCTCCCGCCCAGCCAAGGGGCCAGGGTGCCCGTGCCCACCCATCCTCCATCCTCACACAGAGGCTCTGGGGCAAGGCCGTCTGTCTCCTGGACTGAAAGGCCTATGCTCAGAACTCTAGTGGGCACTGGCCAACTGTGGCCCTCAGGCCAGATTTTGTAAATAAAGTTTTATTGGCACGCAGCCACGCGCCCCATTCTCTGTGGCTGCTTCTGCGGTCAAAGGGCAGAGTTAAGTGGTGGTGACAGAGAAGGCATGGCCCGCACAGCCTAAAACATTTACCATCTGGCCCTTTAAACAAGAGTTTGCCAAGCTCTGCTTTAGAGGGGAAAATGGCCGTGACACAGACAGGTGAACCCATGAAGGCATGTGATCAGAAGTGACGGCTTACAGCTGTGGCAGATCATTTATTTCCGAAGCTCAAGGGGAAGTTCCAAACCTGCCTGGCACCTCGCAACTGGCATGAGGACCCGCTGGCCCACAACTGAAGGCTGCCTGATGCGAGCCTGTCTGCTCGGCTGGTGTGAGTGTGTGAAAATACGCACACGTGTGCACGCCCACAGACACACCCTGAGCGGCTGATTCCAAAGACGGCTGGAGGAAGTTTAAAATTAACAAATGGAGACCCTAAGCTTTGACGTAAGAGTGAACAGACGAAAGCCAGCTAAGTGTGCTGGGGACAGGGGCGGCATGAAGTTGTCACTTGAAGAGTAGGAAGTTCGTATCTTTTTGAAAAGCTCTGATGATGAGACATTGTTACACAGAATGCCTAAAATTTAAAAGTGGCTAAAATACCCACTAGAATGGCTAAAATTTAAAAGACATACTACCGAGTGTAGACGAGGGTATGGAGAAACTGGGATTCTCAGGCACTGCTGGCAGGACTATCGACGGGTTCAACCCATTTTGGAAAACGGTTTGGCAGTTGCCTAAGTAATTGAACACATCTCTCTCCTATAAACCAGCAATTCCACTCCCACGTCCTACCCAAGAGAAATGAAAACATGTCCACAAAAAGATTTGCATATTCAACAATATATAAAAAAATCTAAAAACCATGACCAACAGGGGTTTATAACAGGAATGCAAGCCTGGCCTAACCTTTGAAAATCAATCCATGTAATTCACCATATTTACAGATTAAAAAAGAAAAACCATATGATCATCTCGACAGATGCAGAAAGACCATTTGACAAAATGTAAAATCCTGTTAAAAATGCTTAGCGAACTAGGAATAGAGGGGAACCTCCTTAATTTGATATAAGGCATTAGGAAATATCTACAGCTGACATCATCCTTAACGTAGAAAGACTGAATGCTTCCCCAAGATCAAGAACAAGACAGGAACGTGTTCTGTTATTTAGTTACTTATTTATTCATTCATTCATTTATTTAGGTGAGGAAGATTGGTCCTGAGCTAACATCTGTGCCCATCTTCCTCCATTTTGTGTGTGGGACGCCACCTCAGCATGGCCTGATGAGCGCTGTGTAGGTCTGCACCCAGGATCCGAACCCGTGAACCCCAGGCTGCCAAAGCGGAGCGTGCAAGTTTAACCACTGCACCACAGGGCAGGCCCAGGAATGTGTTCTAATCACTTCTATTCAACAGGAACTGGAGGGTCTAGTCAGTGCAAAAAGGCAATAAAAAGAAATAAAAACCCTCCAGATTGGAAAGGAAGAAATAAAACTGCTTTTAGTCACAGACAACACGATCATATCCATGTAGAAAATGCGATGGATTCTACAAAAGCATGTGCTAAAACTAATAGGCAAGCCTGCAGGATACAAGACAAATATACAAAAATCAGCTGTATTTCTATAAACCAGCAACAAGCAATTGGAAAAAGAACATCTAAAAATACCGTTTACATTCTGGAGGTCGTTGCATAACAACGTGAATGTTCTGGATTTTGTGGGGTTTTTCCCTGATGCCAATTATTTTTATTTAATGATTTTGTTTTTGTTTTTCCAGTAATTTTATTGAGATCATAATGGTTTACGACACTGTGTAATTTTGGGCATACATTATTATTTATCAATTTCTGAATAGACTGCATCATGCGACAATGTGAATGTTCTTAACACTGAACTATACACTTACAAGAAAGTAAAATGGTAAATTTTATATTTATTTTACCACAATTAAAAAATTTTAAATACCACTTATAATAGCATAAAAATATGAAATACTTAGGGGTGAATATGACAAAAGATGTGCAAAACGGCTCACTGAGAACTACAAAATATTGCTGAGAAAAATGAAAGAGGACCTAAGGACGCAGAGAGATAGCACTTCCACGGGTGGGAAGATTCACCCCTGTTAAGATGTAAATTCTCTCCAGATTAACCGACAGATTCAATGCGGTTCCCGTCAGAATTACAGCAGGGTTTGTCTTCAGTAGAAATCAGCAAGCTGATTCTAAAACTCATATGTAAATGCAGGGGGCCGCGATCAGCCACAACAACTATGAGGCAGGACAGAGATGGAGAGGCCCACTACTGCGTTTAGGATGTTCTGGAAAGGCACAGTTATTGACACGGTGCGGCACTGGCACGAAAACAGACAGACCCAGAAACACACCCGCACACGTGAGGATAACTAGTTACCGACAAAGGGATAAAGGGAATTCGGTGGAGAAAGACCAATGTCTCATCAACTGCAGCTGGCACAGGTAGACGTCACCTGAACTATTCACCTCCGGAGCCCCCTCTCAGCAGACACAGAAGTAACTCGAAATGCGTCACAGCTCTAAACGTAAAACCAAAGCCAGAAAACTTCCAAAAGAAAACAGGAGAAAAATCTTTTTGACCTCGGGTTCAGAAAAGACTTTTCGGCTATAACACCAAAAGCAGAATCTGTTTAAAAAAAAAAAAAAAAAAAAGGGATAATTTGGCCTCATCAGAATTTTTTAAAAATTTGCTCTTTGAAAGACACTAGTCAAGGGCATGAAAAGGCAAGTCACACTGGAGACATTTGGCAAACCGTGTATCTGACAAAGGACTTGTGTCCAAAGTACACAAAGACCTATTCAGACTCAACAATAAGAAAACAAACAACCAATTACACAAACAGGCAAAAGCCTGGAGCAGACCCTGGGCAAGGATGGCAACTAGGCACAAGAAAGATGCTCCCCATCCTCCCCCGCCAGGGCAGGGGGCTGAGGGCAAGGGGCCTGCGGGAGGCTTTGGGGTGACAGCGACGTGGCCCATCTGAGCTGTGATCGCGGTGACTGCCAGCTGCACACGTGGAAGGGGCGCATCTTATTGTCTACAAATCACACCTCAATGAAGGGAATTCCAGGGGGCTGGCCCGGTGGTGGAGTGGTTCAGTTCGCGCCCTCTGCTTTGCCAGTTTGGACCCTGAGTGTGGACCTAACACTGCCGTATCAAGCCATGCCGTGCAGCGCCCCAGAGGACACCGGCGGAACCAGAGGGCCTGCAACTACGATCTACAACTACGTCCCGGGGGCTTTGGGGAGGAGAAGAAGAAGAAAAGAAGATTGGCAACAGATGTCAGCTCAGGTGCCAATCTTTAAGAAAAGTCAATAAATAAGCAAACAAATAAATAAAGAGAATTCTAAAGAGAAGCTGGTGTGTCTACAACCCAGCGCCACCTGAAGACTAGAGAAGCAGAAAAAGCAGGGCCTCAGGGGACGCGCCCTCCCTCCCCCCAGAGGCAACATCCAGCTGGTACCTGGGGGCCGCAGGGGCCGATCCAGACCCCATCGGGTCTGCCCACCTCCGCACAAGCCCCCCATTCTGGTCTGACCACTTCTGCACGAGCCCCGCCATCGAGCCTGGGGAGAGGCGGCGGTGGGGGGGAGGCGCGGATGCTGTCTGCAGGTACATCCAAGCCCACAGTCCTGAGCCGGGAGGACACCTGGCCCGGACATCCCAGCACCAGGACCCCTCAGCCCCAGCAGGAGAGCCCCACACCCTGGTCCCAGGCTCCACCTGCCCTGGCTGCATAGCCACCCCCCTTGCCCTCCGCAGGGGCGAGGAGCCCAGGAACAAACAGACGAGCCTCCAGAGGCTGCCCTGCTCCTCTCTGGACGCTTCTGGGCACCTGGACTAGGAAACTCCCAGCCCAATGGCCTGGAGTCGGCCTCCAGGGCCTCTGTCCCCCAGGACAGACCAGGAGGCTGGTACCGGCACCCTGGGCCCAAGGGTGGCCCAGGGCATGGGCTGGTGTGCGTGGAGGGGATGTGGGCCCTGCAGTGAGGGGCGGGAGAGGGGCCTGGGTCTCCGTTTATACTCCTGCCCTGCCCCACAAGTGTGGTGGCTGCTCAGCGCTGGGCCACACCCTCGCCCTCTCTGATTCGGGGTGACTACCCAGGGCCGTCTCTGCCCTAGGCCACCAGCTTCCTCCTGGCTCCCTGCCCGCAGCCCCCCCGCCCCTCCCCCCGCCCGCATCTGCCCTGCCTCTGCCCCTGCTCTGCCCTGCCCTCCCCTCGGGCGCTGGAGGTGACTCAGCGCGCACCATTTCCGGGAGCCTGGGCAGGTGAGGCCCATCCTGGGGCTGAGCCAGGCGGAGCAGGTGTGTCCCCGGGGCCAAGGCCCAGCAGGGGAGAGGAGGGAGTGTGGTGGAACCTGCCGTGGAACTGGGGTCTGGCAGGGCCCTGTGGCCCAGCTCAGAGACCTTTGCCCATACCCAGGCTGAGGCCCAGCATGAGGAGGGCTGAGATCCCGGTAGAACCCGTAGAAGGAGGGAGGGGTGGGCGCCAGCATAGGGGCTCACAGCCCCAGGCCCATCGCCCATCACAGTTACCATTTCCAGGGGCCAGCCCATCCCCACGCGCAGCACCCGCCCCGAGCCACAGTCCAGGTCCAGCCCCGCTGCCCCGTCTGCACTGTTGTCACTCCCCACACAAGGCAGCCTGGAGTTTGTTCTCTTCGTCCTCTGTCTCCTGCTGGGACCCAGGCTCCAGGAGGGCAGGCGTTTCTGCCCTGCGCACTGACGGATTCCCACAATAAGGGGGCGTCCCGCACACAGCAGGCACCCCATGAACACCTGTGGCACCACAAACGAGTGAGGCCCGCACCTTCTCCTCTCTCGCCACCCCAGCCTCCCTGTCAGCAGAAGACCCTGCCTCCGGCTCTGCCCAGAGCACAACCCCCTGAGCCCTGAGCCTCAAGACCCCCCATCACGCCTCCTTCCACTTATCGCCCCGGCTCCAGTGCCCAGCTGTCATACAACGGCGAGCCCCACCCTCCACCCCCAAGCCCGTGCTGAGGAGGTGAATATTCTAGAGAAAGACAGCCACGTAGGAGGCGCTCGGTTTGATTCAGGACCTCGGATCTCACGGGCTCTGCACAGCGTGCAGCGATGGCTCCCGGCTCCAGCTCACAGCTGCTCCCCAGAAGGCCTCACGCCTTACCTGCCTTACCTTTCCCCACCACCTGAGCCTCGCCCCCTCCCCCCCCCCCCCCCCCCCCCCCCCCCCCGCCCCCGCCAGCATGCACCACAGGCCTCTGCTCCCCCTCCTAGGTCACTTCCAGGTGCTGCCTCCAGCTCCCGCTGTGCCCCCACCCCGCCGGGACCTCCATGCTGCCCGAATCAGCGGTCAGATTGCCCTCTTCTCAGGTCCCCTCTCAGCACGCGGGTTCCCACTCCTCTCCCTCACAGCACTTTCTGCACGTGGCGTCTACGACTCTGTGCTCTTTGGGTCTCCGATCTCCCCGGCTGTTCCTCCCCAGCCTCCTCCACTGGCTCGGCTTCCAACCGTAGGGGTGCTCCGGGCTCAGTGCCCACACCTCCCCTCCATCACCACCCCCGGGACCCACACACGGATCAGGCGTCCCCCACGAAACCCACCAAAGACCCGTGGCATAACCCGGGCCACCCTGCACCACGTGCCGCCTGCCCTCCTCTCTCTTGTTCCAGAGCCTTCCACACATTCAACGTGCTTCTTCCTATCCCTTAACTGGCCGTGCCTGGACCCAGGGCATTTGGACAGCTGTTCTGACAGCCTGGAATGTCCTTCCTCCGGATGTTTGCAGGCCTAGCTCCTTTTCATCATGCAAGTCTCAGCTGGAGTATCGTCTTTTCTGACCACTCTTTTTTTCTCTCTCTGTTTTTGATGAGGAAGATTGGCCCTGAGCTAACATCTGTTGCCATTTTTTCTTTCCCCCAAAGCCCCTGTGCATAGTTGCATATCTTAGTTGCAAGTCATCCTGGCTTCTATTCGTGGGACGCCGCCACAGCATGGCTTAACGAGCAGTGCATAGGTCCATGTCCAGGACCCGAACCCTGGGTCACCAACGCAGAGCGCACGAACTTAACCACTTGGCCACGGGGCTGGCCCCTCTGACCACTCTTGTCACAGTAGCCATCAAGGGCCACCGTCCTCACACTGCTTGTTGCCACCCCTGCTCTGGTCACGCTCTGCCTGTCTGGTCTCTGTATGCAGTCACTGTGCGTCTGTCTCTCACTAGAACGCACACGCCCGAGTGAAGACCTTGTCTAGCTCGGCAGGACCGCACGTGGTAAGTCATTCAGGCCACATGCACAGCGTGGAGGAAGGCGCCGTGCCTGCACTCAAGTCCAGGGTGGGCGGCCGGCCCAAGGCTCAGCCCTTGCAGGCCTCTGGCTCCCACGGCACATTGGAAGCCAGACTGCCATTGCGGCAGCTCTGCCAAGTGGCAAGATGCCTGCTGATCGGGCCAGGAGGCAGGTCTGCTCCCAGCCCCAGACTCCGACTCCGACTCTCTGCTGTCCATCTCTGGGCCTACAAACTGTCCTTGACAGCCTGGACGGAGTACCCACACAGAGAGGATTCTGGGAGGATGGTGGGACAGGAAGCCCCAGGCATCTGTACCCCACGCAGACAACAAGTGCAGCGGCAGAATCTGTCTGATGTAACTATTTTGGAAATATGGAATCTGCTTAAGTCTTGCAACTTCCAGGGAAAGACTTGGACACAAACTGCAGTTAATTTTGGTCAGTTTTAGCTCTGAGCACAGCAGCAGCTCTCACGTCCTGCCCCTACCCACAGCGGGCAGCTGTGCCGTGTTCCTACAGTGGCCTGCACACAGCTCGCAGGAGCCGGGGTGGGCAAGGAGGGCCCTATCCTCCAAGTATCGGGGGCCTGCGCTCTCATGACTGACTGCTGCTTCTGATCACGGGGGTGCAGACAAAGAGGGGGTGGCCACTGTTGTTGCACACCACTCCCCGCCCCCCATTGTTGCAAGCCCCTCCCCCTCCAGCTGAAGTGATTCCAGGGGATTGAAAGGGCCAGCACTGTTTTCCTGCTTTCATTCCTTGCTTTTCCCCTTTTGGAGGCCAGACATTAAAGACTAGGACATTCACAACCAACTGCACGTAGAGGAAAATTACAAAGTGACCGTGCACGCCCAAGGAAAGCACAGAAAAGACCTGCGAAGACCTGAAGTTTACACCCAGCTGATCCTCAGCACACGGACAGCCTACAACAACCAGGGGGAAAAAATCAATAACCAAAACCAGCAAACCCTGGGGAGAGGGAGAATCTGATTCCAGAGTTACCATATTATTAGATTCAAATGTCCATGTTCAACAGAAAATCCCAAGGCACACAAACAAAAAAGAAAGTATGGCCCATTCAAAAGAAAAAAATAAGTCAACAGAATCTGTCCCTGAAAAGACATAATGGCAGATACATTAGAGAGACTTTAAAACACAGTCTTAAAGATGCTCAAAGAACGAAAGGAAGATGCAGAGAAACTCAAGAAAACAATATGTATACAAAGTGGAAACATCAGTAAGAGACAAAAAACCTAAAATGAAACCAAAAGGAAATTCTGGAGTTAGAAGACTGATAACTGAAATGAAACATTCACTAGAGGATGTCAAATCAGACTCGAGCAGGGACAAGAAAGAACCAGTGAACTTGAAGACAAGGACAAGGAAATGACCAAGGTTGAAAAACAGACAGAAAAGACTGAGCAGAGCCTGAGGGACCCACGGGACACCATCAAGAGGACCAGCACACGCACCACGGGGGTCCCAGAGGGAGGAGAGACAGAAACGGGCAGAAGAGAACACTTGAAGAAGTCTGGCTGAAAACTTCCCAAATCTTTTGAAAGACACGACTATGAACATCCACAAAGCTCAAAGAACTCCAAGCAAGACGAACTCCGAGAAGCACACACTGAGACACATTACAGTCAAACTTTCAAAACACAAAGAGAGACTCTTGAAAGCAGCAGGAGGGAAGTGACTCACCACATAAAAGGGACTCGTAATGTGACGAGCAGATCTCTCGTCACAAACACTACAAGCAGAAGACAGCCAATATCGTCAAAGGACTCAAAGAAAGAAACTGTCGATCGAGAATCCTATATCCAGGAAAACAGTTCTTCAAAAGAGGGAGAAATCAAGACATTCCCAGATAAAGAAGAGCTGAGGGGGTGTGACCACTGGACCTGCCCTGCAAGAAGTGCTCACGGGCGTCCTGCAGGCGAGACAAACGGACGCTGGACAGCACCCTGAAGCCACAGGGAGAAATGCGGATCTCAGTAAAGGACGACACATGGGCAAGGATAACGGCGAGTACTGTTGGAACAACAGCTTGGAACTGTACTCTGTTTTCTACATCATTTAAGAGACTAATATATTTAAAGAAAAAAACTACTGTTAATGTAAAAGCTAACATTACTGTAACTTCGGTTTGTAATTCCAAATCTTGTTTCTTACACAATTGAAGAGACTACTGCAGTTAAAAGAATTATTTGTTTCAGCTTTTGGGGCACACAATCAGAAAGATGTAATTTTGCGACATCAACAACTGAAAAAAATGGGGATGGAGCTATAAAGGAGCACAGTCTTTGTATGTTGTTGAAGTTAAGCTGACATAAATTCAAATAGGAATGTTATAACTTCTGGACATTAAATGTAATCCCCATGGTAACCATAAAGAAAACAGCTATAGAAGATACAAAAAATGAAATAAAAAAAGAAATTTAAACATTTCACTACAGAAAAAAAAAACCCAAATAAACACAAAAGAAGACAGGAACACAGGAAATGAGACCAAAAAACCCTACAGGGCATACAGAACACAAACAGCACAATGACAGGAGTAAGTGCCTTATAATCAGTATTTACTGTAAATGTAAATGGGTTAAACTCTCCAATCAAAAGACAGAGATTGGGACCCTGCCCTGATTGTCTAGGGGTTAAAGTTCAGGGCTCTCACCGCTTGGGCAGCCCGGGTTCATTTCCCGAATGCAGAACCACACCACTCGTCTGTCAGTAGCCATGCTGTGGTGGTGGCTCACATAGAGGAACCAGAAGGACTTACAACTAGGATATACAACCACACACTGGGGCTTTGGGAAGGAAAAACAAAAAAGAGGAAGACTGGCAACAGATGTTAGCTGAAGGTGAATCTTTCCCTGCAAAAAATAAATGAAGAAGTACACATATACATAAATAAAAGATATCATACAATGTATCTTCTCGAAAGGAAACTGGAAAATTCACAAAATTGTGGAAATCAAACAGCACTTTTTTTTAAAGATTTTATTTTTTTCCTTTTTCTCCCCAAAGCCCCCTGGTACATAGTTGTATATTCTTAGTTGTGGGTCCTTCTACTTGTGGCATGTGGGACGCTGCCTCAGCATGGCCTGATGAGTGGTGCCATGTCCGCGCCCAGGATTCGAACCAATGAAACACTGGGCCGCCTGCAGCGGAGCGCGCAAACTTAACCACTCGGCCACGGGGCCGGCCCCTAAACAGCACATATTTAAACAACAAATGAATCCAAGAAGAAATCACAAGGGAAATTAGAAAACACTTAGAGATGAATGAAAACGAAAACACAACCTACCAAAACTTATGGGATGCAGCAAAAGCAGTACTAAGGGGGAAAGTTATAGCTACAAATGCTTACATTAAAAAACAAGAAAGCTCTCAGATCAACAGCCTAACTTTACAACTTAAAGGACTAGAAAAAGAACAACAAACTAAACCTAAAGCAAGAGGAAAGAAGGAAAAAGATAAACATTTGAGTAGAGATAAATGAACTAGAGAATAGAAAGACAATAGAGAAAATAAGTAAAAACAAAAGTTGGCTCTTCAAAAAGATCAACAAAATTGACAAACCTTTAGCAAGATGGACAAAGGAAAAGAGAGAGAAGAGTCAAATTACTAAAATCAGAAGTGAAAGGGGAGAAGTTACTACCAATTCAACAGATGAAAAGAATTATAAGGCAGTACTATGAACAATTTACACTGAATAATTGGACAACCTGGGTGAAATGGTCAACTTCCCAGAAACACAAGACTAAATCAGGCAGACAGACATTGAGCAGACCTCTAACAACCAAGGAGACTGAATCAGTGATGGAAAACCTCCCAGCACAGAAAAGCCCTGCACCCCGTGGCTGCCCTGGGGAATCCCACCAAACGATTAAAGAACCGCCATCAATCCTCCTCACACTTCTCCACAAACCTGAAGAGGACGGGACACTTCCTAACCCATCCTACGAGGCCAGCATGACCCTGCCACCAAGGCCAGACAAAGACGCCGCAAGAAAAGAAAACTGAAGACCAATATCCCCAACGATCATTGATGCAAAATCCTCCAGAAAATACCAGCAAACTGAATTCAGCAGCGTAGGAGGATTACGCCCCATGACCAAGTGGGATTTATTCCTGGAATGCAAGGACGGCTCAACACGTGAAAGCCAATCAGCATAATACCCCACTTAACAGAATGAAGGGAAAAAAACACTCGATCATCTCAACTGATGCTCAAGAAGCAGCTAACAAAATTCAACACTCTTTCATGATAAAAACACTCAATAAACTAGGCAACGAAGAAAACTACCTCCACATGATAAAGGCCCCACAGGAAAACCCACAGCAAACATCACGCTCAATGGGGAAAGACTGAAGCTCTTCCTCTAAGATCTGGAACGAGACAAGGATGCTCACTGCAACACTTCCATTCAACACAGCACTGAAGTTCCAGCCACAGAAAGTAGGCAAGAAAAAGAAATAAAAGGCATCCAAATCGGAAAGAAAGAAGTAAAATCCTCTGCTTGCAGATATGATCTTACACGTAGAAAATCCTAAAGCATCCACAAAAAAGCTGTTAGAATAAATGAATTCAGCAAAGTAGTAAGATACAAAGTCAACTGCATTTCTATACACAAATGATGAACAATATGAAAAGACGTTACAAAAACACTTCCGTTTACAACAGCATCAAAACCAATAAAATACTTAGGAATTAACTTAACCAAGGAAGTGAAAGTCTTGTATAATGAAAACTACAAAACTTTGCTGAAAGAAATTACAGAAGACATAAATAAATGGAAACACATCCCACATTCATGGATTGGAAGAATTAACACTGTTAAAATGTCAGTATCACCCAAAGCGATCTAAAAATCCAATGCCATCCCTTATCGAAATGCCAAAGACACCTTTTTCAGAAATAGAAAAACTCATCCTAAAATTCACATGGAATCAAAAGGGACCCCAAATAGCAAAAACAATCTTGAAAAAGAGTAACAAAACTGGGGCACTCACACTTCCCGATATCAAAACTTACTACAAAGCTACAGTAATCAAAACAATGTGGCATTTGGGGCCAATTCAGTGGCACAGTGGTTAAGTTTGTGCACACTGCTTTGGCAGCCCAGGGTTCACTGGTTCAGATCCTGGGCACTGACCTACGTACCACTTATTGAGGCAGGCGTCCCACATATAGAGCAGAGGAAGATGGGCACGGATGTTAGCTCAGGGCCAATCTTCCTCAGCAAAAAGAGGAGGATTGGCAGCAGTTAGCTCAGGGCTAATCTTCCTCAAAAGAGAAATAAAGAATAATAAAAAAAATTTAAAAACCCAAAAAAGTCAATGTGGTATTGGGATAAAAACAGACACACAGACCATTATAATAGAATAGAGAGCCCAGAAATAAGCCCTCACATATACAATCCAATGATTTCTGACAACGGTGCCAAGATCATTCAATGGAGAAAGGACAGTCTTTTTAATAAATGGTGCTGGGAAAACTGGACATCCACATGCAAAGAACAAAGCTGGACCCTCACCTAACACCACATACAAATATTAACTCAAAATGGATCAATGACCTAAATGAAGACCTAAAATGATAAAACTCTTAGAAGAAAACATAGGACAAAAGCTCCACGACATTGTGTTTGGAAATGATTTCTTGGCTATGACACCAAAGGCACAGGCAACAAAAGAAAAAACAGACAAACTGGACTTCATAAAAATTTTAAAATTTTGTGCATTAAAAGATACTATCCACAGAGTAAAAAGGCAACCCACAGAATGGGAGAAAATATTTACAAGTCCTATATCTGATAAGGGAATTAATATCCAGAATTATAGAGAGAAAACTAAAACTCAACAACAAAAAGCAACCCAATTCAAAAATGAGCAAAGAGGGGCCAGCCCAGTGGCACAGTGGTTAAGTTCATGTGCTATGCTTCGGCAGCCTGGGATTCGCGGGTTCAGATGCCGGGTGTGGATTTACACACCATTCATCAAGCCACACTGTGGCAGCATCCCACATACAAAATAGAGGAAGATTGGCACAGATGTTAGCTCACTGACAATCTTCCTCAAGCAAAAAGAGGAAGATTGGCAAAAGATGTTAGCTCAGGGCCAGTCTTCCTCACACACACACAAAAAAAGAGCAAAGGACTTGAATAGACATTTCTCCAAAGAAAATATATGAATGGGCAATAAGCACATGAAAAGATGCTCAACATCACCAATAATTAGGGAAATGCAATTCTGGATATAGACCCAAAAGAACTGAATGCAGGGTCTCGAAGAGCTATTTGTACACTCATGTTCACAGCGGCATTATTCACAATAGCTAAAACACGGAAGCAACCCAAATATCCATCAATGAATGAGTGTGTAAGTAAATGTGGTCCATCCATACAATGGAACATTATTTGGCCTTAAAAAGGAAGGAAATGGAAACCAAAAAAAAAAAAAAGCTGGGGTAGCTATACTTATATCAGATAAAATAGACTTTAGGACAAATACTGTAATAAGAGACAAAGAAGGTCATTACCTAATGAAAAAGTAGTGAATCCAACAAGATGATATAACATTTGTAAATATGTATGCACCCAATATAGGATCACCTAAAAATATAAAGCAAATATTAATTTAGGTCTTAAAGAGAGAAATAGACAATAGTACAATAATAGTAGGGGACCTTAATACCCCACTTTCACCAGTGGATAGATCATCCAGACAGAAAATCATGAAGGAAACATTGGCCTTAAATGATACGTTAGACCAGATGGACTTAACAGATATAAACAGAACATTCCATCCAAAAGTAGCAGAATACACATTCTTCTCAAGTGCACGTGAAACATTCTCCAGGATAGATTACATGTTAGGCCAAAAAACAAGTCTTAATAAATTTAAGAAGACCAAAATCATATCAAGCAATTTTTCCAATCACAATGGTATGAAACTAGAATCAATTATAAGAAGAAAACTGGAAAATTCACAAATACGTGGAGATTAAAAAACATGCTACTAAGCAATTAATGGGTTAAATAAGAAATCAAAAGAGAAATTTAAAAAAATACCTTGAGACAAACGAAAATGGAAATACAACATACCAAAACGTGTGCAATGCAGCAAAAGCAGTTCTAAGATGGAAGTTCACAGCAATAAACGCCTACATCAAGAAACAAGATCTCAAATAAACAACCCAACTCTGCACCTCAAGGAACAAGGAAAAGAAGAACAAATGGAGCTCGAAGTTAGTGGAAGGAAGGAAGGAAGTAACACAGATCAGAGCAGAAATAAATGAAACAGAGACTAAAAAGACAATAGAAAAGACCAATGAAACCAAGAGCTGGTTTTTTGAAAAGATAAACAAAATTGGCAAATCTTTAGCTGGACTCACCAAGATGAAAAGAGAGAGGACTCAAATAAAATCAGAAATGAAAGAGGAGACATTACAGCTGATACAGAAATACAAAGGATCATAAGAGGCTGCTATGAACAGTTATGAGCCAAAAAATCAGACAACCTAGAAGAAATGGATAAATTCCTAGAAATATACAAATTACCAAGACTGAATCAGGAAGGAATGAAAAATCTGAATAGACCAACTAGTAGTATGGAGATCGAATCAGTAATCGAAAATCTCCCAACAAACAAAACTCCAGGACCAGATGACTTCACTGGTGAATTCTATGAAATATTTAAAGAAGAATTAACACTAATGCTTAACAGACTTCCAGAAAACAGAAGGGGAGGGAACACTTCCAAACTCATTTTACAAGGCCAACCTCATTACCATGATACCAAAACCAGACAAGGATGCCACAAGAAAAGAAAATTACAGGCCAATATCCCTGATGAACACAGATGGAAAAATCCTCAACAAAAATAAGCAAAACAAATTCAACCATACATTAAAAGGATCGCACACCATGATCAAGTGCAATTTATTCCAGGATAGAATTATGGTTCAATATCCACAAATCAATCAATGTGATACACCACATTAACAAAATGAAGGATAGAAATCATATGATCATTTCAATAGATGCAGAAAACACATTTGACAAAACTGAACATCATTTACGATGAAAACTCTGAACAAACTGAGTATAGAAGGAATGTATCTAAACATAATAAAGGCCATATATCATAAGCCCACATTTAACATCACACTCAAACGTGAAAAACTGAAAGCCATCCCTCTGAGAACAGGAACCAGACAAGGGTGCCCACTCTCCCCACTCATATTCAACATAGTATTGGAAGTCCTAGCCAGAGCAATTAGGCAAGAAAAAGAAATAAAAGGCATCCTGGTCAGAAAGGAAGGAGTAAAACTGTCACTATTTGCAGACGGCATGATATTAGATATAGACAACCCTAAAGACTCCACCAAAAAACTTAGAACTAATAAACAAATTCAGTAAAGTTGCAGGATACAAAATCAATATACACTATTGCACTAATATGCACTAATAAAGAACTATCAGAAAGAGAAATTTTTAAAAATCTATCTATAATTGCATCAAAAAGAATAAAATACCTAGCAATAAATTTAGCCAAGGAGGTGAAAAATCTGTACACTCAAAACTGTAAGACACCGATGAAAGAAACTGAAGACAAAACAACAAAAAAAGGAATTGTAGGGGCTGGCCCCGTGGCCGAGTGGTTAAGTTCGCGCACTCCGCTGCAGGCGGCCCAGTGTTTCGTTGGTTCGAATCCTGGGCACGGACATGGCACTGCTCATCAAACCACGCTGAGGCAGCGTCCCACATGCCACAACTAGAAGGACCCACAACAAAGAATATACAACTATGTACCGGGGGACTTTGGGGAGAAAAACGAAAAAAAAATAAAATCTTTAAAAAAAAAAAAAAAGGAATTGTATTCTGTGCTCATGGATCGGAAGATTAATATTGTTAAAATACCCATACTACCCAAAGCCATCTGCAGATTCAAAGCAATCCCTATCAAGATTCCAATGGCACGTTTCACAAAAATAGAACAAACAATCCTAAAATTTGTATGGAACCACAAAAGACCCCAAATAGCCAAGGCAATTTTGAGAAAGGGGAACAAAGCTGGAGGTATCACACTCCCTGATTTCAAACTATATTACAAAGCTACGGTAATCAAAATATCAGGGCACTGGCATAAAAACAGACGCACAGATCAAAGGAGCAGAACAGAGAGCCCAGAAATAAACCCAGGAATATATGGACAATTAATGTACGAAAAAGGAGCCAAGAACATACAATGGAGAAAGGACGGTCTCTTCGATAAATAGTGTTGGGAAAACTGAACAGCCACATGCAAAAGAATGACAGTGGACTGTTACCTTACACCACACACAAAAATTAACTGAAAACAGATTAAAGACTTGAATGTAAGACCTGAAACCATAAAACTCATAGAAGAAAACATAGGCGGTAAGCTCCTTGACATAGGTCTTGGTGATGACTTTTTGGATCTAATACGAAAAGCAAAAGCAAAAATAAACAAGCGGGGCTACATCCAACTAAAAAGCTTCTGCACAACGAAGGAAACCATCAACAAGATGAAAAGGCAACCTACTGAACGGAGGAAAATATCTGCAAATCATATATCCAACAAGGGGTCAGTATCCAAAATATATAATGAACTCATGCAACTCAATAGCAAACACACAAACATTCCGATTAAAAACTGTGCAGAGGCTCTGAACAGACATTTTTCCAAAGAAGACACACAAATGCCAACAGGGACATGAAAATATGGTCAACATCACTCGTCATCAGGGAAACACAAATCAAAACCATAATAAGATGTCACCCAACACCTGTCAGAATGGCCATCAGCAAAAAAGACGAGAAATAAGTGCTGGCGAGGATGTGCAGGAAAGGGAACACTAGTGCACTGCTGGTGGGAGTGCAAACTGGCGCAGCCACTACGGAAAACAGCACGGAGGGTCCTCAAAAAATTAAAACTAAAACTACTATATGATCCAGCATTCCACTGGGTATTTATCCAAAGAAAATTAAAACACTAACTCGAAAAGATATAAGCTCCTCCCTGTTCATTGCAGCACTATTCACCACAGCCAAGACACGGAAGCGACCTAAATGTCCTTTGGTGGATGAACGGATAAAAAAATTCTCTCTCTCTCTCTCTCTCTCACACACACACACACACACACACACACACAGAGAAGAATATTCTTCAACCATAAAAAGGAAGGAAATCTTGCCATTTGCAACCACATGGATGGACCTTGTGAAATATTATGCTAAGTGAAATAAATCAGACACACATGTGTGGAATCTAAGAAAACAAAGAAACAAACAAAAACTAAAAATGCAGAACTCACAGATACAGAGAACAGACTGGCGGCTGCCAGAGGGAGGCGCGTGAAATGGGTGAAGGGGGCAAAAGGTACAAGCTTCCAGTTGTCAGAGAAATAATTCCTGGGGATGTAACGTACGGCGTGGGGACCAGTTAATACCGTGCTGTACATCTGAAAGTTGCTAAGTGAGTAGATCTTAAAAGTTCTCATCACAAGAAAAAAAAATTGTGCACCTATGTGTGGCGATCATTACATTGTACACCTGAAACTAACAGAGTGTTACCTGTCAATCAGATCTCAGTTGAAAAAGAAGGAAGGAAATTCTGACACCTGCTACCGCACGGATGAACACTGAGGACGCTGTGCTGAGTGAAATAAGCCAGACACAAAAGGACAGACACTACGATCCCACTTCCGCTTCCACGACTCTAAGAGGCACTTAGAGGAGTCGAATTCATAGACAAAGTGGACGGCGGGGGCCGGGGGCCGGGGCGGGGCATGGGGAGTGAGGCTTCAATGGGGCCAGAGTTTCACACTTACAAGATGAAAAGAGTTATGGGGATGGAAGGTGGCCAGGGCTGCACAACAGCGCGAATGCATTTACTACCACTGAACTGCACATTCAACAATGGCTGAGATGGTAAAGTTTATGTTATGTGTATTTTAACACAATAGACATAAGAAAAAAAGTACAGGTCCCAGACTGCAGGGGGCCTGACAGGGTGGGATAGGAAGTGGATAAGACCAGACGAGGAGGACCCAGACCTCCCCCTGCCACCTTGGATGCCCGCAGAGTCCCTTCCAGTCCTTCTATTTGTGAAATGGGATCACGCAGCCAGCTCGAAGGTCTGGGGAGTAAGTGACCAGGTGACGTCCCTGCTGGCAGGCACCCAACGCAGAGCAGGGCTTAGTAAACGCCCTGAGTCTAAAGCCAGCAGCAAACTCGGCGTGTGGGGCCTGGGGACAGGGGCAATGTCACCCCCTGCTCGAGATGCATCCGGCGCACAGGCCCAGGTCACACCCCTGCGAGCAGGGAGAGGCCAGGCTGTGCCCCGCTCAACCGAGCACTTAGGGAGCCCACTCTGGGGTAACTCGGCCAGTGAGTCACCCCCAGCATCACACATGGGGGTGGCCACGCCTCCCGTGCCAGGGAGGGGGGTGCAATCTAGGAGGGAGGTGAGGGCACTGGTCAGGGCCAGGGCACCAAGCACGCAGGCAGAGGGAAAGGCCCTGGCCCCTCCCCAGCCCTGGGTGCCACTCGTGGCCAGCACCAGCCCTGCATACCTGGCCGCCGGATGGGCAGGCACCACGGTCCTGCTGGCCTGTGGCCCAAGCACGAAACTAGGTGAGGAGAACAGTCTGGCGGTTCCCTGAGCAGTCAGACATAGAGTCTCCACATGACCAGCAATTCCACCCCTCAGTCCATGCCCCAGACACTTGAAAGCAGGCACCCGCACACCCACGTTCACAGCAGCACTATGCACAATCGCCAGAAGGTGGAAACGACCCAGGTTTCCGTCAGCGGTGAAGGGATAAACACACGGGGTCCTCCCCGCAAAGGGAATATTAGTCAGCCTCGAAAAGGAAGGACATTCTGACACCTGCTACCACGTGGATGAACCTTGGGGACACTGAGCTGAGTGAAATAAGCCACAAAAGGACAAACACTGTAGGATTCCACTCATGTGAGGCTCCCAGAGGAGTCAGACTCACAGAGACGGAAAGTAGAACGGAGGGGCTGGGGAAAGGGCACGGGGTCGTTGTTTGATGGCGGCCGAGTTCCAGATTTACAGGATAAGAGTTCTGGGAGCTAGGTGGTGGCGACAGCTGCACGATAACGTGAATGTACTTAATGTCACTGGACTGCACACTTAAAATGGTAACTTTTATGTCATGCATATTTTACCACAATAAAAAAAAGTTTTTTCACCCAAAACCCAGGTGGGCTGCTGCCCCAGGGAGTGTGGTGGAGGGGGGACTGTCTGCCCAGCCCACCCCTCAGCAGGCCCCCGCCAGCCACACACTCAGGGGACCCTCTCTCAAACTAGGCCAAATTCCTGCAATTCCTCCCACCAAGATGCTCCTGGCCTGGCTTATAGCAATTTCTGAAAAGTCACCTCTACCTTGAAGCCTTCTGGGCTTGAGTGAGGAGCTCCGGCTGCGAGTTCCCCGCCTTGGCCTTGCAGGCACATACTCCAGGCCCAGCTGAGCCTCGAGCACCGGCCCCCAGGGCCACTCTCACACGCGGACACCCCTGGGTCCTGGCTACAGCACACACGCCCGGAGCAGCAGGACCTCCAAACCACGCGACCTGTCGGAAAGGAAGGTCTGCCTGCTGAGCCCCGCCCCGGCACACCGCAGAGCCCTCAGAACTGGTTTCACCTGCTGCTCCGGGCGATGCAGATGGCCAGCCGACGCGAACCAAAGAACCACACAACTGTCACCCACCCGAAAACCCAGTTAAAGGCTGAGACCCCGTCCTTCTGGGCACTGGACCTGAGGCTCAAAGGGGAGAACAGATCATTTGTCCCAACTAGGCAGGCAACCCGGAGGGAGCGCTGAGGCGCCACCCGCCCAGGACAGGGACCCCACCCAAGCCTCGCAGAGGAATGGACTCAGGTGTGCCTGCCCCCCGGTCCGTAGCGAGAAGAGCCCCCTGGGAGGGAGGCCGTCAGACGGGGCCCCATGGTCAGGGTGTGGGGGAGTCCACTGCTGGAGCAGATAACGCGGAAGGTTGGAAGCAGGTCCTGTGGGGGTTGCAGGGACCCCCCAGACTGACTCCCTCCCAGCTGCCCTCGAGTGGCCAGCTGGCTAGGTCTGCTACGTCCACTCCAAAAAACCCCAGACCTGGCAATTAGAGGCCGCCCAGACCTGTGCTGCGCCCTGCTGTCCAGAGCCGACGCTGTGGGGACTCCACGCCAGCGATGCCCTGCTCCTGGCTGGCTGTGGGCGGGAAGAGCAGCCAGGAGCCGGTCCGTGTGACGGTCCTCTGACAACAGCATAACGCACTGTGCCCCCTTCTGCCCCCATCAATGCCAGAGTGGCCCCTAGTCGCCCATCTGGGCCATAGCAGGGACAGGAGGCCCCAGAGGCACCCCACAGTGGCACAGAATGTGGACAGATCACATGGGCTTCAGCTGAGAAGCAGCGTCCGAGGGGGCGAGAGGGGAGGCAGGGCTGGAGCGGGGCACGCTGGAAGGGGGCAGGCAGAGTGGGCGGGCTGCGGCCGGTGTAGGAGCCCTGCTCTGCCTTTGAGACAGCACGTCCAGCCCCTAAGACAGCCCCAGCTCTCAAGGCCTCAGTCTCTGTACGACGGGGACAACTGCTCACATCCTGCCTGCTCCTCGGGCAACCAGGCAGAGGAGGCGGGATGCTGATGTCACGGGCCAATTCTGAAAACCGAGGGGCTTGGCCCAACACCAGGGAAAGGTGGGCTCCCCAGAGCCGCCTGCCCCAGACGGCAGTGTGCCTGCTCGGGGCAGTGGCCCCTGGCCCCAGGGGCTGGGCTGGGCACGGCAGCTGCAGGGCACACCATCCCAAGGAAGCCCCTCGCCCTCCTGCCAGGCTGGGGGGCCTGGAGGCGGCTGCAGGGAGGCTCTCGGTCCAAAGGAGCCGCTCCTGGGCAGTGCGGTCAGGAAGGAGAGGGGCAGGGCCTCCCCCGACTCCCACGCCCCAGGCCAAGGCTGAGAGCGGACCGAGCTGACTGCCCGTTCTCACCGGCCTCTCCCTAGCACGGCCGGCTCTCGGAACAAGTGGAAATACAGGTCTGGGAGAGGGGGCGGGGAGAGTGTGGAGTGAGCCCCGCTGGCAGGAGCAGCTACAGCAGCCATGGTGGTGCCACCCCCACCTCGGAGTGGGCCCGCGCTGCCCTCCTCGGGAGGTGGGAGCCGGAAAGGCCTCTCAGCCAGCCCAGCTTGCAGAAAAGCCTGTCACTGCCTCCCCTCTGGGACACTCGAGCTGCTGACCTGGGGCTGCCAGAGACCCCTCCCAGCCCACGCAGGGGCAAGAGAGCAGAGCTGGGGACTGGGTCCTATTCTAGGGGTGTCCAGAGGCTGCGCGTCTCAAACAGGTGTCTGGGGACAAAGGCAGGGTCTTCCCACCTTCCCTCTCCCGGGGGCCTCGGCCACTCCCGAATGTGTTAGGTTTGTTCTGAGGGGCTCAGACTAGGAGCCCCCAGTGGAGTGTCCCCTGGAGTGCCAGGGGGACAGCCCCTGAGTTGGGCCACCCTCCAGGGTGGGGGCATGAGCAGGTGAGCCTGGAGGGCCTGTGCCTGCCCACCCGCCCGCAGAGGACCAGCCAGGGCTGCCCACTCGGAAGCAGAGTCCTGCCTGCCGGTCTGAGAGCTCAGCCGTTCCTTTTCCTGCCGACCCAAGACTAGCGTCCCCGGGAAGGAAGAGGAAGCACCCAGGACGCCAGCGCCTTGGAAACCACCCAGAGCAGGGGCCACCCAGGAGCAAAGTCCGGGAGATGCCCGCTGGCAGGATGAGGTGCAGGTGGCCCGGGTGCCCGTTCCCAGTCGCACCTGCCCCCCTGCCCCACCTGATCTGGCCGCCTGCCCCAGAGCAGCTAGGCGCGGGGCTGGGGGGAAGGGAAGCCCTTTCCCACCGGCTCCACGTGGAGGCGGCCGGGGCTTCCTTCCCCTTCTCGGGGCGCAGTGCACAAGGGTGGCTCTAGGCGGGGGCCCATGACGTCACCTCCAGGTGGCGGGGAGCCAGGTGGACCCCACACCCACGCAAAGAAGCCGGCGGGCCGGCTCGCCTGTCCTCCCCCTGCAGCCGGTCGCCCGCCGCGATTTCCTCTTTCTTTGCGGAGCCGGGGCTTTCGCAACGCGGCGGCGGTCCCCGGGTGACAGCGAGACACGCAGCCTGGGGGGGAGGGGAGGAGGCGACACAGCCGGAGGCCGGGGGCCGCGGGCGGGCGACGTCCGGGTCCCCGCAGGTGCACGCCGGGCCCGCGCCCCACCCGAGCGGGGACCAAGCAGCGCGGCCGGCGCCCCCGGCCACGCAGGCGCCGCAGCACCCCTCCCGGGCCCGGGGCGAGCATCCAGGCCGGCGCCCACCCAGACCAGCACCTACCCTGGGCGCACCCACCGGCCCGCACCACCCGGGCCGCATCCACCCCGGCCCCGCACCCACCCGGGCCCCGCACCCACCGGGCCCGCACCTACCCGGGGCGCCGCAGTCGGCGCAGTGCGCGTTCCCCGGCCGCTGCAGCAGCTCCAGGACGGCCCTCCGCCGCTCCTTGGCCATGGCCGCGATGCCGCCCGCCCGCGAGGCCGGGGCCGGGCCGGGAGCGTCCGCCCCGCCGCGCTAGAGCCCCGCGCAGGCCGCCCGCCGCCGCCGCCCCTGCGCCATCCTGGGCGGCCTCAGCCCGCGCGCCGGTTCCGCATTCCTGCCGCCCGGCCCGGCTCCGCCGCCGCCGCTCGTATCGCCGCCGCGGCCGCCGAGCGTGTGCCAGCGCGGGGCCCGGGGCGCACGGCGCGCTCTGGCCGGCGCGGCCCGCGGGCGGCCCCCAGCGGCGCGGGCGGGCGGGCGGGCGTTCTCCTTCCGCCCGGGCCCGGCGCCCCCAGCCCGCCCGCCCCGGGGACGCGCCCAGGGAGGTCTCCCCGCCGCCCACCCCTATCCAAGCACAGCGTGCCACCTGCCCCGGCGCAATGCACCAGCCAGACTGGTGGCCGGCCCCAGGTGGGGTCGTTCGTGCAGTCATTCGGGCCAGGAACAGCGCCTGGACACCTACTGTGCGCCCACCAGGGAGCGCACCATGCCCACGGGGCACGCTGGTAATTGTTGAAGGAAGGGGTGTGTGCCCAGCACTGGGAACCAGGGGCTCACACCATCCCTGCCCTGGGAGAGAGAGTCAGTGGGTGACAAGCTCCAGTGTCCGTGGGCTCAGTCTGAGGAGGGGCCCCCACCCTCCATCCACCACAGGGACTAGATAAAGCCCTCCTGCATCAGGAGGCCAGGGACCCAGGCATGAGGGCGACCTGGGGAGACGTGGAGGCCACAGGTAACAAAAAGGTGTTCTCTCCTCTGCACGCCCCTGCACTTTTTCAAATTCTTTCCATCTTCTTCTTAAATTATGAACGCAAGCATACATCCTGATAAAAACGAATGGAAACAGTACCAGACGAGAAAATTACAGCCTTTCCCACCCCGCCCCTGGGGAGTCTGAGGGAACCACAGCCAGCAATCTTGTAGCATCCTTCCAGAACGGTCCACAGCCCGTTGGCACCGCAAGGGAGTCCCTACTTCTTCCCGTCTGCCACTGGGGTTTCTGGGTATGGCTGCCTTCTGCTCAAAGCTCCGCTGGACCATAACCTGTCCACCCAGCGGCTGGCCGAGGGGCATTTCAGGCATTCACAGTGGGTCAGAATCGCAGACAGGCCACAATGCCTGCCCCAGTTCACAAACAACGTCTCTGCGAGCGACTCAGTGGGTTCACACCCACAAGTGGCACCTCCAGGACAAGGAGCGGGGCATTTGACTCGGGGACGTGCCCTGCGACAGGCCTCCCCCTAGGCTGCGCAGGCACGGCTCCCTGTGCTCTGGCCGACGGGCCCTGCGGCGTCCAGAGCCTTGCCCATCGTGCAGGCAGATGTGGGAATGCGGTGGTTTGCGTTTGTAAACCGCAAGTCCTGTGGCTCCGTGTGCTTCAACTGGTCACATGTCTTCCTGTCCTATCAGACTGGAGCTTTTCTGGGTGGGAACAGGTGGCATTTTCATCTCTGGGTCCCCGTGCAGGGTCAGAATCTGCCACTCAGCACAAGCATGGAGAATGCCACTTAATGAAGACTGACGGATGTTAATGATAACACAGCACAACGACGGACAGCGTTAGGACCCCTTACGTGTATTTTCTTATTTAACCCCCATTTTACAGATGGGCAAACTGAGGCATGAAGGAATCCAATCACTTGCCTGAGGCCACACGTGGCTTCTATGTGGCAGGACTGGGATGAACGTATAACTGTGTGACAGGGAGACAGGCACCCTGGTGGTTCATCCGACTAAGGAGGCCCTGACCTCGTCGAGGGAGGTGGGAGGGAGCGAGGATTCGAGACAGGAAGTCGGGATGTACACAGATTCCCAAGAGGGGAGAGCTGCCAGCAGGCCTTGCCCTGGGCTTCCAGGCTGGAGTGCAGCCACCCTGGGGTCCCCGTTGGTCCCCACTGGCTGCTGTCAGGGCTGGGGTACAGGAGGGCAGGACTCACGCAGAATCCAGAAGGTGCCAGCACAGCCCAGGGAGGGCAGGACCCAGACCAGGGCTGCCAAGGGCGGCTCAGTGCCCTTGGGGCAGACAAGGGGTCTGCACGGGCGGCCCCCCACTTCTGCTTGCACCCACCTGCCAGCAAGCCCTGCTGATTTGCTTCCTGCTCTCTCTGCTTTTCGGCCCCCCGAACAGCTGTCCCTGGCCTGCCAGGCTGCCCAAAGGCCTCCAGTCCTAACTACTCAAGCATCTTCTGGACCTGGGTAGGGGCTTAGACAAGACCTGCTGCCCGCCTGCCGGTGACCGCTCAGCCATGCTGAGCAGACCCCAGGCGGAGAGGTAGGGTCTGTCTCCTCCAGCATCCCCTCAGCACAGGGAGTCCACACACAGCTGGTCTGTGGGCGCCCAGCAGTTAGTTGAAGGTAACTTCAAGGTGAGACCAGGTCCCCCTGCCCCAGCCGAGCGGGCAGCATCTCAGTGGAGGCAGGGCTGGCTCTGCCCAGGGAAGGAGTGAAATGGACTGAGCTTTCCAGGGGCAAGGCCAGGCTGGGGCCACTGGAGGAGAAGGGCCCTGCCCTCAGCCTGGCAGCCTGGCGCTCAGCCTCTCCCTGGAGAGCAGCCACTTTCCAAGGGCTGGTGACTGGGGCACTACCAGGCTCCCTTCCCTGCAGAGGGAGCCCTTCCCTGGCACCTGGAGACCCCTGGGTGCTGCCCATCACTGCCTGCCACCGCCAGCTCTTCTTCTGCCCTGACACTTGCTGTCTCCAGTTCCTGAGGAAATTCGGTAATCAGGGGGGGTTGGCACACCTGCCTGAGACGGGAGGGGATGCACCAAGCCCAGAGGAGGTGGCCAGCATGAAGGCCAACCCCTCCCACCCACAGCCCAACAAAGGAGGTGTTCAGCGGACGCTCGTGGCTCTTTGCTTGATGTGGGCACTGGCTTTCTGGGTAGCTGGGCCCTTCCTTCCCCAGCACCAGGTGGTGGCCAGAGGCCCCTCCCCTTGACAGCATGCACTGAGCACCTGCTGTACGCAGAGCCCTTAGCAGGTCTGAGGAGCTCTCCATCTGATTAGGGGAGGAGACAGGGGCTCCGAGCAGAGGGAAGTGTCCACCTCTCCTGCCAGCGCCCACTGGCATGAGACCGCGGGTTTAGGTTGAATTAGCCCCGGCTCCAGCGTGGGAGGCGTAGACAGTGGGCGCTGCCTTCCAGAACCAGACGCCACCCTCGAGCCCTCCCCAGACACGTGGTAGCCCTTGGGCTGAGCAAGCACAGGGTCCCGGGGTGGCGCTGGGAAGATGGGCACAGAGCAGGCGCCAGCCCAGAACCCTCCCCTCGCCCCCCTCCGGCCTCACCAGGCAGGGCTGCGGCCACATCCCTCTGCCCCAGTCCCTCACCCTCCCTGGGCCTCTCCCTGCCAGACCCCAGAGGAGACCCCGCAGCTCTTCCCAGGAGCGGGGAGCTGGGGATCCAGTGGGTGTCAGTCCCCCAGAGTCAGCCCTCCACTGGGCCCCCGAGTGTTGGGCGAGGCCGAGGAGAGCATGCAGGATCCCCAGGGAGCCAGCGCCCAGAAGCACGGTAATGGCGCGAAGAAGGCCACTAAAATGCAAGGCAGGGCTGTGCCTGACTCCTGGGAACAGCTTCCTGGTGTGGCCGGGGACAGTTCCTGTTTTAAAGTAAGCCCTCACCCAATGTAATTCCCGCAGCCACTGCTCTCAGCCTCCAGCCCCACCCCCAACAGAAAGAGAAACAGAAAAACCACAAAGAAAGACGAAGCTCACACAGCAGCGGCCCTCATGAGCTCTGCGCACGGACCGCTCGCCTCGGCATCAATAATTCACAGCCCGAAGGAAGGCAGAGCAGGGAGCAGGCCCGACTGGCTGGAGCCAAAGATGGTTCCACACCACTGTCTGGGAGTGGCACCAGCCCCAGAGACCCCTCGTAAGGTGGGGGTCTCCAGGGACGTCCCCAAAGATGACATGGGGATGGGGCCTCTCCGTGCGGACAAGGGTGCCAAGGTTTGCTCAGTGGCTTTGGGGCCATTTAAAAATATATTTTCTTGGGCCGGGCCTGTGGCTCAGTGGTTAAGTTCACTCGCTCCACTTAGGTGGCCCAGGGTTTGCCAGCTCGGATCCTGGGTGCAGACCTATGCATTCCTTATCAAGCCATGCTGTGGCAGGCGTCCCATGTATAAAATAGAGGGACATGGGTACAGATGTTAGCTCAGGGCCAGTCTTCCCCAGCAAAAAGAGGAAGATAGGCGGTGGATGTTAGCTGAGGTCTAATTTTCCTCAAAATATATATCTATTTGTTTTTTCTTGGTTTCCCAAAGAGAAATGGCATCTGGCACAGAAGGACGGTGGGTCTGGAAGGCTCTCTCTCCTGCCAGGATGGATGGGAGCCTAACCCTGCAGCTGAGGCCTCCCCAGGCAGCCACTGTCACTGGGACAGGGTGGACACCAGTGGCGAAAGGTCCTCTGGTGCTGGCTGCCAGTCTCAGGTTTGGGGAGGAAAGTGAGACCCACGATAGGCACTGGGATCGTGCTTTTTCCCTGGCCCTGCCCCTCCCAGCAACAAGCCTGGAGCCCTGGGTTCCAAATGCACATGCGAATCGGTGCAACTCAGAAAGACCCTTGTAAAGAACTCTGACCAGTCAGTAATAAAAAGAAAGTGGCCAAATTAAACAACGGGAAAAGGATCTGATCAGACATTTCTCCAAGGAAGACATACAGACTGCCAAGAAGCTGCCCAACCCCATCAGTCCTCAGGGGAACGCACATCAGAACCCCCAGCAGACACCCCCACGCCCACTGGGATGGCAAGACAACAAGGGTTGGCGAGGCCGTGGAGAAATCGGGACCCTCACACAAGCAAGTGATGGGATCTGAGATGGTGTAGCTGCTGTGGGCAACGGTCTGGCGGGTGGTTCCTCGAACAGTTAAACCCAGAGCTGCCGTGTGGCCCAGCCAGCCACTCCCAGGGACACACCCAAGAGAAACGAAAACATACACCCACGCAGAGGTTGGTACATGAATGTCCACAGCAGCATCACTCACAACAGCCAAAGGCGGAAACGACCCGAGTGGCCACCGACGGATGATGGATAACACAACGTCGTGTGTCAGTGATGGAATACTACGCAGCCACATTAAGGAATGAGGCACTGACACCTGCTAATCGTGGAGGAACCTCGAAAATGTGATGCTCAGTGACATACACCAGTCAGAGAAGGACAGATGCTGTGTGACTCTGCTCACGTGAGTCCTGTTCACACAGGCCCCGGGTCTGAGAAGTGTTTGCCCTGTGTTTAAATAAGATCTGAGCAGCTTTTGTGTTTCTCACGTCTGTGCTCTGAACCTGGGGCCACAGGCCCCTGTGCTGAGCCCACCTGGCCCCCACGGAATGAAGGGGGCCCTTCATCTCCCCGACAGCAGCCCCACGAGAGGCTGACATCATGCCCCTCAGCAGGTGGGGAGACTGAGGCTGGGAGGGGCTGGGTCTCACATCTCCTGAGGGTTGTCTCCAGGACCAGAGTGCAGGGCTGAGGCCAAGATGAGCATCCCCACCCCCCACCCCCCAGACGGGGAAGGCCAAGAAGCCTCGCAGCCTCGAAGAGCTCAGGAAGGCGTGGGGGCAGGTGCAGCTCGTCAGGCTCCCCACACTGCAGACAGCGCCTGCCTCTGCCATGCCCGAGGCCGTGAGCCAGCACAGCAGGACGGGCCCCAGACGGGGTGCCCATCTCCCAGAGACGATCCCTCTGTCTGTCCCCCACTCATCCACCCATCCAGCCATCTAATAAGTCATCTGTCTCGGACTCTGTCTTCCCTCCCACCTCATCTTCTAGAACATGACTGACATTCTTCCCACCTCCCACGGATCCATGGGATCCATGTTCTCGCCTCGAATCTGGGTGGGCGTCGTGACTGCCCCAACCAGTGCAGGAAGGCTGCAGGACGCCTGTGGCTTCGGAGGCCGGGTCAGAGCAGGACGCAGCTCCTGCCCGGTGGCTGCACTCTCTCTGTCTCTTTCTCTGTCTCTATCTCTATCTCTCTGTCTCTGTCTCTCTCTCCTTGGGAGCCTGAGCCACGAAGCATGAAGCCCAGCTTTCCTGAAGCCACCAGACTGCAGTGGCCACGTCGCGAGAGCCCAGAGAGGGTGGTGCCTGGTCGGCTCTATCAGCCTCAGCTGCTGGAGTCCTCGCAGCTCAGGTGCAGCCACCCAAGTGAGCAGCCTCAGGTACCGCCTGGTGAGGACAGCGCTGAGCACAGCTGATATCAGACCCGCTCCTAGAGCTGATGGCAAAGCCGGTCCCAGAGATGAGAACGGTAACCACAAGCTGCAGTTGTTTGAAGCTAAGTTTGGGGCAGCTTATAACCAGTGAGGGCTAACTGGCCAGGGTGGTCTCAGAAACCCAGGCCCCATGGCCACCACGTCCAGGCCTCTCTCAGGCCATGTGCCTCAGTCGCCCATAGCTGGACAGACTCCTGCACCCCAGGCCTGGGCCCCAGGTGCTGGGAGGCCGGGGCCATGCTGTCCACAGGCCCTCTGGCCTGGAATGAGTCCTGCCCTGGCTCCCCCTTCCCAGCAGCCCTGTGTCGTCTTGTCGCAACAGTTCCCTCAGGACCCAGCTCCTATTTCCACTCCCCGCAGCCCCTGCCCTTGGGCAGGCGGTCTGTGGGTATGGACGGGGAGCCCCTGCCACTGGTCACTGCCCGCCGTGGTGCCCAGTGAGCTGCTCCAAGCTGCTCTGACATGACAGAGGTGCTGGCACGGGGCAGCGGGCACGGCGTTGATGGGCCCCAGCTTGGCCTGCTCTCCGAGCCCCCGGCCCCCACCCAGCATCGTGTCAGGAGGATCTGGGGTCTGAGGGCGCACAGCCCTGGTCCTGTCTCTAGTTCTCAGAGTGTGGGGCCCGGTGCATACACACTGTGCCTTCCAGGCAACCCTCTTCGGGCGCTGCAGTGCCGCCACTGTCCGGCAGGGGCCGCCGCACCACCACATTCTGTCCCCAAGGCGCCGCTGTTCCCCAGGTCAGAGGAAAGAAGGGAAAGGAGAGTGGGTTTCCTGAGTGGGTGGCCTGCACCAATCCATCATGGGGCTTTTGCAATTTAGTGGCCCACTCTGTTCCCCAAAATGCTACCCCAGCCTGGCATCTCCAGAAGGATCCACCCCGGGCACCACAGACGCCTGGAGGAGAGACCCCGCCCTGGGAGTGTCCCCAGTCCAGCCCCCGACACCCATCCAGACCCTTGTCCTTCCAACACTGCTGGCCCCTAGGGAGCCGCCCCGGGGCCTGCACTCTACAGCCCAAAGCTTCCATCGCCAGGCTGCGCTCCATCCCCGGGGCCCAAATGCACCGTTTCCCCTCGCATCCAGAAAGCGCGGTCAGAAACACGGGAAGGCCCCACGTGGCTCAGAGTCCCATCCGCAGCTGGGTTTGTAAATCCAAATGTGGAAGGTGGCAAGCAGAACCCTGGCTAACGGAGGGCCCCGGAAGCTACTGGAAGTTGCGGGTTTATTGCTGAGCCCTGGAGAGTGCTGCAGGCAATGGGGACCGGGGGGCGCCCTGTTGTTCCTGAGTCTCCTCTGGCCTCTGGGCTTTCTCTCAGGTTTGGCTGAGTATCTCCCGCCCCAGAGCCAGGACTGGCCCTCAGCCCCCGTCCAGGGAACGCTCCCCAGATCATGTTGGGGTTCAAGACCTGTGACACAGTCGGCACACTCTTCCCCTTGCAGAGGGTGGGTCTATGTCCCTCCCCGGAACCTGGGACAGTTAGTGACATCCTCCTCTGACGCTGCTGGCTGCACCCTCTTGCTGGAGCCCTGAGACTGCTGTGCAGTGAGGAAGCCCAAGCAGGTCCCCTCAAGGAGCCATGTGGAGGCGTCCCTGGATTGGAAGAGAGGCGGTATCCCGCCCCAGCTGCTGCAGCCCCATTACTATAGCTCTACCTGGAACCCCCAACGCGTGGGGCCTGGAGAGGTCACAGCCGGCTGTCCAGAGCAGGAACCACATGGGAGGCAGGCCAGGGCAGGATGCAAGGAAAGCTCCTGAGGGTTTGAGGGGCGGGCCGCAGACGAAGCCTTTGTACAGTCAGTCTACCATCTCCCCAGCGGCTCCCAGCAGGGCGGAGTCTCCCGGGGCCACCACCACGATGGAGGGGCCAGGGCCGACCCGTGCTTCTGAGACAGATGCTCACCCAAACCTCGAGAGCGCCAGGATGAGACTGGGAACGGGGCATTCCCTGGCCCGTGATCCCCACGGTCCCTCTCCAGGGCTCGGCAGCAGTAACTAGGGTTCCGTCTGCCACCTTCCACTTGCAGGGAGAAAGGAGACGAGTGAGGAGGCTCCAGGCTGACCAGGGGCTGACTGGACGCTGGTTTCCGGGCAGTTGTGGGCACACTCAGTCTGCTGTCTGATCGTCTCCCGGCTGCGTCCACAGTGCTGGACGACAGCAATGAGTTCCACAGATATTACTGGGCGCCTCCAGCACAGCCTACTCTGGCCCTCCACCTGTGTCAGTGAGGCCGACCACAGCCCCTCCCTGGAGCTGAGAACCTCTCCCAGCGACAGCGGGCAGACAGACACTGAGGCCTGGCCTGGAGGGACTAGGGGCGTCCCCCAGGAGGAGGAGGGAGGGGCTCGGGCAGGGGGAAGAGGGGAGCAACGCGGGTGCACGAGAGAACACGGCACCCGCAGGCCCAGTGAACTGTGCGTGGAGCGAGCCCGAGTGTGCAAGCACGTGTGCCAGAGACGACAGCAGTGCTCCTGAGAAGCAGCTGGCCTGTGCAGTCCCTCTGCCAGGGGACAGCTCCCCTGCCCCCAAATCCCCACCCCCAGCCTGTGCGGGGGACTGGAAGCCCAGGTGACATGCTGGAGGGGCTCCTGGCCGGCGGCAGCTCGCTGTGCATAGGGCAGGGGCAGGGTGATTCCAGAGAACACACCCCCGGACGCTCGCTCCACTCCCTCTGGGAGCAGAGGGCCCGCTCCCGCCTGGTCCAGACATGGGTCTCAGAACGGCTACTCTGATGACCAGCTGCCACTGCACGGGGCCAGGCCTGACTGCTCAGCCTGAGCTCGGAGCCGCCCAGGAGGTCACCCGCAGCCAGGCTTGGAGGTTTCCCTCCCACCCACGGCCCAGCCTCAGGGTGGCTCCTGGGGCCAGCTCTCTCCTGTCACAGGACCTGGAGGCCTCCTCGGGCTACTGTTATCTCCGAGCTGCCCACGCCCACACTGCCGGGGCCTGCACAGAACCAGAGCTGCCCCTCCTCTGCTCGACAAGGCGGGGGCTCCCCTGTGGCCAGGGGAGGGAGGGGTGGACCAGGCCTGACTTTGCAGAAGCCAGAGGTGGTGAAGCACACCCAGAGGGGAGCGCCGTTCCAGAAAGACAGCCCTGCCAGAGGTGACAAAAGAGCTAACCAGGGCACAGAGGCTGGAGGGCCCTCCAAAGGCGAGGGGACAAGAGGCCTGAGACCTGTGCTGTGGTACGGAATTCTCAGGACTTTCCAGCGGCCACAGACAGGAGCTGGACCACCTGCAGGTCTGCAGGGGCCCTGTACCATGCTGACCCCCCAAGTCCAGCACCGGGAGGGGCCTGCTCTGCCTGACCTTGAGCATTCCGGGTCCTCCCTGCCCACACGGGCCCTCGGAGGAGCAGTTCAACCAGCACCGCACACAGGGCCGACGCTACCCAGACTCCCACCTTCCCGGGAGCACAGCAGCCGCCACATGACAGCGGGGTCGGAACATCCCGTAGCGCAGGGTGGGCACAGCCACGTGGTGTGTGTCCCCTAATGGAAGTAAGCTGACGGATAACATCCTCCAGGCCACCAGTGGGAGAGCCAAATCTAAGGCGCCTGGCAGCCTGGCAGCACGGGGTGCACGCCACCGGGAAACCCAACCACATCCCTCCAGAGGAGGATGGAGAGCCCTCGATTTATCACAGGGCTCCGACAGAGCCACTCGAGCGTCTCTGGCCACAATAAAACCCCTGCCTTCTCATCCATAAGTGTCTGATCTCACAAGGGGACCCCGCACCACGGACAGGCCCTCTTTCCCTGCCAGTGAAGACCAGCACAAAGCGGGCCCCGTGGACAGAAAGCAGCCCGCGTGCAGGGGCGCCGAGGGCCGGCTTCCTGCGGGGACACAGGGCAGACAACACGGCCCCTCCCTCAAAGGGCCAATCCTGACGACCGCAGGGACATCAGGCTGCCCCTCGCCAGGCCCATGTGCTCTGCGGACGCCAGCAGGGCTGTGTCACGTTTCAACACGCACGCCAGCAGTTTCACCAGGAAAGATACACTGGGCTCTATTTATGGACAATATACAATTACAGCCACAGGCATGCAACTCATAGATGATATAAAATTACTCTAAACGCAGTGGGTTTTCTTAAACTAATGATTTTATTGTTTCTATAAAAATAACACACGCTTGTCACAAAACATAATCATAAAGGAAAATACGAAGAGGACAGCCACGTAGCGCCAACAATCCGTCACCTGGTCAGGCGTCGTGAGCACCTGCTGTACAGGATTCCGAGCACCTCCCTGTCTACGTAAGACTAGGAAACGTCTAGATGGACCAGCGCTCCAGGGAGAAGGGCCAGGCCACTCAGGCAACGGCTGGTCCTGACCCTCTGACCCTGTTTATCAAGTGCACACCCACTCTCGTCGTTGGCCAGCAAGGCGCAGCACAAAGTCAGCACCCAAGATCACAGAACAACGTGGGGTTTGAACTCAGCCCTGGGAAAACCCGAGCCATGACCAGTTGCTGTGGAAAATGGAGACAGACCCCACAGCTGCCGGGGCACATGTCCTCTAGGGCAGGACCCAGCCTTCTCTGGGCATGGACATGCGCTGAGCTCCTTGCCAGCCAGCTGCTCAGGGACCTGAGGGTGTCCCCTACACGTCCCTTCCACACCACTGCTAGAGCTCTTCACGGGCCAGGGAGGTGTGGTGGGCAGAGCAATGGCCCAGAGATGTCCAAGTGCCCGTGCCCGTGCCCAGAGCCTGTGAGCCTGACTGCAGAGGCGGTTACATCAGGGACCTCAAGATGGGAGAGGATCCCGGATTGTCGGGGGGAATGTCATCGAGAGGGTCCCTAGAAGGGGGGGGGGTCAGAGTCAGAGAAGGTGGCGTGAGGACAGGACGGAAGCAGTCAGGGAGCAGATGCTCTGAGGATGGAGGAGGGGCCGCGGGCCAAGGACGGCAGGCACCGCCAGAAGCTGGAAGAGGCAGAGAAGGACTCCGTGGAGCCCCGGGGGAAGTGCAGCCCTGCAGCCCCAGCTGACCTCAGAACAGGAATATAAATTTGTGTTGTTTAAGCCAGGAGCTTGTGGTCACTTGTCAGCGCTGCAGCAGGAAACTAACAGGACTTGCGCCTGCGGGCTGGGAGGGCCAGGGCTGGCAGAGTGCAGGGACGCACGGGGGACAGGGGAGGACACAGCCCTGAGCCTCAAGCTTTCCCTGATGTGACTCGTGTGGAGGCCCTGGGGACATCCTGCACCCCCTCCCAGGGGCGCGCGTGGGCCAGACCAAGGTGGGGCTCATCTTCCTGGGCAGGCGGCAGGGGCCCCAGGCCAGACCCTTGCTGCCTCTGACCTCTCCGACCTATCTCCCACCTAAGGGGAGCACTGGGGAACCATTCTGGAAATTGGCTTTCGGTGCCTTTCATAAAGCCGTCCGTTGGCTCATCCTGACGATGAGACAAAACGCGTGCTTTACATGACAAATGACGCACTACCAAAAATACCTCCTGGGAGCCTGGCAGGACAGACAGGACGTCTGCATCGCTAAGCACTGCATTTTCAGCACGCACATCTAGAAAACCACAGGTTCCTTCGTGAAGAAGTCAGCTCCTCTCTCTGCTTCCTCTCCTGACTTGCTGAAACCACTTATGTCTGCGATACCCTTTTTGAAATTCACTGAAAGTTATTTCCAGAAAAGAATTCGCTCAATTATGTATATAGAAAGTTCAACTACAAAGAGTTTAGTACAAAATATTTTAACGTTTTGTTTTGAAATAATTTCAGACTTCCAAAAATAGGACAGAGTTCGTACGCCCAGCTTCCCCAAATAACATCTTACATAATGACAGAACAAGAATCAAACATCCCGGGAGCTCTCCGAGATCTTCATGTCTCACCGACTGGCCCCCACCGCCCTTCCTGGCCCAGGACCTGAGTGGTTAGCCTCACGTCTCCTTGGACCCCTGGGGTGGGGGCAGCAATTCAGACAGTTTGTCTTTAGCACCCTGACACTTTGAAGAGTGCTGGTCTTCATTCCGTAGAATGTCCCTCAGTTTGGGTTTGTCTGGTGTTTTCTCATTAGATTGAGGTTAGGCATTTCTGGCACGAAAACCACAGAAGTGATGCTGCGCCTGCCTAGGGCAGAGGATCGGGGCCCGAGCTGTGGTGACCACTCGGTCCAGGGGCCCACACTGTGAGGTCCCCGCTGTTCCCTGCGACATCACCAAGGGCCTGATGGGGAGGTCCTCCAGGGCAGGCAAACCGCGTTCCCCATCCCACTCTGCCCACTGACTCCAGGACAGGCTGCTGGCCTTGTCTGCAGGCATTATCACCCAGGAAGGTGCCAGCGGGGACTCTCCTCCCGCCATTCCTGCTGCCTTAGTCAGCGTCAGGAGCTGCCCCTCCCCGACTGATATGAATTCCACTATTCATTCTACCGGCAGGGGCTCCTGGGTGGAAATGCCTTCTGAGGGCTAGACCCTGTCATGGTCTTCATTTTCTTGCCCAGTGTCCCTGATGTGGCCACTGGGTCTCCTTCACGCGGCTGCCTGTGTCCTTCTGACAAGCCCCACTGCTCTGCAGCAGTGCCTTACTTTCCGACACAAGACGGTCGAGGCTCACCTTGGGCTCTCCCAGCCCCGGCCTGGAGTCAGCCATCCCTTCGAGGGGCCCTGGTTCCTTCGGCAGAGAGCGGTCTTACAATCCAAGATCTGGCGCTGGGCGTGCATCCTGTTCAGGGTGCTGCTGCTTCCAGGACCCTGGGTGCATGGAGCTGGGGAACACTTGTATGGAGATGCACACACTCACACACACCCCTGCATCTGTTTCCACATCTGGCTGCCTTTATACGTTAGAACACCAGGAGTTCCACACACCCGGCTCCCATTACCCACAACATCTAATTTTTCAATCTTAGAATATGCATAGTTTCAGAATTGTCGTCCGTGTGAAAAACAAATTCACTAACTAGAGCACAGAATTTTGTCTCTTTGTCTCTAGCTTTGGTCAAAATGCTGTTTTCCAAAGTTACTTCGGCGAGTCGTCCCCCCGCCCCTTCAGGCTGGTCAGAGCTGGCCTTTGTAATCGGTTGGGCTTGGGCTGTTGGTACTGTTGGTGCTCCGTTGTGGGTCCCCCCACATCTCGGCTTGTGTTTTGAGCATGCAGAACACGAGTGCGGTCCAGAGTCAGAACGAGAGTAAAAGGTACAGAGAGGTGGCGCTCGTGAGCCTGCCCACCCGCTCCTGACTGTTCGAGAAGTTTGTGGTTTGTCCTTCTTGAATTTCCCTTTTGTACAGATATGCAGCTATCTGTATGGCTTCTTGGCTCTCTTTCTCTTTAACACACTAGATATCCTCTGGGACTCTGCTGTCCTCAGCTCACAGCATGTTCCTGTGTGAAGTTGCTCCGTGTGGGTTTGGCCAGTGTGGGTCCCCACCCTTCTCCCCACTTCCCTGCTGCGGCTGCAGCGCCCGCTGTGAGGAGACACGGGAGATGCGAGGACTCGCATGCACGGGCATTGGGGCCACTTCAATGCTCTGTAATTACAAAAAGGGCCGCAACGAATAACCTTGTGCATGCGTCCTTCTGTACTGTTAGAAAGCACAAAATAGTTTGATGGCTCAGTTGGCAATAAAAATCAAGACTTTTGGGGCCGACCCCGTGGCCGAATGGTTAAGTTCAAGCGCTCTGCTGAGGCGGCCCAGGGTTTCACCGGTTCGAATCCTGTGTGTGGACATGGCACCGCTCATCAGGCCACAGTGAGGCAGCGTCCCACATGCCACAACTAGAAGGACACACAACTAAGAATATACAACGAGGTACTGGGGAACTTTGGGGAGAAAAATGAAAAAATAAAATCTTAAAAAAAAATCAAGACTTTTCATAAACTAGGCAATAATATGCAAAAAAACCTGCAGCACAACTAGAAGCGTAAGACAGAGACCACATAATGAGCAGCGACAAGCTGCAGATGGCAGGAGTTGGAGCTAAACCGTGAACATGGTAAAGGGCGCTGAGCGAGATGGAACCAGCCGTGGGAGGGACGTGATACAGGCAGGGCCCGACCAGGAGACACGCACCACCTCGGACTGAAAAGAGAGGGACGTTACCGCAGAGGACAGATGCGGGCGAGACGCCTCTGCCACCCACAGCCGAGGAGCAGAGGGCGGTGACTTCCTGGAGCCCAGGTGGGAATCTAGGCCGGCTGCCCTCACCTTCGAGAGCCTGGAGAAGACTCAGAGCCCAGAAGGGACACACCCTGGATTCTGCCAACACCATCCGCCACTGGCCACACCAGGACGAAAGCCAGCTGACCGGGAGCTGAGGAAAGCAACCGACGGGGGCAGGTCCGAGGGGAAACAGGCCCAGAGCCTTCTGCCCATGGTTCTGAACCCTGGCCACACTCCCAATCACCCCAGAAACCCTGGCTGAGGGTTTGGACACCTGTGAGGTTTAAATGACCTGCAGTCAATTCTGGAAACAGCCCGGCCGAGAACGACTGCTCTCAGCACTGGTGGATGGAACCGTGATGCTACAGGACATCCTCCAGCACACGCTCGGGGACCCAGAGGCAGGTGTGGGTGTTCTTAGAGTAAAGAAACGGGAAGACGACCATGTAAGCCACACCGCAAATGTACTGACATTCTATTTTCCAGAGTTACAATGAAGGAGTTATTCAAATCAAACATCTAGTTTTATAAATATAGTCTGATACAAATCAGAAAACAACCCCTTGATCAGAAAGATACGCGGGATTCGGGCATTATGAAGAAAAGATCAAGACGTCAAATACGTCCAAAGCCAGGCGACTTCTATTACTCACTTCCTAGTTTGTATACTTATTTTGTTAAAAAAAAAAAAAAAGGAAATAAGCTAGCATATATGTTTACAAATACAAAAGGAAACCACTCTGTTGGGGAATGGTTTTCTGACAGTGTCCGTCTACACAACAGAGGTTCGTGAGCGTTCAGCACGTCAGCCCTGAAAAGACGCACAGCGTCTCATCATGGAAACTCATCACCTCACAGGAGGGCCGAGGTGCCGCTCACTGACCCAGTCGGTGCTCAACACGCTGGCCTCCTGTCTGTCACGGGCCTCCCTGGGGACACTGTCACATACTTGGATTTCAAGATGAAGCCTTACACCCCTGGGGAAAATGAGAATCTAAAAAGAACAGTAACTGTTCAGAATAATCTGGGAAGCTTCCAGAGACAAGCCGCATCCTGGCTACGGGTGCACCAGAGAGGATGCCTACTCTGACATCACCTGACTGTTTCAAGGACATTCCAAGAGCCCCTTTCTAACTCACACTCCCCAGGAAGTACGCAGTCAGGGTGACAGGTCCATGCAGCACACTCCGTCCCCGACGACCCCCGACACAGCCGGCGGCCTTCCTCCCATCAAGACTGGGTTTTGGTCTTTGACTTCCCATCTATGAGATCTCCGAACCCCAGCTTCTCCAGCGGTTCTTGCGCCATTAGCTGCCTAAAAGAAAAACAGACAGTCGTCAGGCAAACGGTGAAGATGGTGGAGAGACGTCGACCCCAGGCGAGCCGGAGCCTCTGGGGACCCAGGCCAGCGAAGCCATCTGGAGCCCCAAGCAGGGACTGCGGGCACAGCATCGGCTGAGGGACGGTTAAGGTGCGCTTCGGAGCGTTGTGACTTGCTCAGACAGGGCGCGACGGCCCCACACTCTGTCTCCAAAGTGTGGCAGCACCAAGAAGACACTCACCCAGTTCCAGTTCGTAAAGACGCATCAGTGTAAAAGACAGCCGTTCAGACACGCGGGTCCCACCAGCGCGCTATTTAAAGCACTCAGGGTGGCCCTCTGTCGGATCTAAGCTCCTGTGAGCCCGAACAGCTCGGAAGGCAGAACAAGGGCCTCGCCCGAGGGCCACGCGCCAAGAAGGCCCACCACCCCAAAGTCCCTAACGTCCACAGACGGCCCTCAGCACACCTGTGGGCCTGGGAAGCGCCACGGATGGCGCCTTGAGGAGGAGGTCTGCGTGTGTGACTGGAAAATGGAAATGGGGCCAAAGCGGACTGTTTTATGTTGCCCGTTGTGAGACAAGCCTGCCTGAAGACCAGATTCCCGAGTGAGCTAAGGAGGGGGGCTCCAGAGGCAGAGAAAGACGTTTCCACCCCCACCCATAACTCCACATGCTCTACCCCATTAAGGGTTAGAACAGTCCTGACTTTAAGTAAAATCTCAACGGATCAAGTTAGAAACATGTTTGTCTTGTTTAAAAGGGAGCCCTGGTGAATCCTGGTGGAGACAGGACGAGTCCCTCATCTTTCACCGTTTCTTAAACAGCCATTGTCTCCCCGTCACATTCCTAACAGCTCCAAGTCTGGGCGGAACAAAGCACAGAATGCATATTTCTACGGTCTGAGAATGTGAAAGAAAGGCAGTGCGTGCCACAACCCTCCCATCTTTTAACTCAGTCGGCACCTGTACGTGCACGATCCCGAAACCTTAATGACGGGTCTGGAGCTCCCAGATCTGGAGAGAAAATCCTCCAAGCAATGCACTGGCGGACAACGCTGTCACTCAAGAAAAGGTCCCAAGACTGCCCATCGACTTAGGCACAATTCACCCGGATGAGCCTCAATGTCAGGGGGTCTGCAGCCCCGAAACACGGAGGCCGAGCCTGCGGCGGGGAGGAGGCTACTGCCCTGACCCCTGGGCCAAAACGCTTTGGTGGCAGAGGTGGGCGGTGGGAGAAGCCGCGGCTGTTGGGGGGGTACTTGCCTCTCCATCCTGCATTCCAGATATTCTTTGGATTCATTTCTGCACAAAGCGTTTTCAAAATTGCGGTCGCGAAGGCACTTCATGAACTTCTCTTTAAAGCTCTTACATTCGCCTGGAACGAGGAAGGAACAGCATCTTCTGCGACAGGTGCAAACGGGACGCGTTCCCGCCGCAGCCTCCCAATCCCCCGGCAACGCTGCATCTCCTTCCGGAGCCTGTTTTCCCCAGAAACGAGCAGAAAACCACCCCCGGGCCGAGCCCACCCACAGCGGGGAGACCCGGGGCGGGGGCAGGCGCACGGTGTCACCCGGCGGACCCTGGCTGTGTGTCTGGAAACAAGGAGCAATCTAGAAATAATGTGTGAAACCCATCAATTTCAAAGCCCTAACCTCCACGGAGCTCGCCCGAAGCCAGGACTCAAACACAAAGGGCGCGACCGCGGCATTTCCGGTTTGGCCCAGGGTCCGAGCCCCGAGATTACGAAGAGCGGACTCGACGACGGTGACAGCTGGTGACACCACAGTCCCCAGCCTGAGGGGCCCTCCCTGGTCCGACTCCCACCCCCCGACCGCGGCGGAGAGGCCCTGGGCGGGGGGGGCTGAGCCGAGCCTCAGTTTCCCCACCTGCGCCCCGCGCGGACGCCAGGGGCCCACCCGGCTGCGCGGCTTGCCCGGGCCGGGGTCTGGGCCTCCCGCCGCTCACCGAAGTGATCCAGCGGGAAGCTGCCCTTGTCCGGGGGCCGCGGCTGGAAACTCTTGGACCCAAAGTTCATGGCCGTCGACATGATGGCGCCGCCCGGAGCTTCCGAGTGCGACGCGCGCCGTACGTAGGGCGGCCGGCCGAGCGCCGAGCAGGCCCCGCGCGAGCGCCGAGCGCGTCGAACAGCGATCAGCCCCTCGTCACACAGGCCCCGCCCCCGCCGCGGGGGCCTCACCGCCCAGGCCCCGCCCCTGCCGTCCAGGCCCCGCCCCCTCCCGCCTACTTAAGCCTAGGTCCCGCCCCCTGGTGCCCGGGTTCCTCCCTCACTGCCAGGACTCCGCCCCCCACTCCAGGCCCCGCCTCCTGATAGCCCACGCCCCGCCCCCTCACAACTGGCCCCGCCCCTCGTCGCCCAGGCCCCGCCCGTCGATGCCCGGGCCCCGCCCCAGCTGGGTTCTGAAAGGCCTTGACCCCACGTGGGCCCATTGCTCTTCCAGCCTCTCCTGTTTCCGTGTCTGATGCTCTCAGCAGCCCGGTGGTAGGTGCCCAGCAGTGAGGAAATGAAAGTTCAGAGAGGTTCAGCAGCTTGTCTAAACACACACAGCTTCAATCCACATGAAGCCCAGGGCAGGCAGACTCGCAGGTCCTGGCAGGCTGGGTCAGTCGTCTCTGCTTCCCCAGTGTTGGCAGGGCTTTTCCCCGTGGGCACCAGGGCCTAATCCTGGGTTTGCCCAGTGAGAAGGAGTGAGTACAGTCGTGCGCCGCATAACGAACACGATTTCGGTCTATGACTGCGTAGACGAGGGGGGGTCCCATAAGATCAGCACCATGTAGCTGAGGTGTGTAGCGGGCTGGACCATGTGGGTTTGAGTGAGGACACCCTATGATGTTCACACAACGATGAAATCGCCCAGTGACGCGTTTCTCTGACCCTGTCCCGCTCGTTCAGCGCCGTGTGAATGTGTTAGCTTCCTGTGGCCGCCACGGCCAAGCACCACATGAGGGCGGCTTAGGACGGCACAAGTTTCCTCTCTCCAGCTGTCTGAGATGGAGGTGTCGCCGGGCCGGGTCCTCCTGGAGGTTCTGAGGGGCGTCCGCCCCAGGCTCCCACCTCGCTGCTACGGAGCACTAGCCGAGTGCCAGCCCCGGAGATGAGCACCCAGGATCCTCAGCGGCACTGAGCTCCCCGGCCGGCCCCTCTGGACAGGCTTCTTCACCCCCAGGGCCCTGACGTGACCAGCTCCTTCTAATGCCAGGAGGAGGAGCTAATTCCAGCCACTGAGGGGCCTGCAGAGAAGTGCCAGGTCGACAAGTCCCACGCCCTGGATCTCGGTGCCTGGGGTGGGATTCTGCTCTGCGTGTCCGGGACAAGCACGGCGCTGGCACTGGATGTTGCTGGGCCGGACAGCGGGGGTCCGCAGGGAGAGCCCGTTCCAGTTGTCAGGGGTTCGATCGGCCTGGGGCTCTGGGCCCACTTAAAACGACAAAAGGAGAACTGCCCCTTGTTCTTGCCATATAAACAACCGCTTTGCACTGCCGGCACCAGGGGGCTGCGAGCGGGGTTGTTCGTTAATACGTTTCCAGGGCTGTGAACAATGGAGCTTTTATTACCCAGCAAATAGCCCTTTTCCACTCGACTAGCTCTCACCACTTAGCGGTAACGGGGACAGCCCTCCCCACACGGTCGCCCGCAGCCTCTCAGTCTAGTGGCCCTGAGGGACCGCTGAAGCATTGGAGACCCGGTGACCGCAAGGTGACAGCCGGCTTTTAATTGACAGGTCTATACTCGGCAAAGGATTGTTGCTTTATACAAGACACTTAGCTGGCAGAGAAGGGAAGTGATTTTGGAAGGCGTCTCTGTGCTGGGCTCTTTTGCATGGGATCTCGGGACCCAGAACAGTGCCCGGCGCACAGTAGGGGTTCAGCTCATATGTCTTAAAGAATGAGCCCAGGTGGGCAGGTGTGTTACCCTCATCTCACACACGGAGAAGCACAGAGGTCAAGGCGCTTGCCGGAGGTTATGCACCCAGTGGATGAGGTACTCACCACGGGGACAGGCAGCCCTGACTCGGTGGCGTGAAATGGCAGTGTCATTCGCTCTGCTCGTGCACTGTGGGCGGGCCTTGGTGGGGACAGCCCCGTGTGGCCTCGGGCTGGAGGACCCCCTTTGAGATGGTGCGCTCAGGCCACAGGGAGCCTGGCCAGGGTCCCGTGGGCTGTGGCTCCTCTGCGTGTGGCTGCGTGGGCTTCCTCACAGCACAGCGGCCAAATCCTACGTGCCAGGACCCCAAGGGAAGCAGGTGGAACCTGTGTCGCCTCGGCCATGGTCATGAGCCCCCACCCAGGCTCCAGGGCAGGGACCCTGCTCTTGATGGGAGGAGGGCAAATTATATGAAGAGCTCGTGGGCTGGGCGATGTTCCCGTGGCCGTGGCTGGAAGGTGTCACCCACCGCCCTGACACGTGGAGGGGCTGAGTGTGGAATGAGGTCCATGTAACTCCAAACCCTTCTGGGGAACACTCCCCACCCTCGGGTGTCAAGGTCAGTGTGACCTAAGCCAGCCAGTCAGAGCATTGCGTCCCCCTGGCCACTGGGATTGCTCAGGGCTGGGCATCTGGCCGGCTGGGCCTGGCCAATCAAGTCGGACCAGAACAATCCCCAGGCTTCCGATTGAGCACCAGCATGGAGCCCCCGGAACCTCCCACTGGACCACAGCTGGGAGGAGGCGGGGTAGGGCGGCAGACACCCAGAGCAGAGAGCCCATCGAGAAGGAAGCCACCCACCCAAGAAGGGAGGGGGATCCATCCGAATCCTTATGACCTCATCCAGCCCCTGGATCGATCCTTGCCTGAAGCCAGCTGTGACTGATCTTTCCACTTTAATAAATTCTGCTGTCAAAGCATAATTTTCAAAGGGCTGAGAACATAGTTCTCAGACAAATATATACCGAGCGCGTGTCCAGTTGTATTTAACCCATTAACGGGGGAACTTGGCTAGGTGGCAAAGCTGACTCAAAGAAGATGCCAGAACCCTGATGGATGCACACCTAGGCCAAGGAAAAGCAGGAAAGCGGGATGAGATGGACGAGATGGACACAGCACTGGTTAATATCTTACAGGATGATAAAACCACGACCTTTGGGATGATCTTTTCTGCCAGAAAGAAATCATTTACACTTTTACAGGAAAAAAAAATCGCTTGCAGCTTCCGTGTTTTCTACGAGTGAAGGTCTAGCTTTATGGCCCGGGCCCCGTCAGGAATAAAGGGTAAGTCAGATAAAGCGAGCTCCCGGGAGGGTCGAGCGATGCTTAGGCAGGCTGGCCAGACGACAACCTGGAGGCTGACGGTGGAGGGACACGGGGTCACCCGTTTGCCCCATTTCTGAATGCTGCTTCTCTGAGTCTCCCGGGGCTGCCGTAATAAAGGACCACAAACGGGGGGCTTAAACACCACAAGCTTATCCGCACCCCACTCTGGAGGCCAGAAGTCTGAAATCCAGGTGTCGCAGGGCCGCGCTCCGTCTGGCGGCTCCCAGGGAGGGTCTTTCCTGTTCCTCCAGCTCCTGGGGCTCCCGGCCCCCTTGGCTCGTGGCTGCATCCTCCATCTCTGCCTCTGTCATGGCATAGCTGTCTTCCCTCTGAGCCTCTGTCTCCTAGGGCCCACCCTCATCCAGGATGACCTTGTCTGAACTCGATCATGTCTGCAAAGACCCTGTCTCCAAATAAGGTCACATTGTGAGGTTCTGGGTAGACATGAATTGCGGGGGGATACCATCTGACCCAGGACGCCGCTCCAGCCAGTTTGGGGCTCTTTTCCCCTATAAAGCGTCCCGACTGGCACAGAACGGTTGGGTTCAGATGCATGAGTCACGAGGAAGGCCCCACGTGGGCGGCTGGAGGGGCCTTTCCAGAAGCCAGGAGCTGTGGGCAGGACCTCGAAGCGAGGGAGTCGTGAGCTTGAAAACCATTCTTGGTGCTGAGAAAACGGGCATGCTGGCCTCCAGAGGAGGTGTGGACAGAGAAGAGGGAGGGCGGGACGGAGCCCGGAAGCCCCCTTAGCGTGTGGCATCGGATGTTGGGGGTGGGGGCATGGAGGCGCAGCGAGAGGACGGGGCACCCAGAGCAAGGCCCCGGGAGGTGGGGGCTCCTCCTGGCGACCTCTATCATGGGCGCCCTTGGGTGGGTGGGTGGGTGGGGGCAAGGACATTGCCGAGCCCGGTGGGTACGTCCACCAGGATCCAACAAGGAGCAACCTCTAGGCTCAGGGCCCCGTTTCTAGGAATTGATTTGACAGCATCCCTTGCAGCTGTGCCCAAAGATGCTTGCACGCAGACTTTTCAGCAGGAAGTCTTAACAGCGGAAGGCGCATCGCGCGCCCAGCCCAGAGACGAGGCAACAGTTACAGAGGGGGTGGCGTCCGTCTGACCTCGGCCACACGGTTACCTTAAAAATAAAGGCAAGAACAGAGGGAGGAGGGGCCCAGGGGCAGAAGGAAGCTCGTGACACACGGGAGGGGGACTCCCCTCACCGAGGGCCCTGGGAGACTTGGGGACGTTCCCACTGGTGTGTCCGTTATCCACGTAAATGGATAAACGTCCCGACTAACAGCTACACACATACACACGAGACTCCGCCAAACACGCAGTGGGTTGACTGGCAGCACCGCCAAGGATATGCCCACCCGGTCCTTGCCAGCGTGACTAAGGTGAGGACCTGAAGGTGCGCTCACCCTGCATCACGGGGGCCAAGGAGCGCCAGCAGCCGCCAGGAGCTGGAAGAGGCAGGAAGGCCCGCCCCGCAGTGCAGACAACTCTCCACGCAGGACGGACTTCTGTTGTTTGAAACACCCGGTCTCTGGAGGGAAGGTGGCCCTGGGGGCCACCGTCAGGGACCTCCCAAGGCCGGGCCATACCGTCAGCAGGGTCTGCCATATTCGGGACCCACGGACACTGCAGACAGCGGCCCGGCCTGCCCCCCTGCAGGGAGGACTGACCCCGAGCTGCCCCAGAAGGGACGAGGGGCTCTGGAAGGATCCATCTGGAGTCGGGGCTCCCAGAAGGAGGACTTTGAGAGCAATCAGGACAGGCGCTCATCCCATGGACTCTTCTAGAACCTCGGCCCTCCCCCATCCAGTTCCCTGCTCTGGCCTCAGGACTCCCCTAAGGGGCTAAAGCTGTGCGACTCCAGAGCTCACAGGTTGTGGCCTCTGACCCGAATGCCCACTCCTGAAGCTTACACATGCGCGTTCATTCCCTGCCATCCAGGGGTCCAAAGTCCGAGCCGGCTCCCAGGGCTGCAATCCGGGCATGGCTGGTTCCTCTGGAGGCTCCCGGGCTCGGCCCGGCCTCCACCCATCCCCAGGCCTCCCACGTGGTCCCTTTTCTGGCTCACCTCCTCCTCCTCCTCCTTCTGGGCCCTGAATCCCCTGGGCCCACGGATGGTCCAGGATCATCTCCCCACCCCAAGATCAGCTCCATTTTCTGCCTTCCATTCCCTCTGCCAAGGAACCTGCCGTGGTCACAGGCTCTGGGGATCAGGACGTGGACGTTCTGGGGGCCGTCATTCTGCCGACTGCCCTGCTTCCCAAACCCTGGCCTCTCTGCCATCCAAGTCCCTGGCTGTGACCTCTGGGACGGGCAGAACTGTAGGTCAGGGGTGCAGGGCGGGGTGAGCCCAGGTAGCGGGGTGGGCCTGCTTCACGTTTTAACTGACACCCATGTCGCCCAGATTTGACTCTGATGACCCTGAGCCTCAGCCCTGCCGGACGGGCTCTGAGAAGCTCCAGGTGGCCTCCCCCGCCACCCGGTCCATTGGGCCCCACGCTCAGGGGCCAGTCTGCCAGGTTCCCACAGTCCCATGCTGCTGGCTCGTCCACACTAAATCCTAGCAGCCAACCGCCCACCAGGATCAGGATGCCCAGGGTGCAGACTGGGCAGACTGAGGCTCAGAGACAGGGAGCCACTGCCCCAGGAGGCACAGCTTGTGAGCAAGTGGCAGGAATCCGATGGATGCATCTGGTCCCCAAGCTTGCGCCCTTCACCTTACGCACCCGCCTCGCTGGACAGTGGGACACTGAAAAGACAGCCGGTCAAAGTGCTCGGTACCGAGAGGAGTAGTGGGTGCTATGGGGCCCCGCCCTGATCCCGCTTGCCCACTGACACACCCGGCGGCCCAGTGGGGGCTGCTAATGCCTCACAGCTGAGCCCTGCTTCCTTCTCTGAGAAATGGGGGTGACCACGGTAGGCTGCCAGGAAGAGCTCACGGGTCCTGCAGGCCGCACGCCAGATCTCGTCTCAGCAGGGACCTGGTTCCAGAGGGTCCACCTGCACAGCCGCCCCACCTGCTCCTCAGGTGCCCAGGAGGGCTGCGCCAAGAGCTGGGCCTTGTGCCCAGAGCGATTCGTAGGCGCCCAGGCCTCACTGAGCTGAAGGAGGAGGGTGTAGAAACACACACACACACACGTGCGCGCGTGCGCATGGACCCCGTGTTCCTGGCCTCCAGCGCCTCCTGCCAGAGCATCCTTCCTGGCTCAGTCCCCTCATGGCTCCCACAGCTGCGATTAGGGCCAGCCAGCTCTCCTTCCTCACGCTGCCTGCATGGCCCCTGCTTGCTCACATTCCAGGCTTCGCACAGGCTGTTCCTTCTGCCAGAATGCCCTTCCCGCTGTGACTGGCCTCTCCAGCTCCAACGCCCGGGGCGTTGTTGGTGGCAAAGCCACTGCCACATGGGCTTCCCCCGCTGCGCCCTGGGGGCCCTTTTAGGATCACCTGCAGCCCTAGCTGCTGGCTCAGCCTGGCACACACTGGGTGGGGGGGCTCCATACATGCTTCCTGAACGAATTCAGTGAACTGTCCTGGGCCGACAGTGTGACTTCCCGACGGGCCTTCCACTGGTGCAAAGATGAGCTGACAGCCCAGAGGCAAGGCGGCGGGAGAGAAAGCTTGCCAGCAAGGGGAAGACAGCGGACTGGTGCCCTAGAGAACCATCTTACAACCACAACCTCCGGAAGCAGCTATATAGGGCAAACGGGCTGGAAAAGGGGCGTCTCAGGATGTCGGCCATCTGCTGTTGAGTCCCTGAGATTCCAGATCATCACCGGTGACGGCACCAGCGGAGGGCTTTTTCCCAGAGGACATCTCTGGGAAAACTTGGAGAGCTCAGTTATCGCCCTGTTGGAATAGGGAGCTCACCGTACAAGCCGAGGCCGTGAAAAGGGCAGAGCACGCATCTCTCTCACACGCAGGTGCCTGCTGAGCTAGGCTACGTGCAAACTAGAGCATTGCTGACAAGGAGGCGGGTGTCCTGTGGACTGGGGTCGTTGGGGTCCTAACACGGTTCCCCCATCAGATGGCTTCCCTTATGCTAACCTATGTCAACCACGGGTGGTGTATCTTAGCTTTCAGGCGGCGCTGACAACAGGACCCCCAGCCGGTGTGCTCAGCAGCAGCCCTGGTACCAGGCGCTCAGCCCGCACGACCCAGAGGCCCGGAGGATAGCGAGCTGTCCTCCCTCGCGGCAGCCCCACGGCTGTGCGACAGGATGGTCCTCCTGCGCGGTGATGAGAGTCCAGTTGCAGGAGGTGTGCAAATCGAGGCTGGGAGGGGGTGGGGGCCCTCAGGCTGCCTCGGCTCTGGGGTTTGTGCAGGGGCATGGACGGCACCCCGGGAGACAGGCCCCAGGTGAGGGGCCCGGCCGGCAGGGATGGGGTTCCAGCTGCCTCATGTCAGGGCAGGAGGCTCGAAGCAGGCCCAGCCACTTCTGGTGCCAACAGCCCCCCCGCCCCTCGCAGCTCCTTGACAAAGTGGCACCTCCTCCCCTCCCAGCTGGGCCTCCAGGGTTTCGGGGACCAGAGTGCAGCACAGACGGACAGGGCCTCATAACCCCCGCCACCTGTCGCCCAGCGGGCCCTGCCCCAGCCCCAGCACCACTAGCAGAGTGGGCCCCTCTGGGCGGCCAGCCCCCGCCCCGCCCCTCGCTGTCCCAGGGCAGGCCGGTGCCTCCTGCCCAGGTGACTGTGCTCACAAAGCCACTGAGCGGGCAAGCTTGCTGTCCGAGGCTTGGTGGGGACACGGCTGGTGCCTCCGAAGGCCCTGGATTTGAGGGGTTTGCTGTGTAGACCCTCGTGGGCACCCCGGGGTCTCCAGGCCTGGTGTTCCCCCACTGGCCCTGTCAGAGAGGAAGGAGCTGGCGGACACAGGTGGTGGCGGGTTGAGGAGACCCACGGACCTCCGGTTCCAGGGATCCTGCCAAGGGGGGCCAAGCGTGGGGAAGGCGGGGGCTCCTCCCTCAGAACTAGGACCCGGGTCCCAAAGCCCAGGGAGCTCTGGTTCTGATGGGGAGACCGAGGCAGAGGGCCGAGACCTGCCAGGAGGGGCAGCCCGGCCAACACGCAGTGTTCTCTCCAGCAAGGAAAGGGACGAGGGTGCCCCAAGCCCCGGGTCTGGACACCGGCCCCCCAGACAGCAGCCCGTCCCACAGCTCCCTGCCACCGACTCGACCCCACATTCCACACACGCCTGTCGCTTTAAGCCGCCTGGCTGTCCCCTGCAAACTGCTCGTTCCACATTCTCGGGGTGGTGGGGGTGGGTGGGGTGCCGGCACGCCCTCGCGGAGGCCCATAAGGCTCAGGGTGGGGACGGCGGCCCCGGGAGGGGAGCTGGGGCCTCGGCAGCCGTCCGCATGGCCCTGCTGCTTCTGGGGTTCCTCGGGCTCCTGGGCCTCCTGGGGCTCTGGGGGCTGCTCCGCACCTGCGCCCGCGCCCCGGCCCCCACCCCTCGCTGGCCCCCTGGGCCTCGCCCGCTGCCGCTCATTGGGAACCTGCACTTGCTGCGGGTGTCGCAAATGGACCGGTCACTAATGCAGGTAGGTCAGGGCAGCCCCGTCCTGCCGCTCGGCTCCCGCCACCTGGGCCCAGAACCGGGCTCCCCACCCGCCTCCCCAGCCCTGGCTCGGGGAAGCTGCGCCCTCGTCTTCCAGGACCCCTGTGACCGGCACAGGAGGCCTGAGTGCCCACCCTGCCTTGGGGAAGAGAAAGCCACCCCCCCACACAGGGAAGCAGACGGGCTAGCTAAGGAGCAGGGGGCCGGGAGTGGCAGGCCAGGAGGCCTCCCTGGAGGAGGTGGCATGTGAGGATTTGGTGAGAGCCTGAGGGAGGGCCAGGTTTGGGGGCAGTGGAGGGGAGGAGGCGGGTGCTCCCAGGAGCAGCATGGCACAGCAGAGGCCCAGCACCGGAAGGAACCTGGCCCTGCGCACGGACGTGCCTCGGGGGCCCTCCCTGCGGCCAGGAGCCTGCCGGGCCGGGGTGAAGTGGAGGTGCAGGCCGGCCCCGCCCCGTGAGGCCACCCAGGCAAGCCGCCCCAGCCGCAGCTCCCTTGCCCCATGTGCTCCTGCTCCCGGAAGCCACCGACATGGCTGCCCGGTGGCTCCCCAGGCCCTGCAGGTTGGCGGAAGGGGGCTGCAGCCCTGGCTCCTCAGGGCAGCTGCTGCTGACCCACGAAGTGCCCTGGCCTGAAGCAGCTGCCCCCAGGCTCTCAGGCCCTGTGCCCAGGGCGGGCCCCAAGGCCACCGTCCTGTGCTGGAAGGAGCGGCCCGGCCCTCAGTGCACGGGATCCACAGCAACTCACTTCCTGCCTCCCGGCCTCCGCGTCCTCACCCATAAAATGGGGACACACCAGCCCTCGCCCAGGGCAGGGATGCCGTGAGGACTGGGGGGACGGCACACTTGGAGGCCCCAGAGGCCCGTCCTTGCCGGGCATGCTCGTGTGTCCTCACACTGGGCGGGGGAGGCCGGCCTGAGACACACTGGCCATTCGGGGCTGCAGGGGATGGAGTCCATCAGGCCCGCTCCCTGTGCAGACCCTGGGCTTCCAGTTCAGGCCGTGCAACAGCCAGCCCTCCCACGCTGCTCATCCTGGGCCACAGGAGAGCCCCCTCCAGTGTGTCCCCTGAGAAGAGAAACCCATGACGGCCACCCCCAGCACCTTCCTGGAGGGGATGGCAGGGGGCTCTGCAGGGTCTGGCTGGAGACTGCCCCCTGGGGCCCTGCTCCAGCCAAACACACCTCCCCATGGCGGCCCCGGGGCCTTTGCTCATGCTGCCCCCACCTGGGCTGCCCGGGTTCCGAATCTCCTAGTGTCTGTCCTGCATGGGTGTGGCCTGAGGGGCCACAGGGGACCTGGAAGGACACCGTTTGGTGATCCCTGCCTGTCCCCGGCAGCTCTCAGAGCAGTACGGGCCGGTGTTCACCGTCCACCTGGGGCTCCAGAAAACAGTGGTGCTGACCGGCTACGAGGCAGTGAGGGAGGCCCTGGTGGGCACTGGGCAGGAGCTGGCCGACCGGCCCCCCATTGCCATCTTCCAGCTCATCCAGGGAGGCGGCGGTAGGTGTGCAGTGGGGGGCAGGGTGGAGTTGGAGGGAGCAGGGGCCAGCTCTGCTCCTGGGGGCCTGCTGGGCATGGGATCCCCTGGTCCCAGGAGGAGTGGGGGCCCAAGGAGAGAGGCCCCTCCCTTGAGGCAGCAGGAGACAGTGCCCCCGGAGTGGCTCGTGGGGAGGGACAGGGTGTCCACATGGCAGGCCAAGGGCACAAGGCACCACGGCGCACCAATGGGGGATGGGCCAGCCGAGGCCAGGTACCCGAGAGCAGACCGGGGGAGGGCAGTGAGGCCCAGCGAGGCCCCAGACCCGGGCCCACCCCCACTCGCTCCCTGCCTGCGCCACCAGCAGCCGCTCACCGCCTGTGTCTGGCCCGTAGGTGTCTTCTTCTCATCCGGGCCGCGCTGGAGGGCCGCCCGCCAGTTCACCGTGCGCACCCTCCACCGCCTGGGCGTGGGGAGGGGGCCTGCGGCCAACAAGGTCCTGCAGGAGCTGAGGTGCCTTACGGTGCAGCTGGACGGCTATGGAGGTGAGTGGGGCCAGGGCACCCCCTTCCCCGGGGTCCCGTCCCCGCTGAGGTCTGTCTCCCCTGCCCGCAGGCCGGCCCTTCCCCCTGGCCCTGCTCGGCTGGGCTCCCTCCAACGTCACCTTCACGCTCCTCTTCGGCCAGCGGTTCGACTACCGGGATCCCGTGTTCGTGGCCCTGCTGGGCCTCATCGATGAGGTCATGGTCCTCTTGGGGACCCCTGGCCTGCAGGTGAGAGGTCGCTGCTCCCGGCCTCGGGGTGGGGGGCAGGGAGCTGAGCGCCGGCTTGAGGCCGGGGTGGGAGGGGGTCCCAGCACTGCCCCTGTCCCCCTGCAGAAGCAGCGCTGGATTCAGAGCTGGGAGGCCCGGGGCACGGCCTGTCTCTGACATCGATTGGCCATGGGCCCTGGGGCCAGTCCCCTGTGCTCCCTGGGAAACGAGGGGGCTGGGGTAGGGGACCCCAGCTCCCATCCTTGCACCTTCCCGTCAGCAACAGACGCACCTGTTCAAAGGAGGGGGGAGCCTCTCGGGTCCTCAGGCTTCCGTCCAAACTCTAACTCGCTCCTGGTCGGTGGGGGGGGGAGGGGGGGCCCGGACGTCCTCTGGGCAGGAAGACGGCCGCCTGGAGAAAGCCAGGGTGGCCGGGTCCAACCGGGGGGCCCCTGGAGGCTGGAGGCAGAAGGTCAGCGTGGCTCCGAGGGCAACAGAACGCTGCTCCCCGGCCTCCGTTCCCGTGCCAGCTCCTCGGTACCGAGATGCCCTGGGTAACTGTCCCCAGGGACCACAGCTGTCTCGGGGGCACAGTGGTGCTGGTGTGGCCGGGACGGCAGGTGACACTTACTGAGCGCCGACGGCACGTGTGGCCCCTCCGCTGACCTGGTCAGACACACTCGCCCTGAGCGCTTTCGCATTAACGACTGGTGGCAGGGTCAGTGTTTCCATAGCGAGGACCCTAGCCCCTTCTCTGTCTTGCCCACTCTGGTGGATGGAGAGCGGGGGCCCGAGACCCCCAGTGTGTCACTGTCGGGCGGCTCCTCCTGCCCGCGCTGGACGGGGTTTCCTCTGAGTCCTGGGGCTGCTGGTCCCACCCGGGGCGAGGGACCCCTTGCTCTGAGTGGGACGCCCTCTTGTGGCCGCGAGCGCCACCCGCCCCCAGCACATCTGCAGGGCCCCGTGAACACACGGTGGCAGCATGGCCCCGCCCCTCACCCCTCTGCGCCCTCGCCCCCCACCTCGCTGTCTTGCCCTCTGCCCCCAGCTGTTCAACATCTACCCCTGGCTCGGGACCCTCCTCCAGCTGCACCGGCCCGTCCTGCGGAAGATCGAGGAGGTGCGAGCCATCCTGAGCACCCTCCTGGAGGCCCGGCGGCCATCCACGCCCAGGAGAGGCCCCGTGCAGAGCTACATGGATGCTCTGATCCAGGAGGGCCAGGTGTGGGTGAGACGACCCCAGGAGGACTGGGGTTGGGGAGGGGTCCACGCTAGTCCTGCGCCATGCTCCTCCACCTCCTGGCTGGGGGCCTCCCTGAGCCTCAGTCTCCTCATCTGTGAAACGGGGCATTCGCACAGTGCGGCCTCAGGGAGCAGTTGGGAGGTCTCGGTGAGCCCAGAACGCAGTCAGTGCCCAGCGGGTCCTGGCTCCGTCCTTCCTGCCCTAGCTCCACCTTCTACCCTTTTCTCGAGCCCAGGCTCCAGCTGAGCCCCGCCCCACCCACCTCTGCAGGGGAAAGACCCCACGGGCCTGTTTGCTGAGGCCAACATGGTGGCCTGTGCCCTGGACATGGTCATGGCTGGTACGGAGACCACCTCAGCCACACTGCAGTGGGCTGCCCTCCTGATGGGCAAGCACCCGAGCGTGCAGGGTGAGCCCCGGGCCCCTCATGCCCGCCCCCGGCCAGGATGGCCTCTCGTGCCCAGTGGGTGGGGTCCCCCGGGGCCGAGGGGATGGAGGATCCCGGGAACACTGGCGCCCACCCTCTCGCCTGCAGGCCGGGTGCAGGAGGAGCTGGACCGTGTGCTGGGGCCCGAGCGGCTCCCCCGGCTGGAGGACCAGCGGTCACTGCCCTACACCAACGCCGTGCTGCACGAGGTCCAGAGGTTCATCACTCTCCTGCCCCACGTGGCCCGCTGCACGGCGGCCGACACCCAGCTGTGCGGCTACCAGCTCCCCAAGGTGGGAGGGCCAGGCCTCGGCTGCGCCCTGGGCCCCTCCTGGACCCTGATGATGCCCAGGGGTCCCTGTCGGGGGCAGCAAAGGGGCCTCAGAAACAGGAGGGGGGCAGATCTCGGCCTTACAGCCCCCTGCAGCCTGGTGCTTCCCCTTGCCATGTGGCTGGTGGGTCACCTGGCCTCGCTGGTGCCACTGGGTGCCTCGCCTGTGACGTGGGGCTCACGCTGGCCACAGCAGGTGTGCAGGAGCCGAACCCTCGAGCAGACCTCCTCCTGGTGGGCCGAGGGCCCCCCCCCTTCCTGTCTCCCCGGGGGCCTCTCTCAGTGCTCCCCCTGCACCTTGCCCACAGGGCACGCCCGTGGTCCCCCTGCTGAGCTCTGTGCTCCTAGACAAGACGCAGTGGGCGACGCCCCACCAGTTCAACCCTGGCCACTTCCTGGACGCCGACGGGCGCTTTGTGAAGCCAGCGGCCTTCTTGCCTTTCTCTGCAGGTACCCGTGGGCCTGCCCACCAGGGCCTCGGTGGCTCGGGGCCTGTGGGGACCCCCATGCCCCCAGTCCTGGCCCCCCGTTCCTGTCCCCTCAGAGCTGACCCCAGTCCTGATGGCCCAGGCCTCACCCTCAGGTTGCCCGGTGGCTCTCCCTGGGGGACCCAGCCCCTTCACTCCAGGAGATGGCCTGGCTCGCCCGCACAGCCGTGGAAAGAGCGGGCCTGGAGCCCCCAGCCTGTGCCTCGGTTTCCCCTGCAGGCCGCCGTGTCTGTGTCGGGGAGAGCCTGGCCCGGTCAGAGCTGTTCCTGCTGTTTGCCGGCCTCCTCCAGAGGTACCGCCTGCTGCCGCCGCCCGGCCTCAGCCCCGCCACCCTGGACACCACGCCCGCACCAGCCTTCACCATGCGGCCGCCGGCCCAGGCCCTGTGCGCTGTGCCCAGGCCCCAGGGACGCTGACCGAGGGAGATCAGGCCTGTGCTGGGATAAACTCCCAGGGCTGCCGCTCCCCAGCCCCCGGCTCCCAGCTTGGGGTGCTCTGTGGATGATCGAGGCAGGACGGATGGACAGACGGCCCCTCATCGCCCCCTCACTGGGTTCATTCCTGTGGCCACCCCAGGCTGTGTATCCCAGGCTGGGCAGCCTCATCTGGGTACCGTCGGGGAGCACCGGGCCTGATCCTGTTCTTTTGAAGGCCCTGGGCCTCTTCCAGGCTCCCCACCTGGTACTGTGGGACCTCTTCCTCCTGTCTCCTCCCGGGGCAACCAGGGCCCCAGTGCTGAGCTGGGCTCCCTCCCCTCCCCTGATCCTCTCCCTCCTCCCTCTGCCCACAGACCCTCCCAGGTGCCCCCCATGCCCCACTGGTGCAGAATCCCCTCCTCACACCCCACGACACCTCCCCCAGGCTCCCTGCCACTTCCTCTCCCCATCTCCCCTGCACACTGCCTCCCATCTGGTCCCCACCAGGGCCAGTGTCGGCCAGGCACCCCCCACTAGGCACAGAGGTGTCCCCACCTGCAGCTGGGGTGCAGGAGACGGCAGGTGGCGGCGTTCACCCACAGGCCAGCCTCAGGCCTCAGTTCCCAGCAGGCTTGCTCTGCACCATGTCAGGCCCGGGATTGACCGGGCCCCTTGAAGACCCCACCCCCTCCTTGGAGCTCCTGGGGGCTGTGCCCAGGAGGCGCCCTGCCCTTGGAGCCAGGACCCTGAGTCCTAGGGTAACACAGAGATGCCCTCAGTGGGAGACAGGCTAGTCTAGGGACAGCCGCCACCTGGAGGATCAAGGCCCCTGCAGCGGCAAGCGGGGCTGGGCAGGAAGCATGAGTAGGAGTTTGCAGGAGGACACTGGGGGCCCCTCACCTGAGACCCCATCAACCGCACAGGTCCCTGATGCAAATGGGGAAACTGAGGCCCTGATATACCCAAAGCCCGACTCCATCCTCCCCCACACCCAGCCTGGAGCTGACTCCTAATCTCTCTGCAGGCATCCTCTCTGAGGCAAAGTGTGCAGAAGCACCAGCTGGGGGGTAGGTGGAGGGCGGGGCCGAGGACAAGGTGGGAAGTTAGCGATGCTGCTGAATTCTGCACAAATAGCCAAGGTGATGCGATGCCTGCTCCGCGGCAAGGGCTGGACATGGTGGCAGTGTGGTTTCTGCCCTCTTGGAGCTCTCGGCAGGGATGCCAGGGGCACGGGGTGGGGCACAGGGGCAGCCCGTTTCCCAGCTGGGGCCGGAGCGTCTTCCTGAAGGAGGCCCCGTCTGGTGGACACTCGGCACAGTGAGGACCGGGGGAGCATCAGATCAGCAATGATTAGAAAGTCTGACAATGCCAAGTGTCGGCAACAACGTAGGGAAGCTGCCCACAGGGGCGTGAACCAGTGAACGGGGCAACTCCCGGTGCAGCTGCAGACGGGGTGGGGGGTCCCCGTGGCCCAGGGTTCCCATGCTGGGCACCCCTGTGCACGAGGAGAGTGTCCCTCCCGGGGGAAAGGAGAAGGGTCTCTGCGTGTGCCCACAGTGGAGCGGCCCCCAAGGTTCAGAGGACAGGACCCAGGAGCCAGGACGCACGGATCTCCACACCTGGGCGGGCAGCAGGGAGCAGGGTTCCCTAATAAGTACAGGCGGGGTCCAGGCTCTGGATGCTTCCAGATGCGCCAGCTTCACGGTGGTGGGTCACCTGCACCGTTTCATTTAGGGGAAGGCTGGTGGGGGGTGACGAGCATTCGCTTTATTCTCTTCCTGTCTGTCTGAACTGACCTTCGACACCGACGGGTGGGGGAGGCAGGGCCGCGGGCGCCGTGTTCATGTTCGAGGGAAGTCCCCGACGTGATCAGCCCACATCTGACTTCATCCTGGTGAAGGAACTCAGGGCGTCCTGCAGGGCTGGAGCGGAACATTCCAGAAGGGCTGTGGGAAACGCTTTCAGGAAGCTGTCGTCTGAGACTCGGCTCCTCGGGGCGGCTCTGCCAGGCGCAGGTGGGTGTGCTCACGGGGAAAGCAGCCATCGCGGAGCCTTCGCTTTGCTGAAAACCCAGTGCCGCCCGCGCCCCGTCCGCAGTCACCTCCCGGCGGGGGATCTGGGTCCCGGCGCCGCCCACACATCCAGCTTCAGCCCCGGCGGCAGGAAGCAGACACCGAGACACTTATTCTTGGAATTTGCAAGAACAGGCGTCAAAATGAAACCACCTTCCACGGTGATTTTTCAGTTTCTCAAAAGAATCCGATCGGTTAGTCGATGTTCTATGGTAGTTGTTTTAATTTGCCAAGGAACTCGGGGAGCCCTCCTGCTGGGCGGGAAGGTGTAGACCCCAGAGGACCCTCGCAGCCCCACACACGGCCGGTTCTGCTCCCCAGTCCTTGGCTTGAGCCAGGCGGGGAGCGAGGACGGGCAGAGGCCCCGCCACCATCGCCCTGGTGGGCCCTTCAGGGGAGAGGGAGACACGGGGAGGAGCCCTGAGCCTGGGGGCATCCCCCCGCCAGGGCTGAGGAGTAATCGCGGACTCCTAGGCAGCCTGGAAGGCCCTGGGTTCCCCTCACTCACAGTGGGGCGCAAAGGTGGGGTCAGGGAACCCCTTTCTGGGCAGGGGGCTCCAGAGGGGGTGGGTCTTTGTGGGGGGACGTGTCTGCAGCTCCACCCAACTGGCCAGACAGGACCTGTCAAAGCTGCATTTAACTCGTCAGCACGGGGAACGGGGACGTGGGACGTGGCTCCCAGCTGCTGGCGCCACCTCCCTCCGCACAGACGGGGGACCTGCCCACCTACCCCTCCTTGGGATGGCACTCGGTCCGGCCCTGGCCAAGTGCACAGACATCCTGGGTGGGCAAAGCCTCCACCGTGGCATCGACATCTCATATCCTAGTTGTTTTTGTTTCGTATTTTTCTTATTTTGGTGAACAGACACGACATGACATTTGCCATCCTACCCATTTTTACGTGTAGAGTTCAGTGGCATTAAGCACACTCCTGTTGTGTGCAGCCATTGCCGCCATCCATCTCCAGGACTCGTTCATCTCGTAAATCTGAAACTCGGTCCCCCTTAAACACTCACTCCCCACCCCCGACCCCAGCCCCTGGCGCCCCCCATCTACTTCCTGAATTTGAGGAGTCCAGGGCCCCACGTACGTGGGGGCACACAGCGTCTGTCCTTCCGTGTCTGGCTTAGTTCACTCAGCACAACGCCCTCAAGGTTCATCCGTGTCGTAGCAGGTGTCGGAATCTCCTTCCTGTCCAAGGTTGAGTAAATGCCACACTGTGTGGACGGACCACATTTGTTCGTCCACTCACCCGCCGACGGACACTTCCACGTTTTGGATCCTGCTTCTTGCTGGCTGCACGTCCAGGGAGCCCAGCCTCCAGGCCGCGTGATTTCGGGAGAAGCCTCTGGACGTCCATCAGGGGGGTCCCCAGTCACCATGGGTCAGAGGGGCAGACGGGCTGGACGCCAGGGCTGGGGTCACGCCGGCAGAGGGGCTCCCGGACGGCTCCCCTCGCGGCCACCTTGCCTCTGGGTGGTGAGCGGGGGAAGCTTTGGGGGCTGGCGGGCGGCTCAGGGCTGGCCCACAGCCACGCCGCATGAGGCTCACATTATCCCTCCTAAGTCGATGAAAAACACCGCCCCCGACTCCAGCTGTCAGCAATACCCCCAGAACAAACCTGGCCGTCTCAGCTCCTGGGGCCCCGGGATCCCAAGGGAGCCGCCCCCACCCCCGCAGGGGCCAACACACGTCCCGGGGCTGGGGTGGGGGGCAGGGGTCCCGGAGCCCCTCTGGCTCTGAGCCTCGAGGCTGTGGCCGTGCAGCCGCCGTCAGGGTCGTGCCGGGTGGACAGCTGCTCTGTAGTTGTGAGGGGTGAACGCTGAACACTGTGTATCTGGAAATAGAGGCGACTGCACGGGGGTGCGTCAGAGGGAAGCAAGTCGCCGAGGGTCACTTCTCGGGGTAGGAGGCTGACAGGAGACACCTGTCGGTGAGCGTTTCTTAGACATAAATTCCGGAAGAAGTAAAGTAAAAGGCACCTGCTTCCTGTGGGGGGACAGGGGCTGTGCAGCCACCACATCAGACTTTCCACTGAGTCCCACCCCTCAGCCCCATCCCCTCACCAAGCCCCCGAGGAGCGTGTCGCCAGGAGGAGCTGGTGCTTCAGTGTCCTCATGGCGTCATGCTGGGGCCAGGCTGACTGCTCCTTCCTCTCTCCTGGTGAGTGGTGGTGGGTGAAAGGGGAAACCACAGCCACCCTCAGGAAGCTTCCGGCCGGTGGCCCCTCACAGGGTTGGTGAAGCGGAGACTCAAAGACGGTCCTCAGGCATGTGGCCCCCACCCCCATGTGGCGGCCTGGCCCCAGGCTCCGACCTTCCACTTCAGCCGCCCCTAGGGTCTCATCAGAGCATCATCTCCAACCGGCATGGGGACCCCAGGAACCGCCTGGCTCCTGAGCTTGGTCCCACACCAAGCGATGCCTCTCGACAGCCTTGTCCCAGGTGACGTCACTGCATCACCTCCCTCTGCAGGAGGACACCGCAGAGAACAGCAGTTCACGCTGCGACGGGAGCTCCTGGGGAGGAAGGAGCCTCCTGGAGCCAGTGTGGGGATGGTGTGTGCTCCAGCGAGGGGAGCACCATGCTCTCCACAACCCTGTCCACTCACAGACACAAGGACTTGGTACCCAGCACATTTCCCTTTTTGACTCGGCTGCTGGGAAACCCAGGGCTGTGTTGTTGATCAAACAACCTTCCTTACTTAAAAATGATCTGCGTCTTCTTTGTATCTTGTACATCTTCTTTCCTTGTATGTCTACTTCTCAGTGTACTTCTTAAGATACCTCAAAGCTCAGAGACGGGGAGGCCCACACCTGGCTGCTCGCGGTCTGAGGTTACCCATGGAGCTAGGATGCCGCCCCGGCCTGCGGGCTCCCCCAGACCTGCGCTGACTCCCAGTTCCCAAGGGCCTCCTGTTTATGGTCCACCTGATGGACAGCAGTGGGGCAGGGCTTCTGACCGTCTGCGAGGCCACAGAGGCCTAAGGCGGTGCTGGGCCAGTCGCTCCCCCCAGAACTGGACGTGTGCATGTGTACACGTGTGCGTGTGTATGATCAGGATTCCAGCTGCACCAGTGGGCGGGGGATGGGATGGAACGCCCCCCCGGGAGCGCACGGCATCCCTCTTTCCAGGGGTTGGGGGTGGGGACTGACGAGGCTTGCGTGGGAGGTGGGGTGTCGAGACCCTCAGAGTCCAGGGGTCTGGGTCATGGGTGAGAAGAGGGAAAGGCTCGAGTGGGCAGTGAGGGACCTGCCTGGGCCCCTCTGGAAGTGTGGGCCCCTCCTGGGCTTGGTCACCCACCCCAGGGCCCTACCTCGCCGTTCAGAATTGGCCCTCGACACAGGGGTTTCATGATAACTGAAGCTGAAGTATCAGAAAGGCCTGCCGGTCACAAACCAGGGCTGATGACGCGGCTCTGAGGCCATGTCCCCGGGGGCCAAGGCCGGGGAGGCCCAGCCAGGCCAGGAGTGGCCACAGGGAGGCTGGAGACCCTATTCTGGAATAAGGGGCCCACACACAGGCCTGGAGCCTGGGGCTCACGGTGGGCATTGTAACTACAACACGCCAGCTCACATCCCACGGCTTCACGGGGGTCTGGGCACCGCCGCAGCCCAACAACGCAGCTTACGAATCCGCACCTGGAGCAGGTCTTGAAGCCACCCCGCGCAGCCGGCACTTGGTCTGCTGTGTGGGGCGGCCTAGGCCCCATGCCGGCTTCTCACGCTGGAGGAGAGGCGTGGACACTTCTCCCCCTGCATCTCTGGGGTGCTCAGCGCCCTGACTTCCAGAGGCTCGCCGCCTGCGCACCCATGTTTATGCAGAGAGCAGGCGTCTCCCCGGCTGGGACGGCCGTGGGAGGGCAGCCGGTGCAGTCACCGCCGACACTGGGAAGTGACGGGCCTGCGGAGCGAGTGGCCGGTCAGCGCTGGCGTCCAGGAGTGCCATGGGAGGAGCACGCCTGGACGCCGTCTGGGGAGGCCTCGGCCACGGACGGCCTCACGGCCCGAGGCTTGCTCTCAGAAGCTCTTCACGATCTACATGCAAAGGAGCACAAGTCACACCGGACAAGAGCCACGGCCGACACGGGCAGGTCTTTATTGAAAACACAGCCAGGTCTTCCCTGGAAGTGGGCAGCGAGGCCGTGGCACGGCCCCAGGAGGGAGGCAAGAGATGGACAAGCCAGGCCTGGGCCCCTCGGCAAATACAGGCCCAAACCTGGGGACCCCCACACCCCAACGCTGCAGACCAGGCTGGTGTGAAGGGCGAGCGCGGGATCTTTGGTAGAAAAATAGGCATTTCCATCATGAAGCAACTTCCTTGGCAGCTGGAGGGCAGTGGGAAGGTAAGGAGTGGCGGCTCTAGGTTATTCCAGAGTGACCGCGTTCTGCTGTAAACGGGTTAAAACTCGTCATCTGTGAACGGTCTCTGGCCAAGGAGGGTCAGGAGAGAGAGGCGGTCCTTCTGAGGGTCAGGTGCCAGGAGAAGCAGGGACCTACCGCCCACCGGCCGGCGACCCTGCCTGCCCCATGCTGGGCCCCCACCTGGGTGAGGGGTCAGCTGCATCCTGCAAAGGCTGGACCCCCCGCGCTGCGGCAGTGGCCTCACCCACCGGCCGCCCCTAGGAGAGCAGCTGGAGCACCTGCCGGAGGCGCTGGGTCTTCTCCAGCAGGAGGGGGTCCGGGCTGGCGGCGCCCGCCTCGTCCAGCTCCTGCATCAGAGCTTCAGCTTTCTGCACAGTCAGCTCGCGGGCCCGGCCCCTGAGCCCCTCCAGGTAAGCCAGCAAGGTGGAGAAGTGCTTGTCGGGAACCTGGACGGGAAGAGGACAAGTACTGTCAGGGGCAGGCAGGGGTGGCAGTGGTGCAGGGACACGAGCAGTGGAGACACGAGGTGCTCACAGCGTGGGCTCCTGGTCCTGTGGCTGCGCCTCGGGTCTCACCCCTGTGCCTCAAGGGCACCGTCTGGCCCAAGTGTCCACACACCAGGGCCTGAGGAGCTCAGGTGGCTGGGCAGCAGAGGACACCCCATCGGCAAAGGGCCCTGGGCCACACCTGCTCCCCCTCGGTCCCCTCGCTCCAGGATGACAGCACTGGGGGAACGGGGAGGGCGGGCTGGCCTGGGGGCCATCCTCAGCTGGCCCTGGGCCACCTCCTCACAGATCAGCTCTGGCTTGCACCAAGGGGGCCGGCAGCCATCAGTTTTCACGCCCTCCTGAAATGCCACTGACAGTAAATAGATCTATTTTCAGAGATCAATCTGCCAGGACAGAGAGGACGGAGGAAAAGGAAACAGTCACGATGTTGGGGGCTGGGGATGAACGATGACCGACTCGGAAGATCTGGGGCAGAAGACACTTCAGCTGAGCAAAGCAACTGGGCAGTGGGTCGCCCCCCTGCCTGCCCCCAGGCGGCAGAAGTGGCTGTGCGGTCACTCCTAGGAGAGCGAAGATGAGGCTGAAGACAGGAGCGGCTGGAAGTCCACTTAAGAAGCAGTTAGCGGCCCGCACGTCTCGACTTCAAACCCACGACAGAGCCGCAGTGATGGAGACCGTGGTCCCGGCACCGAGACGATGGATCCGTGCACAGAACCGAGAGTCCAGGGATAAAGGCCGACACCCGTGGTCAGCCGATTTCCAACACAACCTTCTCTCCATCTGCGATGCCAGGACAACCGGATGCCACGGGCAAGAGCCTGAAGCCGGACCCTGCCTCACACCGTGCACAAAAGTCAACCCAAAACGGATCACAGACCTGCAAGTAAGAGCTAAAACCGCACAACTCTTGGAGGAAACACAGGAGGAAATCCGTGAGACCTCGGCTCAGGCAATGATTTCTTAGCTCTGACACCAAAAACACAGGCAACCCAAGAAAAACTAGGTATATCAGCCTTCATCAAAATCGACACCTGCCCCAGGACACTCCCGTGCCCGTGAGGGCTGTGGTCTCAGCCAGGGGGCAAGGGCCACCCGGCTGGAGCAGGGGCCCAGAGGTGCCCACAGCCCCTCCTCAGGGAGCGGGTCTTGCCGCGTCCAGGGAAGTGGGAAGCGGCCTGGCACCTGGTCAGCCCAGTTGTCACCCCAACACGTTGGCCAGGAGCACCTCACCCCTGGGAGGGGAGGGGAAGCTCCCGGAGCCCAGGCCCAGGCAGGGTGGGTGATGAGAGCTCTGCACACAGCTCCCCGCTGGCTCCCCGCAGGTGACGCCTGCTCCAGAGCGTTCTTGGGATGGCCTGTCCCCTGGGCCTGGGCTCTGGGGACAGATGGCTGCCAACCTGCTGGGGGAGCCCTGAGCTTCCCCGAGTGGGGAGTCGACTTGGGGCTGTGCAGGACAGCGGGCTTGTGGCAAGGATGCAGCGCGTTGTCACACTCAGCGCGGGGCTCCGGAGCGGGCCGCACTGCCGGCTGATGATTCCTGCAGTGCTGCTGGCACATCCTGGCCCAGCCTGTGCGCCGGCTCACAAGGCCGTTCCCCCTGCTGCACCTGTAGCCTGACTCGAGAGCTCGGCTCACAGGTGCCTGCTTCCTGGAGGTCCCTCCCCATCACATGCACGCAGGGTACCCGACCTCAACCTGTTGGCCCTGGGAGCTGTCACAACCGTAACGAAAACCATACTTGTCGAAACGGACGATGAGGGCGATGGATTCCAACCCTGGGGGGAACACGGGTCTGTGCTGACAGGACTAACTCCACCGCGCACGGGAGGCGGCAGTGGTCAGCACAGTGACAACTGACCCAGGCAGCACCCACTGACGGAGGTGAGGATCGGTGGGCAAAAGTCTGAGGAGAAACGGGGTTTCCGTCATCTCAGAGCAGCTTCCCGCAGACACGCACCAGCCGCTAAAGGCAACAGTAACTCTACAGAGAAAAACCAGGCCGACCCGAGCTGGATCACGTGAGCACCGTCAGCACAGACCACCAGGACACGCTGGGGGCACCAACGGGCCCCACCGAATCTGGACGGGGACAGACGAGCCCAAGCTGTCCACATCTGCAAGATAACTGGCCTCGCCAAGCACGTCAAGGTCATGAAGAGCAGGTGAGACAAGGAAAGTTCCAGACTGCAGGAGACCGCAGGAACAGACAAGCAAACGGGTGGGTTCTAGACTGGGTGCCCCGCACAAGGACGTCGCTGAGAAGTGGGAGGGATGGCGGCCACGTGACAAGGAGCCCCCGACTCTGAGTGGCTTGTGGTTGCACGGGGGGATGTCCTGACCTGTAGGGAACGCACACTGGAGCGTGCTGGAAGTGGTGGCATCTCCTAACCTCAGCCCCCACCCCACCCCAACCCAGGATTAAGAGGGTGCCCCCGGGTGAGACGGGGCAGGCCAACAGCCCAGGCCCCGGAGCCTGGAGGCCTGATGGCCAGAGTCTGGCGGCTGGACAAAGCCCAGCTGGGGTGGAGGGGCCCCGGGGCAGGCCGACAAGGCTCTTGCTCCCTGACCCCAAGCAAGTCCCTCTCTCTGAGCCCGGGGTTTCATTCTGTAAGATAAAGGGCTGGACTGGTGACCCCAAGAGGGTCCCCCACAAGCTCTCCAGCCTCTTTCATAACCTGGGATGGGCCTCGAGAAGAATGGCCTCAGGCAGGGGCCTGGCTGCTGGCGAGGGCAGCTGGGGCCTGCCCTTCCCATGCCTGTGCTGGACCAGGGGCTGAGGGCGTGAGGGGCTTGGAGACCTCGGCCTGTGGTCTGAGCAAGCCTGCCAGTGGGCTGTTCCATCCTGGTCCCTGGGAGGCCCGGCCCCGCCCCCACGTGCACAGACCTCCCGTCCCCGGTCCCCTGAATGCACAGACCTCTCGGCCCCTCCCGCCCTGCCCCCCGCGTGCACAGACCTTGTCGCTGTCGTACATGTGCAGCAGGAGCCAGGTCTGCCTCGTCTTCTGAAACCTCCAGTCCTGGTGCTTCTGGGCCCAGCTGGGAACGCAAGGACACGACAGCTCAGGAGGGGCCAGGAGGAGCTGGAAGGGTCTTGTCCAGGCCTGCGGGGCTTCTGGGGAGGACCCTGCCCAGCCCGAGGGAGGCAGACGCAGAGCAGAGGGGGCTCAGAGGCCTGACCTCCGCACGCCCGCTGCGGGCCCTTGGCCAAGCCGGGCCTGCCCAAACATCTGCAACAGGGCCTAGTCCAGACGGCACGGGGCCAGGGCTTTCAGCTCTGCAGTTCCAGGATTTCGTAACTGTACTGTGAACACCCTGCATCTCGTGAATTCAGTCATTCTTCTGGAAGCACTGACTGTGCGCTCCGGCAGGGATGGTCTGCCGCTAGAGTGAGGGCAGCCTGTGGGCCGCGCACGTGGATGGAGCAGGAGGGAGCAAGCCAGGAGGAGCCGGGAGCCCGCACCTGCCATGCAGGGAGCCACGCTGGGCCCTCCCGCCAGGCGTGGACCTCAGCCTGGGCTCGTCCGGCCCCTGCATCTGCTGCTCCCATGATCTCCAGAGAGCCTGTCTGGCCGGCCGGCCCTGTTACAGTTCGTCATTCTCTGCAAAAGACTTTCCCTGTTCAGACCACCGTGTGGCTCATCCCCCAGTTGTGCCCTGGCCGATTCACCTGCCCGGAGGACAATGCGTGGCCTCGCTGCCCGCAGCGTCTCCAGGGTTCCTCCTGAGCTGGCAGAGGGTATGGGAGGGGCCGTGTGGGCACCCAGTTCCACCAGCCTGGTTCCCATCGCTGCTGCCTTGACAGCGTAGACAAGCCACACATCCAACCTGACCCTGGGACTCCAGGCTGCGTCAGGCTCAACCACCCGCGTGGCCGACGGAGCCCCCAGAAGCAGCTCGGGGTGTCTGTGGACAGGTAGGACCAAGGAGCCGTGGGCTGGCTTCAGATTGCTGACAGGACACAGGACGCCAGGGGCTGGAGCCTGGAGTGTGGGTTCCATGGAAACCCATGACAGGCAGAGAGATCCGCTCCCTGTCCCAGGCCCTGTCCCAGTGTCCCCACACGAGAGCGTCCCTGAGCCCGATTGCAGGGCACAGGGGCAGAGAGGAGGCCCCCAAACTGCAGGATGACGAGAACAACGACTGAAAGTGACAGCGGGTGACGGCAGGCAGAGAGGACAGACCCTGCCTGGCCTGCAGCTCAGCCCAGGACACACCTCCCCGGAGGCAGAGCCCCCCGGGGATGGAGGATCTCTGTGTATTTCCACAGTGAGCAGAGAAAGGGAGCGATCCGAGGTTGGCAGTGGGGAGTGGGGGCCTGGAACGGGCATGGGCTGCCTGGTGCTGAGGCTGAGCCCGACCCTCTCCAGCAGGTGGAGGTGTGAGCGGCTCTCAGCACCGTGAGGTCACGGATGAAGGATGTTTCAATGCCCCAGATGGGGGCAAACAGCAGCTCAGTTGCTGCCCAGCTCTGAGCCCACAGTGCCCCCAGGGCCGCAGCGTGCCCGGGCAAGGCTGATAGGTGTGGTGGTGGCTCCGAGGCCCAGGGACAGGCCCAGCTGTGCTGCTCAGGGCTGCAGCCCCACAGGGAGCGTGGGATCGAGGCCCTGTCTGAGCCCACTTCTGGCAGACTTCTGAGCCCCTGAGCCGCAGGACTGTCTCCTTCCAGGCCCCTCCCAACACCGCCATCTTCCCTGGGGCGCCCTCCCAGCCCCCACACGCATGGCAACGCCTGCTTTCAGAGTCATCCCGTGAGAGCATGGTCTGGAGGTGCCAACACTGCTGACACGCCAAAGGCAGAGCTCCCTACCCATTCCCTTAGGCGACCAGAGAAATCAGGACTGATGGGGCCTCAGGCTGTGATGGGTGGGGCAGCCTCTTGCCTCTGCAGGCAGGACCCAGCCCCTGGCACTGCGCCCTGTGCCTCTCCCCCACGCAGCCTCACCCCTCTAGTTCCCTCCATTCTGCCTGAAGGCTGATCTGACCCAGAAACAAGCTGCTCCCCCCTCCCTCGGGGCGCCCCCAAATGCTGGATCTCCCTCTGCCCCCAGCCCAGGCTGCTCCAATTGGTTCTCCATCACTGGGAGGTGGTTCCCGCCCACCTGTGAATCAGCGAGCTGCTCTGCAGGCCCCCAACCCGGGCTCCATCGGCCCCGACTGGCAAACTGTGCTTCTGTAGGGTGGGGCAGGACACCACTGAATTTCTCTGTGAGGAAAGGGAGTAACTTAACTGAAGACATGTTTCCTATAAAGAAACTGGGAGACTTTGGTGAGAAATACCGACCCCCTTGCTCATGCAGACTGCTAAGTCACGGGCCCTCACAGGAGGGGACGGCACAGCTTGGAGGTCTACCCCATTCCAGGAAGAGCGGCTGCCCCCAGGCTGGAGCACATGGGATCAGGCAGCCGGCCGGGACGGGAGGACCCTGGGGCCAGGCCAGCTAGGAGTTGTCAGAAAGATTTCAGGGCTGCACGTGAGGGGTCACAATCGGCCGGTGGTCAGCCCCACTCCCCACCAGACGTGGGGCTCCCCTGGTCCCCTGTCCCAGGTCACAGTCTGTAATGAGGATGCAGCTGCGGGGCCGGGCACTCAGCCCCGGGGACAGGACGCCTCCATCACGGTGGAAGGAGGGAGCAAGGGGCACCTCCTGGTCCAGGTCTGTCAAGTGGGGCAGGAACACCTGCCTCGCCGGGGTCCTGATGGGGCTGTCTGTACGGGAGAGGGAGGAAGTGGCCTGTTGACACTCATGCTCTCAGGAGCTCCCACCCCCCTGCAGCGACAGTGACGGCCCTGCTGTGACAACAAGCACCCGGCAGGCGCTCACCAGCCTGGATGAGGAGGCTTGACTCTCAGGTGTCTACTGGGGAAACGGGGCCCAGCGCCCTGGGTGGAGTGTGCTTCCCTGGGTCATCCTGTGGCTCCGAGGGTGGGCAGCCGGAGCGGTTCCTTGTGCCGCCAGCGGCCCAGGGGAGCTCTCTGCCCACAGCAGCTGCAAGCAGTCTATGGGGCGCGGGCAGGAGATCAGAGGGGCCCCAGGAAAGGAGGGAATGCAGCCAAGCCAGTCTCTCTCCTCGTGCCCGGCAGGGGCCACAGCTTGCCCACAGGCCCAGGTGCTGCACCCCTCCGCCCCCACGGTGGGACCACCAGGCTGACCTGCCCTTCCAGGAGGCAGGGCAATGCGTGCGACGCTCCGCTCCTGACAGCCTCAAAGGGCCTTTATCGCCTGGGTGTGAAGAACCACATCCACCAACCCTTAGTTTAAAAACAGGGACCCTTTCCCGAGCCCCCTCCAGAGAAACTGGGGGGAGGGCTCTGGCACTGAGACGCCACCGGAGGCCACCTTGAAGCCAGCGTCTCGAACGTCTGTACTGTCACAGACGCTGCCAACTAGGGGACAAGTCGCCCCCAAAACCAGCCAGCAGGAGGCTCATCGGCCAAGGGCCTCCTGCCTGAACCGCCCTGCCCTCCTCGGGCCTGGTGCCTAGACCCCCTACAGGACACATCGAGCTGACCATGGAGAGGGGCAGCACCCCCCGCTCCCCGGACGGCCACACTCACAGGCGCCAGGCCAGGGCAGCTCCGAGTGTCTCCTGAGCCCGGCCGAGGGGTCTGGGCCTCTCAGGGTGGAGCTCGGGCGAGCCCGCCATGAGGGCCGAGCCTCGGTGTGGGGTCTCAGGAGGGGAGCCGCGTCCTGGGCTGTGATATCCCACAGACGCCCAGGGGTGAGGGGAGGCTTATTTCTGACAGAAGGGTAGGCCAGGGGTCATCATGGCCCCAATCCCACGTGCATGCACGGGCCCAGCTCCCCCGCATGGGACTCACAGCTGCCAGGCAATCCCGGGGTCCACGTGGGGCAGTCTCCCCACCAGCCCACGGAGGACGTCCCTGCTGAGTCCTCTGAAGCAGCCCCGGGAGGAGAGCTCACAGTCGCAGGGGTGAAGCCTAGGGCGCTGAGTGCTCCACGCCGCGGGTGGGCCTGGTCGCTGGCATTGGGCAGGGCCCTGCTGCTCTCCCCTCCCCTCCTTTCATCTGCTCTCTGGGGACCGGGCCCCTGGCCCTCCTCTTATCTGGATATGGTCTACACTGAGTGGCCACAAGCACCTGCAGGCCTCCTGGTCTGTCCTTACTCCCCGCACACCCCCATCGGGCTCCATCCGCATCCCACTGGGCAGCCTGAGGTCCACTCCTGTGGCTGGCGCCTGCCTGGCCTGTCCACCTGCTCCTCTGTCCAGCCCCGGCCCTGGCTCCCTCTGTCTACAGCAACTGACCTCTGGCCGTGACCTGTGACCCTGCCTGCAGAGGACCAAGGGCCAGAGCCCAGTGGCTCCAGCCCCGCAGGAAGCACCATGCCCTGGCGTGCACACTCGGGAACGTGCTTCGGCTCTCAGGGTGGCTCTGGGCGCCGTGTCAGCCCCCACGTCAGAGGAGGAAGCCGAGGCCACAGAGAAGGACTAGCTTGAGGACCCACGATGACAAGTGACAGAGCTGGCTCCAGCCCAGGCCGCCTGTCCCCAAGGCTGGTGCCTGTTCTAGCTAAGGTCCCACCCCCAGGCCCCTGGCTGGGGCAGTGCTCCAGGGGGCACAGGCATGGCTCCCATATCGTGGCAGGGACTCGGTGCGGGCTTGTGTCGCCGAGCGGCACCCACTTGGCCCTGGGAGCGTAATACCTGCAGCCCAGCCCCACCTCCTTTGCTGCCAGCCGACGGAGCGATAGGCACCTGTCCTCCTGTCCAGGCTCGGCCCCACCCCCCAGCTGACATCACAGGGACCTCTGGCCACGAGCCCGAGGGACAGTTTTCAGTCATGTCAGAGGACTTGCCGCACTGATACGTTTTTTTTGTGAGGAAGACTGTCGCTGAGCTAACACCTGTGTCCGTCGCCCTCTATTGTGTGTGTGGGACGCCACTGCAGCACGGCTTGATGAGCGGTGTGTAGGTATGCACCCGGAAGCAGAACCCACGAACCCCGGGCCACCAAAGCAGAGCATGTGAACTTAGCCACTAGGCCACTGGGCTGGCCCCTGCACTGATGCTTCTGACACCGTCTCCCCTGTCACTCTATAGTCATCAGCAATCGGGGAAACATGAACCAGAACAACCAGAAATGCTCAGAAATCGGTAACTGTCCCATGTGGCTGAGAGAGCCTGTTCTTGAGGGTCGCTGGTATGGCCTCTGCAGGGTGCACCTTCGAGACCCACAGTGCCAGGTCTGGGCATCGGCCTGAGAAACACATGTCGTCCAGGGAGACGTGTCCCACACGCTGAGAGGTGGCATCTCCCCCGGCTGTCCCGTCTTCCTGCTCTCAGTTGGTGGCATCACTACCTGTCTGTCGCCGGACCTGAAAGCTGGGGCCACCTGACACCCCTCTTCATCACCCGCACGTGGCCTGTGGATTCTGCGCGTGTGTGTCTGTAGTAAAACACATGGTACGAATGTGCCATCTTAACCACCTGGCAGTGCACAGTTCAGGGGCGTTGAGCACATTTACGTCGTTGTGCAGCCATCACACCGTCCATCTCCAGAACTTCATCTTCCCAAAGAAGCTCGGTCCCCATTACACACGAACTCCCCAGCCCCTTCCCCCAGCCCCTGGCCCCACCCTCTACTTTCTCTGTCTGAATTTGACGTTCCAGGGGCCTCACGTAAGTAGGATCACACAGTATTGTCTTTTTGTAACTGTCTTATTTCACTCAGCATAATGTCCTCAAGGTTCACCCATGTCGTAGCAGGTGTCAGAATCTCCTTGTGACAACTTTCACCGTTTTCCACATTGTGTTTATCGGTTCACCTGTCGACGGACACTGGGGCTGCTTCCACCTGTTGGTCACCGTGAGTAGTGCTGCTATGCACACAGGTGGCATGCATCTGGTGTCCTGTGGGTTCTTGCCTCCTAAATATTTCTCCAATCTGCCCCCTCTCTCCCTCTCTCCAGGGCCTGCCCTGGGCTGCTGCTCTGCACTGACCAGGCTGGGGCCTGACCAGGAGGCCCAGGTCTCAGGCCCCGGCAGTGCAGCTGGCCAGCGCCCACTGCTGAATCTGGCGAGTCCCAATTTCCAGGTCCTGGGCAGGGGTGCGGGGTGGTGGGGCGGGCAGTGTGTCTTTTGCGAGCTATGCTTGTGATAATGAAGAAACCAGGCAGACAAGCAGGTGACCAGAGATGGGTGTCCTCCCCAGCCTCGGGATGGCCCCCATGTGGGCACACGCTCACAGCACAGCAAGCCAGCCCCTGAGACCCGCCCGTGCACATGCACTCAGCAGGACAGAGTTCAGTGTCCCGGCCAGAGTCGAATGCGAGCGGCTGCAGCCACGGCAGAACCACGGAACAACAATCCACCCCCACGACCTACAAGCAGCGCCGGGGAGTGGGGAAAGGTCACAGTGAGAGTAGGTCTCGGCCAGGAGGAGGCAGCGGCCAGGTCCCAGGCTCAGACCCCTGCACGGGACAGAGGATACAGACACCCTCTGATGGGCAGCAGGGACAGGCAGGTGCAGAGCCCACCCAGATGGGCTCTGCTGGCCAGGACTCGCCCACAGGATTGCCTGGGGCGGCATGGGGGCCAGCTCCTTCACACCCGGTGTGGTGTGACTTTCCAGAAAGTCTGCAGCCTCTGAGGGTAGCATGGTGAGGGGCCCACCGAAACATGTCCTGGGTGGAAGGTCTGGGCCAGCCCTGAGCTCCCTGCAAGCAGGTCCCCGTCATTCTGGGCCCACCTCGTAGGAGGGGCACACGGCATGGACGGTAACTCGCACAGTAACTACCTCTGGACCGGCCAACCTCCCAGTTGACTCTGAGAAGGAGTCACCCCTCTCACGGGATGTGCCTGGTCTCCCTGGTTGCCAACAGCCCTGATGGCCCCACCAGCCGAGACCACCGGAGAGGCCTCCATGCTCCCAGGAGCAAGGGCCCTCAGACACCTGGCTTCGTGACCCACGCAGTCCCTTAAGGTTAGGCAAAGACAAGACATGACGTGACGGGCTGTGGCAAGGCCGCGAAAGGAGGGAGGAGGCCTGCCCTCTGGACGCAGAAGCCCCCTCGCGCTGGCCCCTCGGGGAGGCACGGCCTTGGCACCGATCAGGGCTGGAGCGTCTCTCCACACCAACCAGCTTCGGTCCTGGGCTTTGCTTTGGGAAGACACCCCAGTGCCCCGGCTATTCTGCGTGGATGTGGTTTCCCGGGGTCGGGAGGCGTGGAGGGCTCCGAACAGCAAAGGTCCTCTCCTGACCTCCGATACATGCACCCTCGGGACCTGAGCGCCTCCCCAACTCTCCCGGGGCCACAGGAGTCGGAGGAGGCCAAAGGATGGAGTGGCTGACTGAGATGCTGCTGGGGACGCCGTGCTGGACATGCCTTGCGAGAGTCTCAGAGGTGCCCTCCCTGGACGCCTCTGGACACCTGCGTGACCTCTGCCCCCAAGCATTTCTGAGGCACCAGCCAGCCATGACACCGCCTCTACTTCCTGCGGGACGTGGCCCAAAGCTTTCTGGTGGGCGAGGATGATTCGCGACCCCGAAAACCCACTGCAGGTAGGTGGTCTGCTTCCGAGGTGGGGAAAGCCCCTGGTCGAATGGGCCGTGCTAGCCACCCCTGGACAGCAGCTCTGTCCCCGCCAGCCCTCCCAGCCTCCACGGCCCGAGCTCCCAGGGCTCAAGGGCTCCAGCCAGGGGTGGGAAGGCCCCACCCCGAGAGGGTGTCTGTCAACGTGTCAGAGCAGGCCAGTCCTCTCCATGGCACGCTGGTTCCAGGAGAGCTCCTCCAGCTGCCAGGTAGCCCAGAATGCGGGAAGACCCCAAGGGCCTGCACGGCACACAACCATGGGTCGTTAAGGCCGATGGTCTGCAGATGGGGTACAGGGGCTGCTGGTCCAGGCCGGGCCGCCTGTCCCTCAGCTCTGACAGCTGCTCAGGGTGAGGGGGAGCAGCAGGTAGAGAGAACAGACAGCTTGATCGGCGTCCCCGCCCCCAGCAGGCACCTGGAATCTCCAGCAGGATTCCGGCTCACCGCTGACGAGTGTGGAGTAAAGAGCCACCAGCCAGCTGTCCCTTCAGAGCAGCTCCAGCCCTGGGGACACACCCCGTCCTCCTCTCCCTGCAGAGGCAGCGCCCTGAGTCCGTCAGATGCGCCTGGTGACCCCTCCAGTGAGGAGCCAAGAGGGGGCGGCTCAGCTGCCTCCTGCGTTACCCAAATTTGCAGTCAACACTATACAGAATGTGAATCAAAAGCACAGCGAGACACCACCCCACACCTGCCAGGATGGGCATCGTCAGCAAGTCAGACAATAACAAGTGCTGACAAAGACACAGAGAATGAGAACCGTCTGCCGGGGGGAATGGAAGAGGTCAGCCGCTGTGGGAGTCTGTCCCTCTGACGTTTAAACTCACAGCCACCACAGAGCCCAGAGTTCACTCCCAGGTATCTGCCCGCGAGAAAGGACAGCACGTCCACGCAGAAACCTCACACCCATGTCTGTGGCCGCATCACTCACCACAGCCAAGGGGTGGAAACAACACAGGTGCCCATCAGTGGACAAGTGGACAGACACGGTGTGGTGTACACACACAGTGGAATGTTACTTGACCATAAAAAGGAATGATATCCTGACACCTACCACGTATGTGAACCTGGACAACATCGCACTAAATAACAGAAGAAGGTCACGCAAGGCCACATAGTAAACGACTCCATTTATGTGGCTGCCAGGAGCCGGGGAGCGAGCGGAGGGGCCTTGGGGGTGAGATCTAAGGGTGCAGGGCCTCTTCTTGCGTGTTTTGGAAAATGTCTAAAGTTGACCGTGGTGATGGCTTCACAACCCTGTGAATACACTAAAAACCACCGAACGGTAACTTCAAATGGGCGAGACGTATGGCGTGTGAGTTCCATCTCAGTAGCGTCGCTCCCAGAAACGGTGAGGCAGCGTGTCCGTGGCGGACAGTCCTGGGGAGCTGACCACAATCTGCTTTGCTGACTCTGCTACTCCAGCACGGTGAGTGAGTCCAGGAGGCCCCGCTGGACACAGGACTCTGCTTCCCTAGAAGCTTCTAGAAACTCTGGCACAAAGTCGCTGGCTGCGTGTTTGCAAACTGGGCGGTCCCAAGGTGCACCTCGGGGGCCCAGTTCTGGGGCGAGGGTTACAGTCACCCGCCAACTCCGAGGGTTGCAGCCGTGCTGTCCCGGCCGCTCGATGCCCAGGCAGAGCCAGGCCCCGCATGCCAGCGACGGTGACGGCTCCAGGACAGCCGCGTCCCTCTGCCCTTCACAGCGGACTCTGAGGAGCCGCCCGGGAGCTCCCTCCACCCCTCCCCGCCCTCCCTGGAAACGGCCGTGCTGGTCAGTGTCCGTAGCCCCCATCGGCAGCGTTCCCGATGTCTGTGGTGAAAACTCCACCACGGCGGGTCTCGAGCCACCTGGAGGGCATAGGTGACGCTGGGAAGCGATGGGTTGCTGCATGGCCGGTGGTCCCAGGAAAGCTGGATCTGATCCAGGTCACCTGAATCCACAGCCTGCGGCCCGCCCAGGACACCAGAGACCCTAGGGGGATGGTCCTGCCAGTCCCCCGCTGCAGCTCAGCAGGTCCCGAGTGAGGGGCGCGGCCTCTTACCTGCAGAGGTAGTCCAGGGCCAGCTCGGCGCCCGAGCGCCTGGCCGGCGGCTTCTGGGCCGCAGCAGTGCCTGCCTCCCGCAGCCGCTTCCTCTCCTCTTTCTTCCGCTCCTTCTTCAGCTTCCTCTCGAGCACCCTCTTCTCCTCTGGGGACAGCTCGGGGTCTGTCTCCTGCAGGGCCCTGCATGCCGCTGCTCCCTGAAAATCAAGGCAACCCACCTGTCAGGGTTTCAGGACATGGGTGCGCTGCCTCGGGAGCTCCGACACCCACAGTGGGTGGGCTCCGGCCCAGAGCCCCCTTGCCTCCAGGACCCGGGGACAGTGTTCGCCCTGGTAAATGAGGAAGGGGCTACACAGACGCCAGAGCTCCAGGGGACCCAGTGCCTGGCAAGACAGCCTGTGCGGAAGGGCCAGGTTAACTGCCACCTGAGCACGGGTCAAAGTTGATCGACCACAGACCCGTTTCCCAACTCTGCGCCTGCGCTCCAGTGTGGCAGACCCCAGCTCCAGACCCTGGGGGAGCCCCGTGGGTGCTCTGCTGTCCCCCCGCCCCGTGCAGGTGTGGAAGGTCTGGGCCGGGAGCAGACTGGCCGGTGGGGTCCAGTCTTCTTTCAACAAGCATTTGCTGAGCCCCTTCTGCATACGCGAGCCCCGTGCCGGCCGGCACTCCTGAGGACAGCAGGACAAGCCTTTCCCAGGGCTGGCGGGGGGGCAGTGCAGGACACGCTGGTGGCTGCTCCCTAGGGGGCAGTGGCCCCCTGATGCAATCTTCCCCGCCCCCTCCCACCAAGGAAGCACAGCGCCCTCCGCCTCCCCAACTAACTGTCCAACCGGGGGGAGGGTGCGGGGCGGCTTGAGCAGCCGTGCACACGCTCATCTCCCTGGGACACCAGGACACCAGCACGTTCACTGAGGCAGGCACCAGGGAGCCAGCTTCCAGGAAGGAGTGCACTGCCCAGCCGCCCACGACAGTGCCCCTGGCCCCCGCAAGCCAAGCGGGGTTCCATGTGTCCCCATCCTTCCTCTGCCCCGCCCCCCCACCCCCAGCAGGTCCCCTCATGAAATGCCAATCCCTTGACAACCTTTGTGTTCCTACTCAACACCCGGCTCCTTCCGGAACCTTCTAAAACAAAAGAGCAGCTCTCCCCAGCTCCTCCCTCTTCCTGCTTTAAAGCCAGCTGGGATGCACCAGCAGCAGGGCCTGGGATCGCACTGGGGACTGCTGGCAGCCTGGCTCGAGACACACACAGGGACTCCAGCTCCTAATGGGGGGCTTGGACCACGGGCACAGGAGGGGCCTCTGGACCCCTCCTCTCCTGGGGAAAGGTGGCAACCTGCCAGCACGTGTCCTGAATGCAGACCCAGCTCGAGGGCGGCAGCATGGCCCAGGAGAGCCCGCACGGCCGACAGGCCAGAGGATGGGGCAGCAGGGGCTCCGAGCCCACCTGGCCGCCTGAGGGCCGCTGGTGTTGTGAGTGGGGCGTGTGAGGCCCAGGGGAGAGGAGTCTGACGTGCACGCTCTGGACACCTGCAGCCCAGACCCTTCCCGCACCCACTCCCTAGACCCATGGTGGGCTGGCTGGGCGGGCCCCATGGAGAATCTGGCACCGAGAGAAGCAGGCAGACAACCCTCCTGGCACAGGCCAGCCTCTGCCCCTCTGCAGCCACGCAGGCTGCATCACATTGGCTGCTTGGGCCAAAGTCCTGGGGACGGTCAGGCTGCCGCCGTGGTGGACCTGGGATCTGTCAACACTGCCCTCCAAGGCGGGCCAGCAGGCTGGGGAGGTCAGGGAAGGGACAGGGAGGGGTGGGAAGCACCAGCCCCCACAATGGGGCACCTCCTTGTCTCCAGCTGTCATTGGGACACGGCAGCACCCTCAAACCCAGGGCCGAGGGGCCTGGTCACGCGAGGGGACCCCGTCCTGTGGAGGACTCCTGGGTGCCCTACGTGCTCAGTGACAGCCGGTGAGGTGGACACGGCCCCCCACCGGGCACAGTCCCCACGGAGGGCACAGGAAGGAGGCCGGAGGGAGAGGGCACGGCCAGGGCCACAGGGCTGGCAGCAGGGACTTGAACTCGGTGTTGCCTGGCGTGGATGGGGACAGGAGACCTGCTGAGGCTCCCACTGTTTCTCCCAGGGCTTTCGGGATGTCCAACATTAAAAGCCTGGACCAGGTGACCCCTCACTGCCAACCTCAGCTGCTTTGGGGCGATGCCCCGTGGGGGGTCAGGCTGGAGGGGGGCCGTCTCAGCGGTGCTGGGGCCAGAGAGGGACCCGGGGAGGCGGGGGGGCGGGAGACAGCAGACAGGGACAGGACGTCCCAGGGACCACGCAGCACATCGGGGTGGGGACACGGCTCTCTCAGACCCTCCTGTGTCCTCTGCCTGTGTAGTCGGGGGCCAGTGGGAACAGCCCGGGAAGCAGAGCTCTTCCTACGATGCTGCGGCTGCCGGGCGCCGTCCAGGAGACTGCCGTCCCTGAGGTGCCAGCTCTCACACAGCTGCCCTTCTGACTGAGAAGGAACTTTCTCCGGTTGCCACCGACCTGATGACCCTCCAAAGGATGAGGTTTTAATCAGCAAACAGTTTTAACACATTTGTCACTGCTGCATATACCCACCAAAGTTATTTCACCTACAAGCTGCCCAGGGGCTCACGAACACCACCAAACACCCCAACAACCTCAAAAGGAAAGTGGGAGTCCGTAAGAGAGGTCGTTGGGGCCCCTTCTGGGGACAAGACTTTCGGGAGAAGATGGGGCCTCAAGAAAGCTGTATGAGGCGGGCAGGGCTGGACCACAGCTGCCCTGGAGAGCCTTGGCCCCAGGACTCAGCACGGCGCCCACCCTGTCCACCCCACCAGCCCACCCCACTCTTGAGGGAAACGTGGGCAGGCAGCACTGCTTTCCAAAACAGGATCAGTCATGAGAAAGAAGCCGCCACCACACACATCTGCTGCTGATGCGCTTATCAGAATGTGTGCGGTTTACGGCTCAGGCCTCTAACCGAAATTCTCAAAGCTTTAAAAAAAATGCAATGACCATATCGCAGTGCTGGGACCGCCTCCAGGATTTTAGATTGGACGAAACACAGAATCTCGTGTTAAGCGAAGTAAAAATCAAAACCTCAGCCACATCCTCACTTCTGCAGATGGCCGTCTCCAGGATGGCGTTTCCAAGGGCACAGAAGCATTTCAGGGGGCGTGAAAAACTTCAGGCAGGCCCCACCGAACCAACAGAGCCCAGCCGCCCTCGAGGACCGGGGCTCCGTGTGGCTGAGAGACTTTGAATCTCGTCCTCATGTTTCCACACGATGTTTCCACGAACTAGATTAAGCAACCTGCACTTACGTGATTAGATGCATTTAAGAACCAAATCCTCACCAGCCTCTAGGGCAACAGCTCCAACCACATTCGGTAAATGCCTTGAAAGTAAACCACAAACCCACAGCTGGCCGGCGGGAGAGAGGGCTGCACCCGCCCAAGGAGACACGGAGAGACCGCTCCCAGGAAGGCTGCTGAAGACGACGGGACCACGTGCAACAAACCGTCACTCCCCTTTACCCGGCTAGCTCCCGACAGGAGACACCGAGGAGAAATCACATGCGCGCAACTGGGAAAGGTTTCTGGAACTCAGTTCAGGCAGAACCTCAGGCAGGATCCGCAGGAGCTGATTTCAACGAGAACAGGGCCGGTGTTCTTCAGACCCGGGAAAGGGGCCCCGGTTCTCCTGCAGACCCCGAGAGGGACAATATTCATGGATTACACACAGCCCACAGAACCCGCAGAAGTGAAAACCCAGAGAGATGGCACCAGGGACCAGAGGAGGGTCTTGCAGATCTCAGCCAAGGGAAAGCTGGGAGGAGCCCCCGTGGGGTTCCCTCCCTCTGGTGAACACAGGACCCCAGGAACTGAGGCTCTCGGTAACAGCTGGCACTGGGTCCACGAACGGCACATCGAGCTCCCTCTGGGCTGGGATTTCCTTTGGTGAGAACCGACTGTGAGTGCAGCCACGCAGAGAAAAACAGAAACCTGGAAGGGCAGTCATGGCTGATATCAGCCACGGCGGGACCTTTCGCACACACCCTTTAGGCCCGTTTTCATGAGGGGAGCTGCCGAAACCTCCAGGCAGGCGGTCGGGCCACAGCTGTGAGTGCAGGTCTGCAGGGGTGAGCGGGGAAGCCTTGTCCCTTGCAGCCCGGGCACAGCGAGGCCGACCCTATAGTGCCCAGCATACCCCCAGCTCACCCGGCCTAGTGCCCTCCTGGTCCTGGGGCCACTGCCCCAGATCAACTTCCCGCACGTAATCTCTGGTCCCCGCTCTGCCTCTTGGGGATCCCGTGAGAACCTCCAGTGGGCAAGAGCAGCTGCCTGCGCCTTTTGGTCCCCCAGCCTGAGGACGAGGCCACACGCCGGCTTCAGGGCAGGCCAGGTGCCGCTCTCTCCCTCGCCGGCTCAGACCCCACCTTCCACCCCAGCTGGCCCCTCCCTGTCCCCCCGACCCCTCACGCCTGCCCAAGTGCAGCAGCCTGGCTGTGCAGTGGGGTCCCCAGGGGCCAGGGAGCAAGAGGCCTTTGGTGTGGGGGCGCCGTGGGGCCCTGAGGAAGGCTCCAAGCCAGTGTGGCTGCCCCTCCTTCCACCCCCAGAAACAGGGTCATCAGAGCCCTGCCCAAGGCCACCCTGGTCTCACACCAGGCAGGAAAGTGGCCCTGGGGCCTCCCCTGTCCCACTGAAGCACAGAAGAGAAACAGGCCACCACGGGAAGCTGCCGCACAAGTGTCCTGTCCCCGCAGGTGTGTGCAGGTGACACCACCTCTGGGGTGCTCCCTGCCAAGATTCAGGGACTAATACCAGAATCTCGGCTCCAGGGGCAGGGGCTTTGGGCCATCAGAAGACACTGAGGCTGGTGTCCTGCTGACACTCCGTGACACCCCCCACAGCAAGCCCGACCTCAGGGCACCCTTGTTCCCACCCAGCTCGGGGATTCAGGTCATAGCCAGTCCTCTCTGCCAGCCAGCCGTCCTCCTCCCTCCTGTCTCAGGAGCAGAGCCTTTGCCTAAGAAAAGCAGACAGACCCGGGAGGGTGGGGAGGACCTGTGTAGACCCGGGGGGGAGGGGACAGAGTATAGACCCGGGAGGGCCGGGAGGACCCGTGTAGAGCTGGGGGACTGAGTATAGATGTGGGAGGGTGGGGAGGACCCGTGTAGAGCTGGGGGGACTGAGTATAGACCCGGGAGGCAGGGAGGATCCGTGTAGACCTGGGAGCATCGAGTGCAGACCCAAGAAGGCAGGGAGGACTCGTGCAGACAGAGGCCTCAACCACCCTGTCTGCCAGGACGCCCTCCAGCCCAGTGCTCTTCTTCTGGGGACCTCCAGCTTGCTGTCCTCTCACTTGGGGGCCTGATGCGCCCCCGACCCCTGCCCGGGGCAGGAGCACGCCCTCGGCACACGAGGCACCAGGTGCTTGGTCAGCATCCACACCGCCAGCAGCAGCAGGAAGAGCGTGGTGCGTCCGACAGCGGCGGGAGGACTCTGGCCGGCTGTGCACGGCCCGCGTGGCTGCACCGCGCCTCTCGCTCTGGAATGACTGTGATCCCGGCCGACCGTCTAACCGTTTCCTGCCCACGTTACTGAAGGAGACCAGGGCTTGCTCAGGGCCAGGGCTGAAGTCACCTGCAGCACCAGGTGCACCCCGGTGCCCCTCTCTGCACTCTTATTTGGGGGTGACCTGGTGCCCTGCCTCTTTCTGTAGGGAGGGATGTCGCTGCAGCAGGGGGAACCGATCACAGGTGTGTGGAAACCGGTACCCCCGAGGAGGCGGGCAGATGCAGCTGTGGCCCTCAGCCTCGCCTGATGTCGGGGTTGGGACCAGGGGCCACTGTGGTGGGTGGAGCCGAGAAGGCCGCCCCACGGCAAAGTGCAGCCTGAGACATGAGGCTGACACCCTGCCACGTTTACCACTCTGCTGACAGCGCCAAAGACCTGCCTCCAATGGGGCCAGGGTGACCCTCTGCCCCAGACTCCTGGCCGCCCCCACGTGCTCTCAGGGCCACCAGGAAACCTCGGGGCGCTGTCTGCTTTGCTGTCACCTGTTCACCATCTCTCCCAAGCCGCCTTCCACGCAGTCAGCTGCAGGCGTCGTGCACACGGCACTGGCTGAGATGGGTTTGGGGGCGTCCTGAGACACAGCGCCAGGGCCTCACTCTGAGGGGAGGCCGCCCCCCGACCTGTCAGGCCTGCAGCAGAGGGCTGGGGCACGCTCGTGGATGAGGACACGTTTTTGCACCTTTTGCATCGGCTCCTTCTGGTGAAACCACGAGCAGGGGCCAGCAGGAAAAAGGTGGGAGGAGGTTACAGGGACAGAGCCACAGGTTTCTCAGTGTGTCATTTCCTGTCTCTGGGGTCCCCTCTGCACCCCAACCACAGTGTCAGGCCTTCGGGGTGGGGCTCTCTAGGGGTCCCGCGTGGATGGGGGCTGGGCCGTCCTGGGGATCCTCCGTCACCATCAGCAGGCGGGCTGGGCTTCTCAGGAGCTGCTGCAGCCATGGGCAGCTCCAGTCGGGGGGCCGGCGGGGGGCGATGGGCAGCGGCTGAGGGTCAGCAGCAAGGGTGTTAAAGGAGACCAGCCATTCCAGCCCAAACTGACCACAGGAGCTGGACTGTGAAGCAGCCACTCCAAGAGCGATGGATGGTGCTGAGCTGAGCGCCACGGGCAGGGCCGGCCTCGCGCCCCTGGGAGCAGCATCCATGGGGCAGCCATGCGACCCATCTGGACGAAATCCCACCAGACCCCTCCCACAGAGCCTCGCCAGGGTCTGGCTTTGAGCTGGAAGGTCCAGTTTGGGCTTTCTGCCAGATGAGAGACATCACCCACTTCCTCAGGGGGAGGGGCCGCTGATAGTGGTCTGACAGACACAGCAGTGCAGGCCGGGGCGACACAGGTTGTGACGGGGATGCTGGCCACACAGCAGCGTGCGCCTTTTTGCCATCTGCTCACACCTTTTACTGAGCGTGGCAGGTGCCCTGTTGAAAGGTCTGACTGCCCTAAACCACAGGACCTGAGAAGCCTGCGAGCACTTGGGCCCCAGGCTGCCCCAGACCCAGGCGGCCAGCCAGCGCCTCTGGCCCAAGCTCCTGGACTCCGCGAGGGTCAACAGTGGCTTTCTGTGTCCCAGAGAAAGGGTCCATTGTCTCTCCCAGTGCTCCCAGGAGCAAAGATAAAGCACTCTCCTTTCCAGGCAGAGCTGGGGGGAGGACGCCGCCAGCCCCGGCCCGCAGGGCCCTGTCTGTGTGGGCAGAGCTGTGGGTGAGGACACAGGGAAGGGGCTGCTGTCCCAGCCTCGGCCAGCGGGCAGTGAGAACCCAGGAGGGGCCGAGTGCTGAAGCCGGACGACTTGGCGAGGCATTCCTGGAGGGACAGGGTGGCAGTGGACGCCCCGCCTGGACTCGGCAGACAGCCAAGCCAGCCCCACCCCCGGCTGCAGAGCTGGGACAAACCCCTGAATCCTCTGCATCTCCCCGCTCGGAAAACAAGAGTTACCACACTCAGTGCTTACAAGGTTTTCCAAGCAAGGGACACTTCTCCCTGGCTAGACCTTGTATGGAAACCCACCACTCGATCAATGTGGAGCTGCTGCAGGAGGGGGTCAGGGGGTGAGGGGTTTCCCTGCCCACCCAGCAGGGCCTCGAGGCAGCTCTGGGGACTAGCACTGGGGTTCACTGTGTTTCCACCTGTCCAGATACTGAGGAAGACCTCCTGACATTGGGGGGCATGTTCTGCTTTTCAAAATGTGGTGTAAAGAAAAAACAACTTCAGCAGGAGACAGGAGACCTAGAACTCAGCCCTAATTTAAATAAAGACCCAACCTCTGCACCACAGGCTGGCCCCTGTGGTCCCCCAGCCCGGACTCTCTGACACTCCAGGCTGAACCACCCACACGCATGTGCACGCACAGGGGCACACAGCCCCTTGCTGTGGTCCGCTCTCGCGGTCCACTCTACGGTGCGGCACCTGCTCTCCCAGGCAGCGGGGACGTGGCAGAAGCGTAAGCATGAGCTGAGGCCCAGCGCACGGCTGCCCCAGGGAAACATGACGTTGTCCCCAGGCCGTGGGAGCAAAGTACAAGTCAGTAAACGAACGTTGCACGCTCTCTCTCACGTGGAGTCTCTGGAGTCAGCGTACCTTACAATCGAGCCCATCTCCGCTCGGACTGGCCCCACTTCAGGAGCACAGCATGTGGCCAGGCTGGGGCTGTCACCACAGCTGTGTCCCCAGAGCTGGGCCCAGTGCAGCTGGTCATGAGAAGGGACAGCAGGGGTCCTCCTGAGCTCCAGGGGCGCTTGGGGTGCCCCCTGCGAGCCCCAGCTCCTGACGTCCTGGTCAGCACACAGGCTCCCTCTCCAGGCACCCAGTGCAGCCAAGCCCAGGGGCATTCGCTGACTCATGTAACAGCAGCGTCCACACAGAGCTTTCGGGTGTCACGGATGCTCTCTGTGGGCCCCCTACAGGTGTGAAGTGGGCCGCGTGGGGAATCGTCCTGGGGGTCCCCACAGCTGGGGAACAGCAGAGCTCAGGTGTCCTGTCCTACAGCTGGTCCACTGGGGCTTCAGGAGGAGGGAGCAGGGCAGAGACCCCACCTACCCAGGCTGGTCCTGACTCCTGAGTCACCAGGACCGGTCCTCAGAGGGAGGCAGGAGGCCGGCCCAAGTGCTGAGGAGGGGCTGGGCCTTCCAGATGGTCGGGCTTAGATTCTGCCCTGCAAACCTGTATGGCCACCTAAAACAAAGTTACCCCCATCAGACACACGGGCTCTGACAGTCTCATCTCCGACCACCATCATCAGCTCTGGCAAAGGACTGTGGAGCCAGGAGCTGCGCCCGATGTGCCTGGAGATGCCGACAGGCCAGCAGGTGGGGGTGGGAGCAAGGCACCGGCGACCCAGACAGCTTCCTCCCCACACTGCAGGCTCCGGCCACAGGCTCCCGGCAACAGGAGGGCGTGGGACAGTGAGCGGTTGCGGGGGAGGGACGTCAGGCTCAGAGGTGGCCCGACAGGATCCAACCATGTCTGGGGGACTCTTGCTGCCTACAAAATAGAAAACGTGCCTCATGCTGATAGGTTTACATCCTCAGATAGTTTTGTGGGGAAAATCCAGCCCACGTGCAGACCTCTGGGTCACCACAGCTGGTGCCAGTGAGGACAAGGCCAATCGGGGCCAGGGCAAGGCCACCAGCTGGTCAGACAGAGCAGAGAGCTCCCCACAGGACGGTGGCTTTAAAGAAATGAGGCTCAGAGTAGAAGACAGCAGACCCAGGGTGGGTAGAAGGTGCCTGTTGGGCTGGGCCAAGGGGCAGCCCCAGAAGGCCAGGGGCTGCCTGCACCTGTGCCCTCAGCCAGTGGAGCAGAGGAGTCCAGGCAAGGTGGGGCCCAGGGAGGTGGGCCAGGGTGCTCCAGTGCCCTGCACAGCACTGAGGCCCCTCCACTCCAGGACAGCCCCCTTCCCGTTGGGGGACTCCAGCCTGGCCAGGGGCCCTGGGGTCCAAGGGCGAAGCTGGGGGCGGGGCTGACTAAGGGCCTGGGCTCTACTCACTAGCTTGGTGAATTCAGGCCCAGAACCGTGTCCGTGCCTCTCCCAGGACACCACAAGGTCACACGCTCGGCCCCGTCTGTGAGGACAGGGACCCTAAACCTCTCCCAGGACGCCATGAGGTCACACGCGCTTGGCACAGAGGTGGCGCCAGGTGCATACTGGACGAGTCCAGCAGGTCTGTCATCCTTTGGCGGGTCGGAACATTACCCAGATGGTGTCCGTTACGGGCACTGACCCCTCTACCTGGTGACAGGTGGGAAGGTGAGGCCTGGGGAGGGGGTAGGAACTGTGTGAGGTCACCCAGCAGGTCAGCAACAGACCCCAGACAAGCACTTGGGTCTGAGTCCCTCCCTCTCTCCTTCCTGAACCCCCTGTTGCCCCATCACCACAGGGCCAGCGAGTCCCACCCCCCCATCCCACCACCACCAGGAGGCAGGTGGCCCAGGGCCCTGGGCCCAGTTTGTGTCCAGTGCTCCTAACACTCTGGAGGCGGCCCAGCTGGGTGAGCGGAGCCTGAGTGCAGCTGAGCCCGTGGCCACCTCCTTGTCTGCGGGATCGCGCCCCCAGGATCACGTCTGTACCGTCTTCGGTGCAGCGTCCAGCCCTGGCCACACCTCCTCCTGCCTCAGGAGTGAGAACGGAGCACGGCACAGAGAAGCACCTGCGTTCCCATCGTAGTTGCGGGGATGGGGCCCCTGGGGTCAGCTGTGGGGCCCGTGTGGCCTGCCCCCTGGCAAGGACCCGGCCCCAAGGTGAAAGGGAAGCGGCTATGTTGAAGCCACGCCCCCACTGGACAACAGGTGGCTCTCGATGGACACATGCTCTCCTGGCCCCCAGCTTCCTTGGCCTCCACCTCGTCTCATCCCCAGGGCTCATCCCTTCTGACCTCACCTGGAGCCTCCACTAGTCACATCTGCCCCACTGGACAGCCAGACAGAAGTGACGCCAGCACGGAGGCCGTGCGCTCAGCCCGTTCCCACTCTCTGGGGGGTCTCCCCTTCCCTGGACCCCATGCAGACATGGCAGGGAGCCGGCTGGAAGACGGAGGCAAGACTGCAGTGAACAGAGTGCATCCCAAGCCCGCACCATGCCACCCATGCCATATAGTCTGCACCATGCAGGATCAGAGATGCCGCTTTCCTCTCCAGTCCGACCCTGGGGCCAGATCCGAGCGCGTCCCTGTGGCCTGCTGTCCTCCTGCGGGAGGGGGGACCCGAAGGCAGCCCACATGCCCTGCTCTGCCGGGGACCCAGGGCCGCATGGAACGGGGGCAGAGGCTAGGCCCCTCTAGAAGCTCCGAGGGGAAGTCAAGCCCTTTGCTCGAGCCTGATGCTGGCGGAGGGGGGAAGGGTCAGGAAGAGCAGGACCCAACAGGCAGGTGGGTCGCACCCAAAGCACGGCTGGGAGGAAGGGCTGCCGGACAGGGAGAGGGCAGGACTCCATCCCTGGGGGATCAGACCTCGTATTCCCCAGAAGCCTTTTCATGGTGGCAGCAGAACCAAGCTTCACCAGAAGTGGTTTCAGGGAGCATCGAACGGGGCGTCAGAAGACAGTGTGCGGCCCGGGTTCCCTCTCTTCATCTACAAAGTGCCATCAGGTGGTGCTGCTGGGACAAAGGGCCTGGGGTGGAGCCAGGAGCACAGGGGTGCCGTCAGGCCACCCTCAGGCACAGGGCCCAGGAGAGCAGGACTCTTGGTGGCGGTGTTTCCTGATCCCCAGCGATCAGATGGTGCTGTTACTGGCTGATGGCTGTTGGATGGCGGGGGCGGGGGGGCGGGGGGCGCTTGGCCAGCTCCATTACAGCAGGGCCCAGGGGTGGGGGCTGGCCGCTGTGGGGCCTGGTGGGCCCATCAACTCCCATGGCCCCAGTTTTCAGCAGGGCAGGCCTCCACCCACCACCTTCCTACCCGTCACCAGGCAAAACCCATCAAGTGACAACCCTACAGAATTAGGATTTAGAAAAGTGTATTAAAAACCACTGCCAATAAGTATGAGCGTGAGACAGGTGGTGCAGTAAAGCGTGCCCTTGCACAGGGCGAGGGCTGGGGTTTAGGATAACAGTGACCATGAGCCGTGGGGGCAGAAGCATGAGGAGCCTGCACCCCCTTTACTGGGGAGGACACAGGCACTGCCACAGGAGGCCTGACCGGGGAGGACACGGGCACTGCCAGTGGAGGCCTGACCGGGGGAGGACACGGGCGCTGCCACTGGAGGCCTGACCGGGGGAGGACACAGGCACTGCCACTGGAGGCCTGACCGGGGAGGACACCAGGGCTGCCACTGGAGGCCTGACCAGGGGAGGACACGGGCACTGCCACCAGAGGCCTGACCAGGGGAGGACACGGGCACTGCCACCAGAGGCCTGACCAGGGGAGGACACGGGCGCTGCCACTGGAGGCCTGACCGGAGAGGACACGGGCGCTGCCACTGGAGGCCTGACCAGGGAGGACACGGGTGCTGCCACTGCAGGCCTGACCGGGGAGGACACCGGGGCTGCCACTGGAGGCCCAGGCAGCAGACGGCACAGCTGCTGGGCTCGGCCCTCCGTCTGCAGATGTGGACAGAGCCCACATCCCTCAGAGAGCTGTCCTGCCCCAGAGTTGAGCCATGAGGCCAGGGCAGAGCAAGGAGCCCTAACCACAGCCATCTGTCCGCAGCCCGTGCTGGTGGCTCTCCTGAAGTCACCACGGTGTCGGCTGACCCTTCCAGTCCCAGCCCTGAAGCCAACCGTTGCAGAGCCCAGAGCTCAGGGACAGAAGGGACTCTGGATTCCGGGCTCCAGAAAGCGAGCAGGACGTGCACCTGGAGGGAAGCTGGTCCCGCACCTGCAGCCCCCCAGATGGCGAGGACCCCCTTCCTTGCGGCTCCGACCCCAGGAGCCCCGACCCTGTGTGCTCCTGTCAGAGATTCCGTTCCCATGTGAAGACCAGACTGTAATCAGACTGACTGCCCCAATGATGAAAATTCAGAAGGGTAACTCAGGGTAGCAAACGACTTTTCTCAAAATAATGAAGAACAAGAGGGAGCGTTTCCCACAAATTCTTAAAGAAACTTTTTATTTTGAGATGACCAGTAGCACACTCAGCTGTGAGGGGTGAGAAGAGCCCTCGGGCCGGCTTCCCCAGCGGGAACGCCGCACAACAAGAGCCGAGGCCGCAGGGGGACCGAAGGGCCTTCCTAATCAACGATCAGAAACAGTCAACACTCAGCCGACACAAGACAGGCGGGTACAAACCGAGACGCCCTCTAAAGGTTATTTTCCCCAAACTCCCTCCTGCCGCCCCCAAATGGCCAACCTAACAGGGGAGGGATACCGAGTCACTTCCTTGCTGTGCATGAACAGAACAAAATAAGACGTCCCCCCTCCACGCTGTTTGCAGTATCCTGATTACAACTAAAATAACTTCAGGAAATCTGCACATCAACCGTTCAGGAAGCTGCCGCTGTGACAGACTAACCAGCTGCTACCGACACGGCCGAGTCACCAGGGCTGGGAGGCTTGGCCGGGCTCCGTGGGTCCCGGGGTGTCTGAGCGGTGGGCACGGTGCCCTCCAGGGTCCTGGGCTGGTGCTGGCGCTGACAGTGAGGCAGACACGGGCTCTGGCCTCGGGGAGCTCACGGCCGGATGTAAGTGAGCTCCTGGAGGACAGGGAAAGCGGCTGCCACGGTCCCGGGGGCTGTCCAGGGCGGGGGCCTCCTCAGAGTGCGGCTCCTCGAAGCAGACGCCTGTGTGACACGGTGGGGTCTGCGGACCCTTCTCAGAAGGAAGGTTTTAAATGCAAGAACCAGAACACACAAGACACATGGGGCCCAAGCTGAAACAGATCTCAGACGTAAGAGAGAACCACCTGTGTTGCACTGACGCATCCATGGCGGGTCCGGTAACCAGATAACGGGGAGGCGGACCAAGTGCAGGTGACACTGTGAGACGTCCCCCCATAAGGAGCCATGGGAGCGCACGTGCCCCGCACAGGTCCTGCCAGGGCCAGCGTGGCCTGCTGCCACCCTGCACAGTGGGAGGAGACGCTGAATTCCACCTAAAGGTAGTGGAAACAGTTGTTTGTCCTTATCCAAGCTCCAGCTCCCTGAATTTGAGACAGGGTTAGGAACAAAACCCCAGCCAGGGCCCAGCCCCCAGCCCTGAGCTCTAACACCACACAGGACGACTCGGAAAGGTCAGGCTCTCTGGGTGGGACCCCACAGGCTCCTCCGAGGAAGAGCGCTCCCTTCTCCCCTGCGTTTCCCCTGTCCCAATTCACCCGCACCCAGTCTCATTCCGCCCAGGCCTTGGAGGATACGAGGAAAACGGCTGGACCCTGTTCCCAGAAACACGCACACGCACACGTCACAGGCCTCGGCCTGCAGAATCCCCACGGAGCCGACCTCCTGGTCTAGAGAGGAGGAGACGAGGGTTTCCAGGGGTGAGGTCTTGTTCCCGGTCACAGCACGAGGAGGGGGCTGACAGTGGACCCGCCTCGCTCTCCTGGCTGGACAGAGTTCAGAACTGAAAGCCAGACTCAAGGCTCAGCTCCTGGGGGCAGGAGCCACCGGCCCTGATCAGAGTGCGCAGAACAAAGGCTCCACACGGGCACAGAGCCGCTGCCCACGGCTTCACAGCACAGCTTTGTGCTCAGCGGGCTGCGTGCAACACACACCCCACGAACCGGCAAACACAACTGCGGGCCACAGAACCCCTGTGGTAGCTGGGGCTGCACTTGAGAAAGAACACCAGAAGACGTAACGCTCATCCTGCCTCTCTGTTAGCCCAAGGATTCAGATGCAAGTCTGTTATGGAAAAGCCAGAAGGCACAAGATGTACAGAGCTGGGCACCAACACCAGCGGGGAGACGAACGGCCCTACAAAGCTGTTCACTTGTCCACAGGGCTCTGGCGAGCCGGGACCAACGCAGGACTGGGCTTTCCCAAAGCTGTGCTGTGACCACCTTCTCAGTCTGTATGGCGACAGCACGTCCCGAGCCAGCAGGGACAACCTCTCTGCCAGCTGGGGGACCTCGGCTCCTTGGCCCACCCCAGGCCTGCAAGACAGGGACGAGGAACATAACCCCCTCTGCCCTCTGCCAGGTGACACCACCGGTGTCACACAAGGGCCCTGTGGTCTCACCCCTCCCTCGGCCTGCCGTTAGTGGGAGCCTCCAGCCACGAGGAATGCTTCTGGACAGGAGGGGGACCTAGGCTGCCTGCCCCAGACAGCACACTCCCACAAAGATCAGATTAGGTTTCCAGAAACACAAAGTCCTGAGACACTGTGGGCTGCCATTTGCACTCAGCACAGACTCCGTCTCACAGGCCGTCTCCCCGCTCGGGCAGTCACGGCGTGTCCAGCCCCGTCCCTGGAGGGCCCCTCTCAGTGGAGGCAGACACACGGACAGATGACAGAGGAGCAAGGGCTCCTGGGAGGGAGGGGGCGGGAAGATCCCCGCTCTCCTCAGAGGCTGTGAGCTGGGAGGGGCCTGTGGGGAAGCCCCCACATTCCTGTCTGGAGGGGAGGAGCACAGCTGTGCCCATGGGGACTTGGGCCGACGGGCAGAGCCACACACGGCAATGTCGGCGAGAGCGCAGCACACGTCACTTTTCCTGCTTACCTTACAGGCCAGAGGGAGCCGGTCAACAAACAGCCCTGCTGCAGCTCAGTCCCGCCGGGAGGAGTTCCAACAGCCGCCCGTCCCAGCAGGTGCAGCGCAGTGGACCCTGACAGGCACGGGCAGGTCAGCGCTGTCACTAGGGGCACAGGGCCCGCCAACAGCACTGGTCCAAAGTGGAACCAGTCAGTTCCAGCACCCCCTCCACCAGAGCACGGTCTGGGACGGTCGTCAGGGCAGAGCGCGTGCCTGGTGCCTCAGGGGACAGGACTGAAGAGCGGGGACAGAGGGACAGCGCGAACAGGCTGAGCTGTGGCTGACGCGCTGCCTCTGAGGCTGGGGACACGGGAAGCAGGACAGGAGAGGCGTGTGGAAGCGGAGCAGACGCGGGCCTGTGGGAGGTGAGCAGCAGCACGGCGACCCCGGCAGTGGACGCGGGGGTCAGGAGACCGGGGAGGAGCACTGGCTTGGACACAACTCAAAGGACATGTTCAGACGAAAACGGTGGGTGCACGGCAGGTGGGGAGAGCACACCGGCTCACAGGCCTGGCCCACACCCATGAGCTACGCCAGGCCAACTGCTCACATGCTGCTGAAGGCTGGGGACACAGTCCTCGGGGCTGCTGAGGTCTCAGACAAGATCGCAGACCACAATGGTAAAGGGGGGCTGAGGACAGGACGACAGTGACGACACAACACATTTCATCAGGGGAACGTCCAGTCCACAAAAAAACGAGGCTGATGAAAGGGCCACGGGATCGACTCAGCATCCGGCTGTTCCCATTTCCGGAGGGGCTACCTGACGCCCCTGAAGAAGGAGGGTCAGCGTTTCTTCTCACCAGGCCTTTACGGGAGAGTGGCCTTCACCTGTGAGGTGTCAGCAGGAACCTGGCTCCTTCTGGGAAGGTCCTGGGAAGAGGCTGCTTGGCCCTCGCTCCCTGCCTCCCTGAGACCACCCACAGCCGGGAGGCAGCCCTGGGCCCTCTGCCTTCAAGGCCTCCCATGAGCTGGCACAGGACACGAAGCCCCAGGGTACTGCCAGAGCCAGTGGACCCCACAGCCCTCCGCAGCTCCGCAGGCAAGGTGGACACTGCTGCCCTCAAGGGAAATGGGTAAGTGCTCGGCAGAAGCAGGGCCCACGTGGGGGCTCCTGCCTCCCGGGTGGGTCTTCCTGGACCTGCAGATGACAAAGGACACCTCCCCGGGTCACCCCTACCGCCCACCCTCACCGCCTCCCAGAGTCTCAGCTATGCCTTCAGGTTGATTTCGCCCACATGCAGGGGAGGCGAACAGGCCCTGCTGGCCCCGCTCTGCAGGAGTTTGTACCCCCAAGCGGAGGACCACCAGCTGGGCCCTCATTAGATCAGCCACACAGCCGCTCCCCACCTCCTTTATTACTAGTGGTCCATGCAGAGCTGGGGCCGGGCGTGGACCGTCAGTTACCGCCTCCAGGCCCCAGCAATAACTGGAGGGAAGGCAAAGGTCACACACAGTCCTGCTCAGTCGCCAACAGAAGGCACCTGGCTCTGCGGCTCCGGGCCACGCCCACCTCCTTCCCACATGTCCAATTTCCAATCTGCCTCCAGGTCATCGGTGGTGGGACTGACTGGGACTCGGAGGGTGCCTGCCTGCCTGTTGTCTTTACCTAGGAGACGCCATTCTGGCAGGCTGCCGGCCAGCACGGGCAGAGCTGGAGGAAAGTGAAGGGCCGGAGTTATAACGAGCCTGGAAATAACCTTGAACACACTCCAAATGCACTTCTCAACTTCCTCAAACCCAGCTGACAGTCACCCCTCATCTGACAGCCCTGATCTTGCCATTTTAATGAAAATTGGCTTCTTAATGCCTGAAAATCGCATTTCACAAAGACATCTACCTCCCCACCTCGGTGGAGGTGGCTGGGGCTCCGGGAGCAGGCACAGAATGCGAGCTCCCCCGCGGCGGCCGACGTTGCTTCCCTCAAAGCAAAAACAACAATTTCACACGATTTTCAGATACATTTTCATCCCGTCTCAATTCAGCAGTCTCTGGACTGCCTTCTTCTTCGGTGGCCTTTGCACCTTGTGTCACTAGAACAGAAAAGCACCGTGACTTTGGGTACAAAGTGAACAGCCCAATCTCAGGGGCCCCTTCCTACCCCACTGTCACCCCAGGCGTTGAGGGGTCCAGCCGGCCCCCCGGGCCCTGCAGGAACGGCACCACCTCTCTACCCAGACTGCAGGCCGCTGGGGTCCTGCAAAAGGCTGAGACGTGGGGGAGAAAACCAAAAGGAAACACGTTATTGGCTCAAGATAAAAAAACAGCAAAACCAAAGCAAACGCTTCATTAAACGTCTGCGAAGTACATCACTGTCCACTCCAGGAATCATTAAACGCAATTCCCCAAATCACTCCACCCCATTTGCAAACTATCTATGGGTTAGGTTTTTCTCCCTTCGCAAGAATTCCTGGATGCACACAACGAATTAAAAAGAAAGAAATCACAGTGCCAAGCAATAATCCACAAGCAAATAATTTCACAAGCGACACGGGGACCACCCCGGCGGGTCCTGCCGCAAACACCGGGATCCGATGCGCGGCGGGGGCGGGCCTTGCAGGGCAGGAAGGCCCGGGGCTACGGGGACCCCAGCCCGTCACAGCCGGAGGGCCGCACCCTCCGTGGCAGGAGGGCCGCGACGGCCGGGGGCAGGGGCGCGCTGGCCGGACCACGCCCGGCCCTGCGGACGCAGCTCGGCCCCGAGCCGCCCGCGGGAGGGTGCGCCCGGCTCGGCCCCGGGGCCGGACACGTGGGCGGCGGCGCGGGGCGCGGGGCGCGGGGCGCGGGGAGGGCCGCTCGGGGGACGCGCGGCGGGCCGGGGTCCGGGCGCAGGGCCGCCCCGCGCCGGCCCCCTCCCCGCGCGCCCGCTCCGGGCCAGCGCACTGACCTCGCGTCCAGGCCGTCGGGTCCGCCGCGCCGGCCGCAGCCCCCGCGCACTGCGCATGTCAGGCCGGCCGGCGGCTGGAACCAGATCCAGCCGGCCCCGCGCTGACGCCAGCGCGCCGGCGCGCGGCCTGTGGGCGTGGCTCGTGCGGTGGGCGTGGCTCCGGTGATGGGCGGAGCCCGGAGGTGGGCGGGGCCGGCGGCCGCACGTGGGCGCGGACCCCCTGCCCGGCCTGGTCTGTGTGGCTCGCGGAGTCAGGGCAGGATGACGGCCCGGCTAAACCACCATGCCAGGTGCCAGGTTCCTCATTGAACGAGGTTGTTGAGACGGCAAACCGGGGCTCGGGGCAACTTCTGTCCACAGCTGGGCAGCCAACTGGCAGAACAGTGGCCAGACCCAGGAGTCTCCCTGTCCCCAGGCCCTGCTTCCAACTCTCCCCACCCTGCAGTGGGGCTAGACTCCCTGGCAGCACCCCCAGGTGGGAGGCAGGAAAAGCACCTGGTGCAGTGTCCCCCAGCTGCTCCCCATTTCTCTGCCCATCACAGGACCCAAGTCTGAGTGACCTGCAGGCTTTGGTCCAGAGTGCTGTCATCCCCACGTCTCCACCACCCGCAGCAAGGAACCCTCGTCCCCTTGAACCTGGCCTGCTTTCTCCTCCCCAGGGCCTTTGCACACACCACCTTGCCTGCAGTGCTCACAGCTGGTCCTCCTCGCTTCAGATCCCATGTCGATCCTCAGGGAAACCTCTGCCTCACCTACAGAGCACCCTCCCAACACCACAGCCCCCAGCACTCCCAAGGTGGTGACATAACAACCCCCTAGAGGTCTATGATTAATGTCCAGTCCCTCCATACGGTGAGCTCCACAGGGGAAGGGCTGTGTCTGCTCAGCACTACACTGACATCACCCAACAAAAACCAGGTGCTCAGCAGAGGCTCTTGTCAGGAGCCTGCCCAGACCACCCCAGGCCTGCAGCAGGCTCGGGAGGTGCGGCTGGGTCCAGGGGGGCTGTTCTTGGCCTGTCTCACCCACCTCTCTGGCAAAGGTCAGCCGCCGGGCGTCCGGGGACGCGCTGTACTCTGGCTGCTGAGGCATGCTCCAGAAACCGTTTCTTCACTTGCCCACTGTGCCCCGGCTGGCAGTGTGGGCTTCCTGCTCTGGGTGTGGGTGTCCCAGCTGGATAAGGATCTCCAAGGGCCCAGAGCCAAGGTCCCATCTTTTTGTGCTTTTCCTCTTGGCTCTTTCAGCGCTACCCACAGGCCCATCCACACAGAGGCTTGCTCAATAGTGGCGGTGGGGACAGGCCCACAGGGACTGCAGAGGCCTGGAAGGATGGCAGGAGGAGGTCGGGTGGGAAATTGCCTGCCCACTACCAAGGCCTCTGTGCTGAGTGTGCTCACCTGCGCAACTTGTTTAATCCCTGGGATGCTGGTGTGGGCACTCCCACTCTACAGATAAGGAAACTGAGACTCGGAAATGGAAAAAAAAAAAAAGACACCACTTTCCAAGATTGCCAGTCTCACGGAATAGACTCAGTTCTGGGTTTCCTGGGTCCCGCGGGATCTGCGAGCTCATTGTGTGGTGTATCCCCAGTGTCAATCCTCTCACCCAAGAACCTCAGATCTGGGTTCTCTGCCCCACTGTCTGGTTCCGGTGACTGCATGGGCCGCCTTGGGAGACTGGACAGAGAGCAGAGCCAGAGAGAGCTGGGCTGGCGGCAGGGTGGACGGGCACAAAGGTGCTGGCTGAGGACGCCACACATGGGGACATGTGGCTCAGAGTGGGCTTCACTCCCTACTCCAGCCACCTTGTTACCCACACTTCACAGCTGAGGCAAGGGAGGCTCGGCGGGGGTGTGAAACGTGCCAGGGACCCAGTGTTCCCTCCTAGGCCCTTCTCTGCCCAGCCTGCAGGACATGCTGTTCCCCGAGGCCACATGCAGAGACCTGGGGCTGGCAGGTGGAGCTGCCCCTAGCAGTCATCTGTCCCGGGGCCTTGTCAGAGAACAGCAGGCACAGGGCCGCTCACTGCACCCCTGGGGTTCAGCAGAGGGGCCCCAAGAGGCATGGTGCCCAGTTCAGCCCCAAGAGCCTTTGCAGGCGAGGCCCAGCTGTGGAGTGGGAGAGGCCTGCCCACTGTGTGAACCGGGCAGCAGTGGCTGGCCCACCCCGCGGGAGCCAGAGACCCTCGAACCCCACCCCCAGGCACCTGAGCTTGGTAGCTGTGGTCAGGAAGAGCGAGTATAAGATGGGGGCCGGCACGCCCTCCGTGCATACTTGTGAACAACGTCTTCACACGAGACTCCCCCCTAAGAGCAAAGGACGCCGTAGGGTACATGGCAGACAAAATTGCCTGCTGCCCCATGTGGAACGTTTGTGTCCCCTCGGAATTCAGCCTGACCCCAGGGGATGGTGTTTGGAGGCGGGCTCCGGGGTGATGCAGGCCATGGGGTGGGGCCTCAGGATGGGATGGGTGCCCTGATCAATGAGGCCCCGCAGAGCTCCCCGCCCTCGGCCACGTGAGGACGCAGCGAGAAGACAGCCGTCTGTGAACCAGGCCCTCACCAGAACCCGACCTGCAGGCACCTCGATCCTGGACTTCCAGCCTCCAGACTGGGAGAAATAGTGTCTGTTGTTTACAAGGCCCTCAGCCTGTGGTGTCTGGTACAGCAGCACCTGTCCACAGCGAGATTCCATCAGAAGACTCAGGAGAAGAATTCGGTAGGAGAGGCGGAAAGTGGGTTTATTCATATTTTGTCATTTAAAATGGTTGGGGGAGGATGGAGGTCAAGGAAAATGGCGCTGGGAAGGTGGCAGTTGAGGAGAGACCCAGAGGTGAGGGGACGGCCCTGGGATATTTGGGAAGGAGGTGGTCCAGGCAGAGGGGACAGCAAGCACCCAAGTCCTGGGGAGGGGGCACAGAGGTCCCTGTGAGCCAGAGAAGCCAGGGTGGCTGGGGCAGGGCAGGTATACAGCAACCCGGCAGGGCTGGCGTTCTGGAAATTGCCACCTTCCCCCAGAGGCACTGAGAATTAGCTTTCAAAACCAGCATGCCAGGTACTCCAAGATCACGTGGTCATCCTGAGTCATTAAGGAAAGAAGAAACATGTCTGACATAGACATCATTAACCAGAATGTTTGGTCCATCAGCGTGCCCGATTTCCGGGGCGTGCCACTTCCCGGACAACCATCGCCGGAGAGATGTGCTGGAGTTTGAAACACCCACTGGGATGCAGACAGCCGCTCCCAGCCTACCAAGCACCCGCACACACCGCTGCCTCCCGCTCAGCCCTGCCAGCAGGGACAGGCCCTCCGGGAAGCAACCTGTTTAGTGGATGGAAAGTATGTGCAGGGGGAGCGGCAGTGAAGCCCCAGCCCCGGTGAGCGGGGTTTGCTGTCAGCCACAAGCAAGAGGAAGCCAGGCGAAGTACCACTGGAGGCCGTCGCGGCCGGCCCAGCTCCTCAGCCCTCCAGAGACAGCCAGGCTCTCGTCTCTTGGCCAGCTCGACCCCTCCCTCTCTCCGGCATGGCAGGGCCTCGCTGTCACTAAGGTTGTGGACGGCCTTTGGGAGGTGGAGGCCCCAGACGCCTCCGATTCCAGAACCTCTTATCCGAGCCCAAATGGTTTCACTGGAGTTCTTTTAAACCCTTCAAGAAGAATTCAGGCCCATTCTATACAGTCTCTTCCAGAAACGGAAGAGGAGGGGTCACTTTCCAATTCCTTCGATGTGGCCAGTATTCCCCTGAAACCAAAGCCAGACAAAACCACTGCAAAAGAAAGTAAACCACAGACCCAAATTCCTCATAAATATAAACGCAAAAATCCTATCCATCGACGTATAAAACAATTATACACCAAGACTGAGCGGAGTTCATTCCAGAGATGCAATGTTGGTTCAACTTTAAAGAATCAATCTATATACTTCACTCTATCAACAGGCTAAAGGAGAAATATCCCATGATCGTATCAATTGATACAGAAAAAGCATTTGACGAAATTCGAAACCCATCCATGATATAAATTCTCAGAAAACTAGTAATAGAAGGGAGATTCCACAATGTGATAAATAACATCTATAAACTGTGCCTCCCCCACTACATCAGGCAGAAGGCAAGGATGCCCACTTGCGTCACTGAGGTTCAGCACAGGACGAGAAGTTCTAGCCAGGGCGACAAGGCAAGGGAAGGGAATTGACGGCATTCGGACTGGAAAGGAAGAAATAAAACTGCCTATATTTATAGATGGCGTGATGCTCAACAGAGAAAATCCCCAAGGAATGTAGAAAATAAGTCCTGCAACTCATGAGTGAGTCCAGCAAGATTGTAGGACAAGATCAGCACACAAAAGGCAACTGTATTTCTATCCATGAGCAATGGGCGCTCGGTAAACGAAAATTTAAAATACACCACCGTTTACAATTGCTCAAAAAGACAGAAATAGTCGTAAATCTAATAAAACATGTACAGGACCTGTATGCTGAAAACTAAAAAAGAAACCAAAGAAGATCTAAATAAATGGAGAGACACACCGTGTTCATGGATCGGAAGACGACAGAGCCAAGAGGTCAATTCTCCCCAAGTTGAGATGCAGGTTTAAGCAGTTCCTACGAAACCCCAGCAGGATGTCTTGTAGGTATGTACAAGATCATTCTGAAATTTGTATGGAAAGGGAACGGAGCTAGAATAGCTAGAACAATTTTGACAAAGAAGAATAAAGATTTCCAGACTTAGTATGTAGCTACAGTAACCAAGACAGTGTAGTATTGACGGAGAGGCACATGTATGAGTAGAGAAGAATAGAGAACCCCGAAATTGCCCCATGTTAGCAATCTGAGTTTTGACAAAGGTGTGAAAGCAATTCGGTGGAGGAAAGTGAGTCCTGTCAACAAACGTTGCTGGAGCGACAGGATGTCCACAGGCAAAAAAAATAAACCTGGAGCCAAAGAAGATAGACAGCTGCAAATAAACATACGAAAAACGCTCAATATCATGTCATTAGGAACCGCAAATTAAAACGAGATGCCACCACACACCTGTCAGAGTGGCCAAAACCCAGAGCCCAGACAGCACCAGGCGCTGCGAGGCTGGGGGCACCAGCCCCTCTCATCCGTCACTGGGGGGAGCGCAGAACGGAGCAGCCACCTTGGAAGACAGTTTGGGGGTTTCGCACAAAACTAAACACACTCTTACCACACGACCCAGCCATGGCGCTCCTTGGTATTTACCCAGAGGAGCTGAAAATGTCGGTCCCCACAGAAACCTGCACACGAGGGTTTACGGCAGCTTTATTCACGACTGCCGAGACCTGGGAGGGACCGAGATGTCCTTCAGGAGATGACGGATAAACAAACTGCGGTCCATCCAGACAATGGAACAGGATTCAGAGCGAAAAAGAAAGGAGCTATCGAGCCAGGAAAAGACCTGGAGGAACCTTAAACGCATATCATTAAGTGACAGAAGCCAATTTTGAAAAGGCTCCGTCTGTAGGATTCCAACTCCGTGACATTCTGGAAAAGGCAAAGCTATGGAGACAGTAAACAGAGGAGCGGTTGCCGGTGGGGAGGAGGGAGAGATGAACAGGTGAGCCCAGGGGGCTTTGAGGTCAGTGAAACTACTCTGGGGGGGACCATAATAGCGGACACACGTCATCCTACATTTGTCCAAACCCACAGGACGCACGACACTGAGAGCGAACCCTAATGTGGACTGTGGACTCTGGGTGATGATGATGTGTCCGTGTAGGTTCATCAGTGGTGACAAACGTACCATCAGATGGGGGTGCCGACAGTGGAGGAGGCTGTGTGTGTGAGGGGGCAGGGGGCATATGGGAAATCTTTGTTCCTTCGCTCAATTTTGCCGTGAACCTAAAACAGCTCAAAAAATAAAGACTGTTTTTAAAAAACTTGACATAAACCTCACAAAGATGAACTCAAATGGATCACAGATTTAAATGTCAAATGTAAAACCATAAAACTTTTAGAGGAAAACATAGGAGAGAATCTCTGGGACCTAGGAACTAGCCACCAGTTCTTAAACATGACACCAAAAGCAGATCCATTAAATAAATAAACAATCAATAAACCAGACTTCATCATGACTGAAAAACCTCTAGCTCTGTGAAAGGCCTTGTTAAGAGGACATAAAGACAAGCTGTGGACTGGGACACAATATTTACAAACCCCGTATGGAAGAAAAGTCTCATGTCAAGAATGTATAAGGAACTCTCAAAACTCAGCAGTAAAAAACAAACCACCCCATTAGAAAGTGGGAAAGAGACATTTCATCAGAGAAGACGCATGGATGGCAAAGAAGCCCAGGAGAAGATGCTTGGCATTGCCGGGCCCCGGGGAAGAGCCGACAACAGTGACAACACTCGGTGCTGGCGAGGAGGCGGGGAACGTGGGCCCCCCGTGGCGGGGGTTGCGACACAGGACAGCCACCCTGGAGAACAGCTTGGTTGTCTCTTAAAAAGCTAAACATGCAGGGACCATGTGACCCAGGAGTCGAGACGTGAAAACTTGTGTCCACGCAAAAACCTGTGCACAGTTGTGCGGCAGCTTTATTTGTAATAGCCCAAACCCGGACACAACAAAATGACCTAAACTGGTGAATCATCAAGCACACTCAGGCGCCTCCATAGCGTGGAATCCTGAGGGCGATAAGGAGGAACGGACTGCTGACGCACACGAGAGCTCGGCGGGTTCCAGGGCATCAGGAAGAATGAAAAGGGCCAACCCCAGGGATCCACACTGCAGGATTCCATTTACACGACACCCTCAAAAGGACACAATCAGAGCAGATCAGTGGCTGCCAGGACGAGGGAGGGGAGTGGAGACACCGCGAGGGCGAGCTCCGTGCTGGAGGAGCCGTCCTATGTCTGAGCACATGGTTGTGGTCGTGGTGGCCCCACATCTCCACATGTGGGATAAACTGACACAGAGCCACACACGCACTCTGGGCCAATGCCAAGGACAGTTCCCCTGGTTTCGCTTTTGTCCCAGAGTTATGTAAAATGTAACCACGGGGAAAAGTGGGTGAAGGGTACAAGGGACCTCTTTGTGCTATTTTTGCAACTTCCTGGGAATCTGTAATGATTTAAAAACAAAAAGTTAAAAAAAAAAAAAAAGATAAGAGAACAGAAAGCCAACCTAAGAAACAACTTTTGTGCCTCCAGTTGGGGGGCTGTGCAACAGGGGACGGGGGCGTGGCTCAGAGGCCCTGTCCCCACAGGAGCTGCATATCTTGGTGACAGCCCCACACTCAAGGCAGACGCAGTAAGGCCACCGGAGGGGTTGGGGGATGGGGGCAGGTCCACCTGTCTAGCTCAGCCCTTACCTGGCTCCAGGCCTGCACGAATGCCCAGCACCCAGCCCTGGGCCCCGAGCCCACGTTTTTCTGTGCAGCGAGCCTGGGAGTACCCTTCCCCTGCCTTCATTTCAACAGGCTGCACTGGGCCAACCAGACAACTCCCCCCCACCCCACCCCCTGCCTCCCCAGAAAGCCTCCATCAGCACATTGGCACATTGGGAACTGTCCTCCCCACGCGGCTGGGCCAGATCTGGACACTGGGGGCCTCTGTTGTGGAGATGGCCACCCTTCTAGCTTCAGCGCTTCCTGCTTCTCGGGCAAAAGACAGCAGCCACGTCCTATCGCACAGGGACCGGCAAACTCCTGGATGAGCAGCTGAAGTCCAGATGCCCAGTGCCAGCTGTTTAAAGTGAACTTCGGGATGCGCACTCCTTCCACTCCGGCGAGGAAGCACGTCCGCGTGCACTATTCTTGACGTTGATTAAAGGTTGGGAAAGAGAAAAAATAAACTCCCAGAATAAAGATCCTTGCTCTTCCCCTCCCTAACCAGGGTTCCGAGGCATCCGTGCTGAGTCGCACGTCTGAGGTCTCAACTGTTGGCCGCGGCACTGGATCTGGAAGCCGATGGGCTTCTGCCCTGGACGAGGGCGCTGAGCCCGTCAGGGCAGCGGACAAAGAGGTGACTCTGCCAACCTACCGGGGATACGCTGGGCGCCGGGTTTCAAACGAGTCAAAGAGGGAAAAGCGAGTTCCCTCTGCCGGTACCAGGAGGTGGAGGATGTGGCCACGTCTGCAACGAAGATGCACCTCTCCCAGCAGGAGCCAGGCGCTGCCCTCGGCTCTCTGAACCCCATGATGGCTCCTGGTGACATGTGGGGGTCTATGGAGGGGGGAGTCTGCCCGGGCTGCGGAGCGAGGAACGACGTGGGACCGGGACTCGCACTCGGGTCTGACCGTGCCTCGAGGAGTCGCCCTCTCTCTTCCATTCCCTCGCGCTTGTCTTCTCCCTCTGTTATTATAGGAAATTTCCAACATACACAAGAGTGGAAGAGTCTAATGCAGCCCCGTGTTCAGCAGTGGGGCCCATCTATCCCTCCCACCCTCTCCTCCGGTGACTTCAAAGCCAGCCCCAGATACCCTATCATTGGTTCAGCACGTGCTCCAAACACTTCAGCGCAGAGCTTTCTTATATATTCTGCGCGCACGTGCACACACACACACACACACACCGACCACAGCAGAACAGCTTCCTAAGTAACGGGACGTGGTTACTGATGGTATTGTCTGGAAGCTGGACTGTGAGTTCTTCCAGTCTAAAAATGGGGCAGAAGAGTTTGATCCAATGAGTCCAGTGAAATGTTCAGCTGTCCTCCGACTTCAGGGACGTGTTCACTCGACTCCTTGGGAGGGGCCTGCTGGGCTGCGTGTTACTGCTGGCCCCCCAATTCGGGGAGCAGCTCGCCAAGGACCCCCATGACCAAACTCCTGCCATTTTTTCAGCTGTGAGCTCAAGATCCAGCCTCTAGGGCGGCCCCGCTGGCCTAGTGGTTAACTTCGGCATGCTCTGCTTTGGCGGCCAGGGTTTGGCTCCCGGGTGTGGACCTACACCACTCGTCTGTCAGTGGCCATGCTATGGTGGCTCACATACAAAATAGAGGAAGATGGGCACAGATGTTAGCTCAGGGCAGATCTTCCTCAGCAAAAAAAAAAGTTAATAAATAAAAAGATCCAGCTTCTAGAAAACAGACCTACGGAAAGTGCCCCTTGTGACCACTGCAATTCTTCCCTCTCCACCACCACTCAGAGGGCCATGAGAGATACCTGCCCCTATAACAGTGTGAGGGGTTGGGGGAACCCCCTGAGGTCCACAGGGCAGGCCGCACAGAGACAGCAGCACAGCAGACACACTGACGGGTCCCTTCACCTTCAGATCGGGGGCATGAGGGGCCCACCAAAGTGCTCTGACCCCAGTACAAATCTGGGTCCCACCACGTGACAGCTGCGTGACCCTGGGTAGGTATTTCGTCTCCCGGGGTCTCAGTTTCCCCATCTGCAAAGTGGAGCCGAGGAAGCTTCCGTGGAGAGCCGACGCTGCCCCGGCGCCCTGCGCTCTGGATCCGAGGAGCCCGCCTGACCGCTCTGAAGGATGCCTCGTGGCCACTGGGAGCTCTGCTTAAGCGAAGGCATCGCACGGTGAGGACCACCAGGTGTGCTTCAGAGACAGCAGCACAAGGCCAGTGCGGGGTGTCCCGCTGGCCCGTGAGCGCATTCTCCAGGGCGCCTGTTCAGCCTCAACCCCTGCGATGCACGAGAGCAAGAGGGCGAGGGGCATGGTCGGCACCGTACGGCCACGTCTGGCTTAGATAGAGCAGACACATGGCTGAGTAGCTGGAGCTGCAATTAAGCGTAGTCAGAAAGATCACAGGCTAACCCACCATTCCCTGAGATTTCCCTCCCACTTTCACGATGAGATAGAGGGGCACCCCCCACCCCAATGCCCACACCCTTCCCACCCTGCTGACAGCCCCCAGGAGCGAGCTCCCAGAGGCCCCAGGCTCCTCTCCCAGCGCACTGTGTGCACACGGCCCCCGCGTGTCTCCCTTGCATCCACACTGTTCCCATAAAGGACCTGCCGCCCCTTCGCCCCGGGACTCCTGGCTGGAGTGTTTCCTATCGCGAGTGGCTGTGGGGAAAGCCAGGGCAGGTGGAGAAGACAGGCTCCTCTGGGGTTTGGGACGAGAGGACAGCGAGGCTGGCAGGGTGGCCGCTTGGCATCCAGGGGTCCCAGTCCCGAGCGGAGAGCTGGACCCCTCCCCAAAGAGCATGCTCACGGGAGACAGTGTCCTTGCTCCCAACTTGGTCATCAAGGAGAGACAGCCAGCTTCTCTTTAAAAGGGTCCTCATGGCCCCCATCCTGAGTCCCAGTCTGCTGGGAATTTGGTCACAGGGTAGGCCGCTGGCGGGCCGTGTACGGACGTCTGTGAGCCAGAAAGATGGCCCTTCTGCTCCCCGTCGCCCAGCTGCCACCGGCTGTCCCACCAGCTCTTGGGAGGGCTGGGTTTTCCAGACCCAAGCAGCATGACCTTGGGCCATGCCGGGGCCATGGGCGTGTGGAGTGCCGGTCAACCTCTCAGGCTAGAAGGGGCGCCGGGAGAGACAACAGGAGGGACCAGGGCTCTCAGCATCACCGAAGCCGTGGGCAGGGAGAGTTGACACCATCTCTCTGGGCCTTGGTGGCCCCCCTCTGGTTCGGTCCCACAGCCCAGCCTGTTCCCACCCACATCCCATGCTGCTCCCGGTGTCTGTGGTGCTCTCCGTGAGGGTCAGAGCACCTGCTCACTGCCTGTCTCCCCCTGGCCAGGTCAGAGCAGGTGCTCAAGAGACAGCCACCAGTCTCATACGCTTCAGCTCAGCCACACCAAAGAAGGGCGCTGCTAGGGCCGGACGGAGGGGGCGGCAGTCAGCAGACAGCTGGTTCTTGCCCACTGCACCCCAGTCTGCGAGTGGCCCCCACGTGCCAGGGTCTGCACAGCATTCACGGGCACCAGCTAAAAACGACGTTTTGATCATCATTGGGCCAGAAGACTAGGTACACGCTCAGACACCCACCCGGGGCGCTTCCCATGTCACTAACCGGAAGAGAGATCTGCTTCCAGAGGACAGAAAAGGTCCTGGCAGATGCCGCACGGGACGGAATTCAGGAAGGAGGAACAGACTGTGCGGGGGAGGGAGGGAGGGGGCCATGAGGCAATTTTCCTGACAAGGGCAATGACCTGTGATGACCATGCAGAAACCATGGACCCAGCTCTGAACCGACGGCCGAGACATCAGCCACACGCTGTCCGTGTGCCCAGTGGCTTCTGCAGGGTGAGACTCAGTTTCCCAGCAAGCCCTCTGAGCTTCCTTCTCAAAGCCTACTACAGTTTACCGCGTCCCTGAACAACGCTGTTACGTTAACACAGCCACACAGAGGTTGGAACGTGTAACCTCTCATAAACCACACTCAGAAGGACTAATAGTTTGAAAGGTTCTTTGTCCCTGATCAACACGTCACATAGGATCAAACGTACCCTATGGGGCATAATTACTAAAAGAAGGCACATCTTCAAAAGGAAGATCAGCCTGCCTTCTCAGCTGGGGCGGCTGTAACCCTGTCTCCCTCCCCACCCAGCCCTGAGAGGAAGACCCAGTGCAAACAGACCCTGGCCAGCAGGCTGCTCTCAAGTTCCCTGACCAGCAGCCTGACCAACAGCCGGAGTCCCTCTGGTGTGGAATGTGGCTGATCTTATCAACTGCCACTCCAGAAGAACCAGGAAGACTTGCCAAGTCTCAAGACTGCGGTAAGCAAAGGGCGCCTGTGATGTTTCCATAATCCGTGTGGAGGCATCTCGTAAGCTCAGCGGAGAACTGGGCTGGAGTGTCCCTTTGCTGCAGAGCGCGGCGCACAACGAAGGCACCAGCGACGCAGGGGAGCCCAAACCCACCTGGTTTTCAGAAATCGACACTAGACCATGACGCGGTCTGCCCGGGACAGTGGAGCTGTCCCTGCAGACATCTGGGTCTCGCACAGGAGTTGGCCTGAACAGCTGGGGGCAGCTAGCAGCAAGGTGCAACGTGGCAGCCTCTGCAGCATGTCACGTTCCCCGTCCCCAGCTATAAGGTGCCGAGCTTGCCTCAGCTGGGGGGTGGTCTCCCTGACACACACGGGTGCTCTGCCCTTCTCCCGAATCCTGTTTGCGCGGGAGAGAAAGTCTTTCTTTGCAGATAAGGCAGTGCGGCGAGCTGAGGGCTAAGTGGTTTAGATGGAGCTGAGAGGCTGGCTCTCCCCAGTTATAAACAGCAGCTCTCTGGCCGCAGAGCACCCTGTGGGCAGACGTCGTTAAGCCTGGCATTCCAGGCACTCCGGCCAGGAATTATGGCGTCTGAGGCCATTCACGCAAAGGAGGTAACAACACTTACTTGGCAGATTGCTAGGAGAACCCAAGGTCCCAGACCCTGATCTAGAAATCCAAAGACCACCCAGGTTCAAACCCTAGTTCCACTATCTGCTGTGTGACCTTGGATAAGTTGCTTAAGTTTTCTGAGCCTCAATAAAATTTAAAACCAAGAGAATATGGTATTTCATCGATAATTAGACACAGTTCCTCTCTCCTTTTAACATCTCTAAAGTCAGGATGCTTCTTAAAACGGGGAGTGTCAGAACATAATTGGCAGACTGTTTTGTTTTTAGCGGTCCATAAAATAGCGGTGTCCGGAGCATTAACGGCGCCTTAGATTTGGTGAGACGTGGGAGTATATCCCTCGAGAGTTGTTCTGAGAGCCTAACAGAAGCCGGCACACAGTAAGTCCTCCCTGGCTGTTAGACATCAGTGCTGGCGACCTACGACTGATCTTGGCTCAGTGCAGATGAGCCATTGCAGGAAGCCCACTGTGATGTGGACTTGGTGTTGGACTGAGGAGCAAGCTAAGGTCTCGACACCAGGGCCAAGGGGGTGTGGGGGGGTCCGAGGGGTCTACAAATGACCTGGACAGAGAGTGACTCTGCCTTGCCCTTCAACCATAGGGAGTCTGGTCCCCCAGTTGACCCCCAACTTCCTTCTCCAGTCCGTGGTCAGGAAGCTATGCTGTCAGGCAGGATGACCCACAGAGAAGCCCTGAGCACGGCAGGGAGCACCACGAGGCTCAGGTCAGCTGTGGCTGCTGTCCTCATTACTGCTGCATACTTCCATCTGCAGAAGGAAATGTTCTTAGCTCCTGGGCCAGAACGTGCTGCTAGGGCTACCATCACACCACAAGAATGACAGCAGAGCGAACGGCCTTGTTCTTTAAACTTCCCCAACATTTTATTAGAACAGTAACAACAAAAATCAAGCAGGCTGCAAACAACGCGCTGTCTCTTTAAGCAGGCTCCTGCGGCCAGCTCAGTTTACAAAGAAATTCCTAAAACGAGGAAGCGGCGGGGAATCGGGACGCGGCCACCACACTCTGGGGAGCGCAGCAGGTGCACCTGGAAGGCCTAGATTACAACCCTGGGGGCGGGGGTGGGGGCTCTGCGCCCCGCAGATTGCAGCGCGCTCTGACTCAGCAAGACCGGCCCCGGCAGAGCCCCGGGCGCAGAGCCTGGTGCTGCCCGCGCTGACCCCGGGTCCCAGCGAGCCCGCCACCCGGGGGCGGGGCCAGCGGCCGGGGGTGGGGCCCCGCGGACGGACGGGCGGGGCCCCGCGGGCGGCGGTCACGTGTGTACACAGGCCCCGCGCGGCGCGCGCCGTGAGCCCGCCGCGTCCCCGGAGCCCGAGCCGCCCGCCCCGCGGCGACAGCGCGGCCCGCGGCCCAGCGAGCGGTGAGTGGGCGCGGGGCTGGGGTCGGGTCGGCCGGGCACACTCGGGCTCTCGGGTCCCTCGGCCCCGCCCGGGCGCTGTCCCCTGGGGGTGGCACTGTCCCCTGGGGGTGGGGGGCGCCACCCCGGTGCGCAGCGCTGTCCTCCGTGCAGGGTGGGGGGTGCTGTCCCCCTGGGGTCCGCTGTCCCCCGTGCGTGGCGCTGTCCCCGTGCAGGGCTACCTCGGGCCGCGCCGCGCCCGGCAGGGCAGCCAGGCCAGGCCGCCGCCCCGCGGTCATTAACCTGTCGGGGGCAGCTGCGATGTGCTGCCCGCGTAGCAGGCTGAACAGCAGGTTGGTTGACACGTCGGATGCTCGTGTTCTCCTGGGCACCACGGTTATAGCTTCCCTCCCCTTTTAGGATTATGAAATTCTCAGTAAGTTCTGGAACTACATCTAAATGGACATACTAAGTCTGTGGTTAACTGTATGGACGCTTGATAAAGCGTAAAACCCCCTGGGCATGGACAGGCTCCTTCACAGCTTCCGAGGAAGGCAGGGCTCCCAGCCTCAGAAACACCTGTCTGCCAGCGACAAGAAACCCAACTCAAGTTACCATCACGAACTTGTTAAGTTGGTTCTCTAGCTGGGCACTGCCCCAGAGTTGGTGATCCACCAGTCTTTGGGGTGCAGACTCGAGAGCCTCAGGGTAATTTCGTATTTGATCGCCCGTCACTGGACACATCCTCGCTGGAGGGCTCCGTTCCCCCTTTCGTGGCCAGCTCTTATCTTCACCATGCAGCACGACACTCCCTTCCCCTGTGCTCAGCATCTCACAGAGGAGGCATTCAATGACAAAGTGGCCAGAAGCTGGCTTCAGAGCCCTGCAAACCCAGGAGGAGGGCCAAAAAAAAAAAGACGACAGGCTTTTAAACCCCGCGGCTCACATTTGGCAAGAGCCCACTGACCCATGTCACCGGCAGGAAGCTGTGGCTAAGGGGCGTCTGGCTGGGGGTCCGTGCTCTGACTCCCCAGAAAGTATGGAAACGTCCCGAGGGCAGAGGAACACAGCTTGAGGACAGAATGTGGAGGTCAGTGTGGACTCGTGTCCCAGTAATTCAAAAGCGCTGGCAGGTTGATGAGAGAAAGGCAAGGTCCAGCCACCTAACATGGGTGCATGTGGGGTTTCAGGTTAGGGTGTAAAACCGATTATACCTATTATATAACGGAAGAACCGACATTCTTGCAAAGATGTCTGCCTGTGTGACTTACAGGAAGAGGGAGAGGCTGCTTCTGGGACGGGAGAGGAAGGAGCTCCTGGAGGACGCTGCCTCCACTGCGCAGCCCCTAGGTTGTCATTTGGAATTCTGAAAACGTAACTGCCACCTGGCCTTTAACGATGGAATGGCACACCAGGCCCGAGTCCCCGGAGGAGGGGGTCACCTCCCAGAGAATCAGGCTGCCGTGCAAGGGCACACAACACAGTCATGCTCCTCATTCCTTCGATAGGGTTTCCCACTTATTTCCCCTTGCTTGCTGCTGGCTCCTGAACTCTCTAAGGCTAAAGCCACACACGTGACTGGGCAGCTCGGGCTGCATCTGTCCACAGGGTCTCACGGGCCCAGGACCCCACAACGCCAGAGGGGACTCAGTCTGGAGATTTCTAATTTGAGATGCCAAAATGGGATGCTGCCGGGGAGCAGAGCTCAGTCCTGGGAGCCTCCATGTGTAGACAGAACACCCCTCGGGCAGCAGAGGGCCCGGGCGAGATGGGCCAGGTGTCCTTTCTGTCCCCAGCAGGGCCACCCTGGGTCCCTTTCCTCCCACACGTGCCCAGGAGCTTTTAATGAGAACCCAGCAAAGCGAGGGAGCAACTGCTCCTCTTAGACCAGATGTGACAGACGGAATACCCGGCTGGTTCCTCCCGGGAAGGAACAGGGGGGGGGGGGGCGGTGCTAGATGCGCGGCTCTGAGCTCCACCCAGGCAGGAGCACACCCAGTTAAAAGCCGGGGTGCGTGCGGAGCCCCGAGGGGTGCCAGGCCTGCCCAGAGTCTGAGATGGAGACTTGGCCTGTTCTCAGGCCGGCTCTTGAATTTCTAAGTGAGTCCCTGTGTTTGTTTTCGCCGGGTCTGTGCACCTGGAGGGCCACTCGCCTCGACCACGTGAGTCAGGGAACAGAAAGCCCCAGTAACTGTGCTCCCTGAACAGAGAGCCTGTCCCATCTTCTTCCAGGGACAGGAAGCCCGGCCCGGTGCAGGCGTCCCGCTGGCCCACTGGCGAGGCCCCAGCTGCTGGGTCTCGGTCCCCCGGCCCTTCCTGAGCTGCAGACATGCCCGTCTCCTCCGTGGAGAGAGACGCACTCTGTGTGTCTGCAATCTGAGCGGGGGCACCCGCTCCACTCTCACTGCTCTGCAGTTGAGCACCATAGAAAGCAAACACCACAAAACTCCGAACAGCCCATCCGCATAATGCCCGTCTCTTATCACCCCCGGGAGGGCACAGGGCCTGTGATAGTTATCAGTGTGCGTAAGCTGTCTACTCAGAAACCTAGGAAAACACCAGCCTTTCCGGAGCGTCTGGCTCCTCCCAGCGAGATGTTAATTGCAGCTAAAGCCTCTGCCCGTTATTACCAAAGGAAACAAACAGGAGCCCTTTGCAAAGCGTTCTGATGGTTCTAGCACATTCGTGTGAAGGTGAGTCTCATGGGACTCAGCGGCCTCCGGGATGTCCACCAGGCCGACTGTGCCCATTCAGGATGCTCTGCCGGGCCTCACGGTCCTGTGCCCACAGCCCAGTCCCTGAAGTGCCAGAGGGAGTGCCCCTCACGCCCTCTGCTCTTCCTCGTCGCAGTGGGGCTCTGGGGCTCACCCTGGGGGAGAGCCTCTGACGTCACTGAGGCATCCCTTCCCCAGTTGGCCAGCCAGGTGTGGGGCACACGTGGAGCGGGGGGAGCACACGCAGGACTGGCATGGGTGTGGAGCCAGTGCGCAGGTAGGGGCCCCGGCGCCGATGCCCAAAACAGAACTCCACGGGTGCTTCAAGTTTGCCGAGTCAGTGAGAAGCAAGGAAGGGCCCTTGAGGCCGGGGATCAGCGTGCGCAGAGACGCTGGTGAGAAGGCAGCCGTGGACCTGAGTGGGTCCCCCTCATCCCGGGCGAGAGTGGCAGGCCCAGCTCTGATGGGCCCTGAGCACCAGGGGATAGAATTTCCTGATTCACAGAGGCGAGGAAGTAAAAGGTTTCAGTGAAACCAGTTCAGCTACCCTGGAACGGGAGGGTTCCTCTCTGCTGGTTTTCCGTTTCAGCCGGCTGTGTGTGCCCGTGCACACTCACACGTGTGCACACACAGGATTCCAGGGGTGTGGCCCGCCCATCACCCCAGCAGCCTGCTCTCTCGTCACTTCAGCCTGTTACCCTTTACCTCAGCCCTGGATTTTAGCAAAGTTCATTTTAGCTGCTTACAGACATTCACTTTTGTCAGGCTGTTTTATACCATTTTGGGCTCCTCTCTAAAAAGGCATAGGAAGAAAGACGCCGACGTCTTGCTTCAAAATGCTTCCAGCAGCCAGCCTCTGGGGCGTGTGGTCCTGGCCGGCAGTGAGTGGAAAGCGGGAACCGCTGGGCGGAAAGGGCAGGAGTCTCCGATGGTGTCACGAGCCACGAGCCGAGAGGCGCCAGGCCCGTGGAGCCCGTCCCCTTGCTGGTTCCCCGTGCGGAGAGAGCCGTGGTGCAGGCGGGGAGTGAGTGTGTCTGCTCCAGTTAACACCAGGGCAACGCCAGGAAATCCGCCGTCGGTACGAGAGCCCTAACCCGACCACAAAGACTTTAAGCTCTGCAAAGCCTCTGGATCTGACGGCGCGGCGAGGGGTCCCCTCCCCGGGAGCACTGACACTTCGCCTTTGACTGGTGCTCACGTCCTCACGCCCCTCCCCGTGGGCCCCCTCCATCCCTGTGTCAGTTGTCAAGGATTCCGAGCGAAGGGTCACATGGCAGCTTCCTCTGAGGTCCCGGTATTTGGAAGATAAAGATCCCCACCCTCGTCATCCCAGCACAGGAACTAACGGCGGCTCACCCTTCTGTGCTTTACGTGACTGGATGATCCCTCCCAACAGTCTCACAAGGATTTGCCTAAGCTGGAGAGTAGGATAGTAAGTCACCTGCCTGACCAGAGCCACCCAGCGGTCAGAGCGAGCCTGGGATGGCGACCCGGCAGCCGGCTCCAGGGCCCAGATTCCTAACCACGTGGAGACTCCGCGAAACTAAGTGGGACGTGGAGTTTTCCTTGCAGCATTTTATGCCAGTTCGCGTGGTCACCAACTCAGTTCTCTCTGCTGCCGGCAGGTGCGAGCTTTTGCAAAAGCAGCCTCGTTTATTATGGAGTTCTAAGGTTCCCGGTAAGGTTCGCATGGGGCAGAATGAGTTAGGCCAGGGGTCAAGGCGGGGCCTGGGGTCAGAGCCGCTTTCTCCAAGAAGGAAAACGACTGAGGGCCGGTGCTGTCTTGTTATGCTGCCATGGCATAGCAGGGTCCTGTGACCTGCAACCCTGGGCCACACTGTCCCCAAGCATGGAGCCCTGTGGGAGGGCAGCTGCCATGCACCTGTCCCCATCTGCTCCAGTCTGTCGCCCAGGCCTGCAGCAGCTATGGACAGCACCCCTCCTGATGGCCAGGGAGAGCTGCCATGCCTGCTGCTCAGATGCCCCGGCCTTCCTGCTCTTTCAGGGCTCCTCAGGCTGCTGGGCAGAGGCGTGGCCTGTCTGTGTGGCCAGCTTTCCAGTCAGCTCATCTCTCCTGTGGCCTGGCTGCCCCTGTGCAGGCCTCCACCCTAAACCTGTGTCCCGCAGGGCCCTTTCTGCCCGGCATGCTGACTCATGGCCAGCCACGGTGCTGCAGTGCGGGGCCGTGCTGTGCCTGCTCCTGGAACAGGGAGGGACTCTCTGGCCTGCTAACCTGGTGCTCAGCATGCTGGCCAGGCCTCAGGGCTGTCTGCTGGGCAACTCCTAAGGAGGCGGCATGCCAAGGGGCTTGCAGGCACCAACGAGGGAGAAACCAGAGATGCCAAACCCCTGCTCAGGGCCCAGGGCAGAGCAAGAAACCATCTGACCCGGGCAGATGCTCCCACGGATTTCCAGGCTGGCAAGGAGAGCTGCCTGGAGGGTTTGGCCAGTGCCAGACCCACTGTGCTTCCACAGAGAGCCTCTTCTCTCGGGCCTCCAGGTCTGGAGGCAGCATCCTGGGTTTCCTCTCTGGCTTCTCCAAGTTCTCCACACTGTGAGCCTGGAGCAGACGTCTTCAGCATCCACGTGAGAGCCTGTAACCCTGCCGAGGAGCCTCCTGAGCCACAGAGACGGAGAGGCCCAGCTGGAGGGCACATGCAGCAGCACTGGGAGGCGGCCGAGAGCCCTCCCAGGATGGAAATTGGCAAGTGGAGGAGAGCATCTTTGTGAAAAATAATTGCTGGAGTCCAGAGGGTGTCTTGGAAGAAAACTACTTTGCTTTTTATGCACAAGAACATATTTGTAATGAGTGACTGCTGGCCCCAGTCGAGGATCCAGGAGAGGAAGCTCTGCAGCAGCTAAGTCATTAGAAACTGGGCTGGGACTGGGAGCCCCAAAGAGCTCCGTCCATAGGCCCTCCCCGTGGGTGCACAGAGAGCCACTGCCACACCACCACGGCCTCTCGCTGAGCCTCGTTAGGCCTGTCAGAGGCGGCTGCTGCGTCACCAGGCCTTGCTGACCGGGTGGGCTGAGGTCGTCCCACAAGCCAGCAAAGAGGCCTGCTGGCAGTGCCGTTCGCCAAGTGCCACAAATGGGACTCCAGCTTTTCGGACCAGGACGATCCGGCCTTGCGAGCCTCAGCCAAGCCCTCCTCTGAGGGCGAGGCCACCCCTGTGCTGCAGAGCTGGCCGCAGCTGTGCTCCCTGCAGAGGCTCTGCGCGGCCCCGGCACCACAGGCAGTGTGCGGGCCGGGGGGTCGGAGCGCCTGCACTTCACACTCATGAGGAAGAAACTCCAAACCGCGAGGCCAGGAGCCTCGGGCCCCGGACAGTGGCTCGACGGCCTGGTCCTCTCGGACTCCTCTGTAGGAGAAAGTCACCTTTGACCTCAAGCCTCTCCCTAGGTCGCCCTGTGATGTGCGTGCAGCCAGGCTTGGAGGAAAAGAGGCAAGAGACCCCAAGAGCTGCTCGGGCATCAGGGCAGGGTTCTGAGTTGCCGAAGGGCTCGCCTGCATCAGGGCGCTTGCTTCTGCTCGTGCTTCTCAGGCCAGCGTGCCCTCTGAGGCCTGGCCTGGCGTCCAGCGCCCTCCTGTAGCTGAGCTGCTCTGGTCCGCTGTTGTCTCTCCTGTCCCCTGCTGGCCCCACAGGCCTGGAACCACCTGCTCCGCTCTATCCCATCCAACAGGACTGGTCACACGCCTGGGCTGGCCCGGGGGCGGGCACTGCAAACTTGCCCGTGTGGAGGTTTTCTTCTTCACGAGAGTAATCAGAAAACAAACAAACAACCCTCAGAAAGAAAGAGAGGGCGTGTGAGTCACCTTAAGATGGTTAATGAGTCCTTTTACAGGAAAACAGGATAAGATGATAAGACAACCCCAGCGGTCCCTCATTCTTCTCTCTCAGCCAAGATGTTCAGCACCCGAAGAAGTGGGCCCGCTCCCTCCCGCCGGGCCATCACTGTGTCTCCACAGAGGCCCGGGGCCACAGCCCAGCCCGCTCCTGGCTGAGCAGTTGACCAGGCTGCGCACTCCCGCTGCTGGAGCCCTGGAACCCAGCAGGAACACGCCTGTCTGTGCCCAGTGTGCCCCTGCTGTGTGGACAAGGCTGTCTGCAGACCGGGCTCAGAGAACACGCTGCAGAGCAGAAGCAAGCTCAGACGCATGCGGCCAGGGCCTCGCGGGCACGTGCGGCATCTCTGCCCAGGAAGACCCGAGGCAGGGAGCTGATGGACTCTGCGCCGTCTGCCTGCGGACATGGCACACGCTGAGTCAGCCCGCAGCCACATCTATGTTCCTTGGGCTCAGTAGAGTGAGGTCAGTAAGGGTTTCTGGCTCAGAAAAGCTGTCCTGGGAGGCGGCTGGGACCCCAACCAGGCAGAACCAGGACCCCACCGAGGTGAGACAGCAGGCTGGCAGGAGTGGGAACCCACGGAGGGACTCGAGCAGCCCTGTGGAGAGGGGAGGACAGGAGGTCGGGCCATTCCTGGTGCCTGGTCTGGAGAGGGGGCTGTGGACGAGCTATAGCTGTGGGCACTGACGCAGGACCTGGGTGGACGCCACAAGTGGGTACCAGTCCCGGGGGAATCATGGGGGAGAGGCGGCGATGAGAACGGGAAGAAGGTGGCCACGCCAGCCGGGGTGAGCCTGGAGGCAGGCATGGGAGAGGTGGGTCAAAGCAGCGCCAGGGGGCTGGTCAGGTGGGAGGAAGTGGGCAGGAGGGGCTCCAGGGCACGGGGAAGGGGAGGGCAGGTCCAGGAGCAGAGGGCAAGCTCTGTGGGCAGCGCAGGCAGGCAGAGGTGGACAGCTCTGAGCAGGAGGTGTCCAGGAGGGGCCCGGGATAGGGTGTGGTGACGGGACTGACCTGTTCCTAAGGCCAGCCTGGACGAGAGGCCCACTGGGCTCCTCGCCGACCCTAACTCCTTCCACTGAGGGGACGCAGCAGGTGACGGGACCCCCAAAACTTGGATTATTAATGCTGCCATTTGGGGAGAATGTGGGGTGCCCCGTGCGCCGTGTTGGCCCATCGAGGTTCTGCAGGAGGGCCTCGCCCCAGGCCGGGCTTCTTCTCAGCAGAGGGGGCCCCTCCTGGCACCAGCATCTGCACCAACTGCGTTCCAAGTTCCTCATTCTCATGAAGGAAGTGAGCAGAGCCGGCTAACTGGAAAGGCGGCGGGCGGCCGAGGCCTGTGCCAGAGGGAAGTAGCCAAACCATTGTTCTCAGGCCCTGCCGCGTCCCCAGGGGGCCAAGTGGGAAGTCTCTGTCCCCAGGTTCCTGGCCTCGCAGAACCGGAGTGCACAAAGGGAAATGGGGTGACCTCAAGGAAATGGGACCAGCCCCCACAGAGGCCCCTCTGTGGCCAAGACAGCAGGCTCGGGGGCAGGAGGACAGGTAGGGGCCATCCTGCAGGAGCAGCACCAGGACAGGACAGGGCAGGACAGCACGACCCCCACCACGTTCTCTGGAACACCCACGCCGTGATGAGGGCAACCAGCTGCAAGACTGGAGCGCCGTTCACCAGCTGCCTCGCGGCTCCGGCAGGTGGGACACTTCCTGCCACCACCTCGCCTGTTCTCTCCAGACCCACAGCTGCACGGCACTTCGGGGGGTGCAGGCCGAGCCCCAAGTGGAGCCATGGGTGCAGCCACTGCTCCGGCCTTCGGAGCACTTCCGTCTGCTTCCTGTCCGTGCACACTGTGCCATGCACACGACAGTGAACTGGCTCCACGGAGAGAGTGCTTGGACCCACGTCCACAAACGCCTGGCTGTAGGACTGACGAGCGCTGTGGCGCTGCCCATCTCGGACAAGCCCATCTCCAGGCACCTGGGCCGGAAGGTCTGTGTGTCCTGGTGACATGACCCCCGCAGGGGTGACGTCACCGATCTGCTCCTGGCCCTCTGCCCCCACTGTTTCCTTCTCTCCCACACTGCTCACCCTTCAACCTTACATGGACGAGAATGAACACTCCCCACTTTAGAAAATGCCAGACACTCATGTCTGCAAAACAAAGCAGCTCCTCTGACGGGGGCCCTTTGCTCCCACATCTCTCAGTGGCCCCTGGAGAGATGGGTGCCTCCAGGAAGAATGCTGGAACAAAAAAGGGTGTTGCTTTCAGACTGACCGAAAACGGATGAAAATTGGTACCTTTAACTCATAACCTGGATTTGACATCAAAACTGTCCTTGTAATTGACGTGTAAGAAAACTGCGCACAGAAGCTAACTCAAGCGCGTGAAATAAAGTTTATGAATCCTGCATTTGTAAGCTGCCGGCAGAGAAAACCTCAAGTGGGTTTCCCATCTGAAACCCGGCGCTGACGTTGGTCGCTCTCCCGTCTATGTGGGGGCGGTTCATGCGCACGCACACAGCTCCTCTCAGGCGGCGTGAGCCAGGGACACACGCACATGTGAACGCACAAGGAAATTCGACACAGATTTTATTCCACATGACGACTGCCCAAGAATCCAGCAGTTCTCACCCAACTCGGGCCGCTCGCTGGCTGCCCTTTCTGCGCCCCTGCTGCCCCCGCGGCGGGCCATTGGCAGTCCAGGCAGCAGCTCCCTCGGCCCCGTGCCTGGGGGGGGGGAGGGGGGGCGGGGGGCACGGCTGGAGGACAAACGGGCCTGCCCGCAGCTCTGTCCTCGGATGAAGCCCTCCCCTAGAGGAGCGCTCGGCTTCGCGGCCAGCTTGGCCCCTTCCGTCCGCGTTGATGGCCACACAGCACGGCGATGCTCAGAGCCTGCCCGCCCGCCCTCAGCCATGGCCGGGCCGTCCAAGGGCTCTCTGTGCTCGGTGCTCGAGTGACAGCCGCCCGACTGCTCTCTCTCCATGGCAGTCTCTGGGAGGCCCAGCTTCCTGCCCTTCATCTCCACAGACAAACGTCTGCTCGGTGCACTCTTCAAGGGAGAAACGGAGCTGATTGACCCTGCCCCCACGCTGAGCACGGGGACTGGCCTCTGGACTGGGCAAGGCTTGGCCAGACTGACCCCACGGCTCCTGGATGGGGCAGGGAAGCCGAGGGAGGTGCCAGCATGGCTGGACAGAGCAGCGGGTGCCCCCCGGGCGGAGAGCCGGAGGGTGAGAGCATGCCTGATCCCCGGCGCCGGCCCCTCCAGGCACAGCCCTTGTTTCTTGAAACTGGCTGTAAACAGAGATAGGGAGGGGCCGCCGAGCCTGCCAAGCCAGGCAGAGACTTTGTGAGCAATTTACTAGAGGAAAAACAAGTGGTGCGCTTCCACACTGGGCACGGCGCGTGCGCCACGGCTCACACATGCACAGGAAGCCGCACTGCCCGGCTCCTGCTGATAAGGAGGCTGTGGGCTCCGGAGAAGCACCCGGGCCCTCCCTGGTGCCTCTGCTGCAGCGTCGCTTCCTGACGGGGCCCACGGTGCAGGCAGAGACATGGGGGATGTGGAGTGAAGGTAAGGGCCACGGCTTGGCGCTGCCCGCCTGGCGGTGTGCTGGGAACTCGGGAGGAGGCGCCGGGCAAGCCAATGCCAGCGCCACACAGGACGAGCCCTTACCCGGTGAAGTGAAAGGGAAACTGACAGGGCAGGACCTAGAGAACAGGGTTGTGGGGCCGAGAGCATGTCTCCCTGGGTGCCCGGGCCAGGGCTGTGATGGCGGGCGCAGAGGGCACACGGCCTTCCTTGCTGGCAGATACCCCACACGAGCGCCTGTCCTGGCGACGGCAGAGGGCCCTTGTGTCCAGGGGCTGACCCCCACCCTTTCTGTCCCCATGTAAGGAAGAGACTTGAAGATGAGAATGGGTGGGCACGTCTCAGGCGGACTCTAGGGGCCCTTGGACGTGAGGCAATCTGGGCAAGGCCAGACCAGAGGGGTATCTGGCCGCGGGCTGGTCACGGTGCGGACAGGGTGCCCTGGAGTGAAAAACGTCTACTGTGGCCACAGTGTTTCCTGGGGACTTGAGGCCAGGAGGTCTGGTGGACCAGCATCCCACGACCGTGGGCCCCAGCTCCCACCCCCCAGTCACCCTCAAACCCGCAGCTCAGCAGGGAGGAGCCTTGAGCAGACGGACAGACACACCGTGGGAGGAGACGGCATTAGACCAGGAAGGAGACCCAGGAGAACGGAAACCGGACGTTCAGTCAGCTAAAGGACGACAGAGAAGGACTCCTCCCCAGCTCACGGGGAGACCACAGCTTCCCGAGGGAGCCCCTGCCGGGGGGGGCTGGCTTGGACCCGCCGGCCTCCCGGGATTGCACCACCTGCCGGGTGCTCCCTCCTTGTCCCTGGAACACAGCCTCCGGGGTGCAGAGTGCCCGCCGGGGGAGTACATGCTTCTGAGTGACGCGGTGGCACATGTGGGCAAAGCCGCCAGCGCCTCGCCAGCAGGGCCTGCATCCTTCCCACCTGCTGCATGTCATCCAAGCCTGCCGGGTGGCACTTGTTAGGGTTGCACAACGTTGCCACAAACACGGTGTCCCTCCCGTCCACGCTGGAGTGGGAATTCCCACAGCCCCAGCCCGCCCGTCGTGACTGACGATGCTGCCAGAGCAGCCGGCCCCGTTTCCTTCGTCACTGCCCACCGCCGCTGACCCGCGCATGCTGGCCGAGCCCCGCGGTGGCAGACGCTCCCCTCCCTCGCCGCTGTGAGCCCAGCACCCAGCATGGCGGCGGGCCACGCGGACGGTCGGGAATTGATGGGTGACTCGGCTTGTTCCCCTTTCCCCATGTTCGCGTCCCACCAGGCAGGGTGCTGCAGGCCTGGCTCCGCCTCCTCCCGGGGGCGGGCTGGCTCCTCACGGCGCCCTGGAGCCTGGGAGACAGACGGCTGTGTGAGCCGCGAGGATGTCTCCTCGTCCTGGGCACAGGTCTGCTGAGCCCAAGGCCGTTGGAACGTGAGGTTTTCCTCCAAAGAACTGACGTTTCTGAGGAATGTCTGCTCTTCCCTACGTGGCGCCCCCACCTGCCCGGCCCCACTCGGGGTCTCACCGACTCGCCGCAGCCACGGTCTCCCACTCCATCTGCGCGGCTCCAAGGTCGGTGGAGGGGGGTACGGGGAGCAGGGCCACCTGCCCACACCCACCGTTGCAGCGCCAGCACCGGGCAGGTCATCTCCCACTCGTCCACCCCAGGAACTGCCAGGCTGAGAGGGGTCTGGGTGCGTTTCTTCACTTTGAGACAGCCTACAGGACCAAGGTACCAGGTGGCACAGGATGGCCAGGCCTCCAGTCCCATGGGCCACACAGCCCTTCTCAGAAGGCAGGATCCCTGCCACCTGGCTTAGCGCCTGCCACTCACCCCGGCACACTGTGGGTCATGCACACAGAGCTTGGTTCGGCTGCTCACACGTGTGCACCCACGCCCACTTATGGGGCTCACGTGCAGCATTCCAGTGCTGCCCAGGAGGTATGAGAGAGACCAGGTGGGTTTCTGGCCACCAGACACAGGTGTAGGGGGCAGGGCAGAGGGACCATGCGGTTCCCACGCGCGCTGTGCAGGGTCCGGGTTGATGCAGGGAGGCAGGAATGCATCCAGGTGGGCTGGCAGCCTTGCTGGCGGAAGCCTGCGTTCCTGAGTGGCAGTGGTGGAGGGGCTGACAGGCAGAGTGGCTGGGCAAGGGGGAGGTCCACTCCTCCCGCCAGGACAGGCCCCTCTGGCCTTGGCTGAGTCACTACCTGTCACCAAAAGGCCTGTGGCCGCACGTGCGTTACAGCCCGAGGGCCGACCGGCCATGCCCTCGTGGGCAGTCTGTCCTTTCATCCCACTGCTGAGTGAAGAGGCTGAAATGGGGGGCGGCCAGGCAGGTCCTCCCCTGGACCCGCACCCCCCGGGGGCTCCTGGGCCAGGGCAGCAGGGGCCCGCAGAGCACCCCTCTGGTGGAGAGAAGCCCCTGAACCCGAGGAGGCGAGCAGGTTGGGGCCCACCCTGGCTGGGATGCAGGAGGGGGCGCAGCGCCTGTGGGAGAGCCTCCCCGAGTGTCCTGGACGAGGTGCCGCGGCTCAGCTTCTCCTTGGGAACAGGCTCAAGGGGCTTGCCGTGGCCGTCGAGATGACCACAGCCTTGTGACCCTTCTGGCACAAAGTGGCCCAGCTCAGGACTTAAGGCCGCTTTGCTTGCAGAGTGCACACCCTGGGGACAGGTTCCTTTCTAGAGGGCCGTCACTCCTGATGGCTTCTGTGCTGGCCTAGGGGAGGGGCTTTGTCCCGTGCCCCCTCTGCATTTCCGAAGGCCTCGGAGGCGGGGGTTCTGCTCAAGGAGATGACTCACTCTCTGCTGCTTTCCCCACAGAGCCCGGCTGCGCCATGTGGAGCTGTGGCGTGCTCAACGGCACGGGCAGGGGCGAGGACCAGCTCCTCTGCCCGCACTCCCACCTGGTCCTGTCCGTCCTCTCCCTGCTCTGCCTCGTTGTTGGCGTCCCGGTCGGCCTGGGCTACAACGCCCTGCTGGTCCTGGTGAACCTGTGCGACCAGAGCAGCATGACCATGCCCGATGTCTACTTCGTGAACATGGCCGTGGCAGGCCTGGTCCTCAGCGCCCTGGCGCCCGTGCACCTGCTGGGCCCCATGGCCTCCGGGTGGGCACTGTGGGGCTTCAGCAGCGAGGTCCACGTCACGCTGCTGGTGCTGTTCAACGTCTGCTCGCTGGTGACCATGTACTCCACGGCCCTGCTCTGCCTGGACTGCTACATCGAGCGGGCCCTGCCGCGCACCTACATGTCCAGCGTCTACAACACCAGGCATGTGTGCGGCTTCGTCTGGGGCGGGGCGCTGCTCACCAGCTTCTCCTCCCTGCTGTTCTACATCTGCAGCCACGTGGCGGCCAGGATCGTCGAGTGCTCCAGGATGCAGAACGCCGAGGCCGCCGACGCCATCCTGGTGTTCATTGGGTACCTGGTGCCCGCCATGGCCGTGCTCTACGCCCTCGTGCTCATCTCGCGGATCCGGAAGGAGGACACGCCCCTCGACCAGGATGCAGGGAGGCTGGACCCCTCGGTGCACAGGCTGCTGGTGGCCACCGTGTGCACACAGTTTGGCCTCTGGACGCCACACTACCTGACCCTCCTGGGGCACACGCTCCTCACCGCTCGGGGGAAGCCCGTGGACGGGCACGACCTGGGGATACTGCTCTTCGCCAAGGATTTGTCGCGACTGTTGGCCTTCTCCAGCAGCCCCGTGATGCCGCTGCTTTACCGCTACATGAACAGAAACTTCCCCAGCAAACTCCAGCGGCTGATAAAGAAGATGCACTGCAGGCACCAGAACTGCTCTGTGGACCACGCCGGGGCACAGCAGCGGTCGGCGTAGACGGCAGCTCCGCGGGCACGGCCGCCCTGAGTGCCGGTCCTGGGGGCCACCGCCAGTGCCCACTGCGGGGCCAGCCGACAGGTGCCCCGGTGCGCGCCCTGGAGGCACAGTGTGCAGGCACCGAGCCCCAGCCCGTCGCCCCCTCCCTCCCGGGTCCCAAGTCCTGGGGGGAGGTGGCCGCATCTCGCCTGGATGCAGCACTTTGTCATGGGCACGCTGCTGCTCTCCCAGTGGAGAGCGCTGAGGCAAGAACAGGACGAGGCCCGTTCTCTTCAAGTTCTCCGGGTTTTTCCAAAAAAGGCCATGGCCGTGCTGTTCAAGGCAACAGGTGCCTGGTGTACAGACAAACTGTACTCTCCCACGCGACATTCAGGGCCGCACCCTCACCAACCTACTACCTTCAGGCTCCTCCACGTTGGGCTTCCTACACAACGGGATGGAAAGTTAAAGCCAGTATTTATGCTTTGTTTCTAGTGTTAAAATACTTGATTCCCCCCTTATTTTTTTTGTTTGTTTATAAAGAGATATTTGATAGCAGAGTCACGAAGTATGAAAATGGAGGAAACAATACAAAAGAACACGCACATCGGACTGGGTGGGTGGCTGTGCTCCCGAGGAGTTGGTTTGTGGTTTGTGGAGGAGGCTGGGGCTGCACGGGGCACTGAGGACAGGCCTCCGAGAACCGGCCCGCGTCACATGCAGGGGAGTGTCAGGACATGTCAGAGAGGAAGGAGGAGTCCAAGACGCGGCTGTCATCACCGGGAGCAGTCAAGTAGCGCTCACAGCTCGCCCACTCAGCGCACCTGCAGCCTCGGCTGCCCTTCCGGGAGCGTCCGCTGACTTGTGTTCAGTATCGATCTGTCCTTCCAGATCACTCCCCAGAGGGCACCCGAAACTAAAGATAAATAAACTGAAGGAAAACCCACAAACGCTGGAAGGGGCTGCCCAGTGGGGAGATCTGGGGGGCTGAGTACCCTCTGGCGTCTGGTCCAGAGTGGGGGCCACAGGAGGCATCCCGGCTCCCTGAGAACGAAATGTCATCGACACCTGTTGGGTCCTCGTTAACTGACACTGCAGGGGACCTAAGCTGGGCCTGTTTCACCGGGAGGAGCTGGGTGGGCGTCAGGAGGAAGGTAAACACGGGGGTGGGGGGGGTGCAGGAGCCGCAGCCCCCTCCCTCCCACCACGTCTGCGCCAGCGGAGGGCCCTCCGTCAACCTAGATCCTTCTGCCACCCTGCGTTCTGCAGACATCTACTTCAAACACGTGGGAATGAAAGAACCTCCTTTTCTCCACACCAGCCCGAGCCTTTATGATTAAATCACAGGCCTGCAACCCTCTGATCCCCAATTCCGAAACCCAAAAAGCTCTAAAAACAAAGATTTCCCTCCCCAGGTTTGCAGCAAATTCATTTGGCAGCACGCCCTGGCCTGAGTGCCCCGAGGGCACCTTGCTGAGGGGAGATGAGTGGGATTACGGGGCGCCCCAGCCCCCATGTTCCATAAGACACAGTGTACACAGCATCCTAACTTCTGCCCGCCTGACGGCCTCTGAGTTCTGGCACACCTGGCCCCCAGGATAAGGGTGGCTCTCTGGGGCATGCCACACGGGGGAACCACCCCACCTGGTCCTAGTCTCTTGGAGAATTTAGCCCACTGGCCAGCTGTCATTTTACCACCCCTCCAGGACGCTGTGCCCCAGTCGAGTCTGCCTGTGCAGAATCGTGATGATACACTGGATGCCAGGGCCCTGGTCCCCCTGCCCCTGGCGGCTGACACTAGACAGCTTCTGTGGAGCTGTCTGCTTCCTCGCCAGGAAAGCTCAGGGTGAATGACAGAAGCTCCTGGGTTGCGTCTGTTGGTGAATGTGCTGTTCCCACTTAAGGGCTCAGCCACCCCTCTGCTGTCCCGGTTGCCAGGTGTGCCAGGATTTCCCCTCAAGCCCTGAAAGCCTCAGGCCTGACCCCGACTCCTCAAGCACACGGCCCTGTGGAGAGTCCGTTTCTCTGAGGAATGAGCCCAGGGCTGCAAGGCAGGGGGTCCCGTGTCGGTGCCCCCTTGGGAACCCTGGTGTTGGCTGACGGGGTGACAAGTGTGGTTCCAGAGTCCCCAGCACAGCAAGGGACTCTGACTTCGACACGGCTGCTGCTCAGTCTGTGGTTCCCAGCTGGCCGAGCAGACCTGGGGCCAAGGTCAGGCCAAGGTCTCCCTCCCAGAGCCTGGTGCCCTTAGGGGCACGGGATCTGGTGGGTGGGCTGGTCTGTGGTGGCGAAGTCGGGTTTAAAATGGACAGACTCCTGTCCTTGCTGATCCCTTGCTCCAGGACAAAGCTCCTGGGAACGGCGCAATTCTGAAAGCACAGAGCAGAGGCACTGGTCTCTGCCCACGGCCGAGACCCCGCAGCCCCGCCGTCGTCCCCAGATGGAGGCGGCAGCCTAAACTCACTTGTTTCTTTCCCATCGCTCCGTGGCTTTGGTTGCAAACTGGCCAGCTAGTCTCTGGGGGCCTGGGAGGGTCGTGCTGGGGCAGCCATGCATTTCTCTGCCCCGCCCCCTGTCCAGTGCCCACCTCTGCTGGTGACAGAGGGGTCCCAGGGACACGTTGGCAGCCTGGTCGGCTCTTCCCAGTGGAGCACAAGCCCGGTGCAGACCCTCGTCTCTAACTGAGACCCTGCACTGCTGACGCTATGCCTGGGGTCCCATCTCCCACGAGGGTCAAACCCAGGCGCCTGTGCCTCCGCCCTCCCCTTCCCGCTGGGACAGCTCGGCCACTAACCCAACATGGGCCCATGGGCGTTCTTGGGCCAAATTCGTCTGGGACTGGCATTTCTCTTACTTCCCCGGGATGTCTGATTCTCAGTACTTCTGCCACATTGCCAAAAAAATGGACAGGATTTTGAGCTACTCAGAGAAGAATGAGGAGCTATCTGGAAAAAGCCAAGGTAGACTGTGAACTCAGTCCTAACTTTTTAAATTGACCAATCCTGTATTTCTTCAAGTGAGTTTACAAGATACCAGGATAAAAGTTTTTCAGTTTATGTTCCAAAGTCACTGATTTTGCTACCCACACTTCTTGACTGTTATAATTTTAAAATTAATGCTCTTATTTTTGTTAATCTACAAAAACTCATCTACCTTGAGATGCTTCTTTCTTTAAAAGATTCCAAAAGGTGAGTTTAATCTTGGGTTTACTTAACGAAGGTTATAAAATTTATTATAGGAAACTGGATCTATTGCTAATTGTGGCAGATAGATCAAGAAATCAACAAATATATGTTCCTTTCTAAAAATCACCTGACAAAGGATAAACCAGAAATAAATTACTGAGAAGTTAAATTACATGCCAAATTCTTGAATTTAAAACCACGTTGGAAAATTTGGGGGCCTTCTCGTTTCTAATCTGTTAATCCTGCCCCAGGGGCTGCACCTGTTTGCCTGAAGTTCTGTAAATAAGAGAAAGAAGCAGCTGCTGAAGAAAAAACATACACATTTGAAGGCTATTAAATTATTTGATACCTATGATCCAATTTCTGAATTCTTAAAATGTGCATGTCCAGGGGTGTGTGATGTATATCAGAAAACAGCACAGAAGTACCATGAAACTGGTATTTCCCCCATAACGAGAGTCTCAGCACCCTTACTCCCCTCCCTGCAGCTCCTCCGTGCCAGAGTCCTGTCGATTAGCCACCATCGTTCTGTTCCATGCGGGCCCCGCGCCTGCTGCTGCCCTGTGACCGGCAGTCCTTGCTGGTGACCCAGGGCTCGGGCTCAGACACGTGCCAGTGGTCAGCCTCGGGGGCGAGTCCAGGAGCAGCCCCCCACTCCTGCAGATGCTCCTCTTCCCTGAGAACACAAAGTTTAAAACTACTGACTGCAGCCCGCGGGCTTCGGGGAGAGCAGACGGCGGGTGTCCTGGTGGCTCCAGGGGGGGTCCCGTGGGAGCCGTTCGTCTGTCACCCACCCTCTGCAAGAGGGGCCGTCTCGCCACTGGTTAACGTTGCTTTGCACACAGTAAGCACTTGATAAATGTGAGAAATGAATAAGTGAATCACCCAGGAATGAAGTAATTCAAACAATCCACTTTGTGTGAATAAAGAACGTGCAGTTTAAAGAACTGTTATGAGCCTGCCGTATTTTCTTGAACTTGTCTGTGTGTCAGACGGGAGTCTGGGTGTCGACTGTTCTCAACCCTCCTCTCGACGCAGCTCAGGCTGCCGTGAGCAAAGCCCAGGATGGAGACCTGAAGGCCCCCTGCCACTCGACTCAAGGTAAGGTTATTCCCATTCAGAGAATCTGCAGGGTTGGTTTTTTAGGTTTCTATCAAGGAACCGACGCATAGAGAAACAGACTAGTGAGCTGCATCCCCATGTTAGCCCGTCGTCACCAGCACACGGCCAACCGTGTCGTCCTGCTGCCTGGCCTTCCCTGACCCCACTAGGAACCGCAGGAGTGGGATAACCACACTGGGAGCCCGCTCCTCGCCAGGCTGGGGGATCCCTCCCAGAGCCTGCCAGCGGCTCCCAACCGTCTTCAGCCTGGGTCCTAACCCCAGGGTCTCCACCACCTGGAGCTGGAATCCACCACTCTGGGACTCCCACCTGCTGATGCTGCGTTTCCTTCTGAAGCTACGGGGCCAGGATACTCCCTCTTCCCCACGCTGGCCCCATTAGAGACCCAGAGACATGAGCGGGCGCGTCACCCTCAGAAGCAGCACTGGGTGTGCTCCTTCAGCCCTCCACAGCCGGCCATGCACTAGTGCATTCAGCACCCTCGGTCTCCACCACCACGAGGACGGTCCAATGTTACCCCACGTGCAGACCAGGAACAGACCGAGCCCAGCTGGCCCGGGGGGCAGAGCAGGGTAGCACCCTTAGGCCAGGCGGCTGCAGAGAGAGCTCTAACCAGTTTCCCTGCGTTCTCTTCTCTGGCTCCTCCAGTCTTGCATCCAATGACATTTGCAGACTGCTGCTGGCACCTGCTCAGCCACCACTAGACTCTGGTTTGCCAAGGCCTTTCAGGAGCTGGTGCACAGAAATGAGCACAGTCCCAAAACACTCCCAACTGAGCCCAGCCAGAAAGAGTGGGCCCCTGGCTTCTCCAGCAAGATGCAAAGGTGTCAGGGGCTCGGAAGGGATAAGCCCTTAGAAATGGGCTTGGTCTGTGAAGACGCTGTGGAGGCGGCTGGGCTGCACGTCTCGGCCTGGTACCCACCATCTTGGCGTTTGTGTTGCTCACCGACGAGGCTGTCTAACTGTGTGTCCCTTACAAACGGGGCACACTTTGGCCTGTGTTAGACTTGATGCCATTTTTTACTGCTGTCTAGCATCCCATAGACTGTATCACAATTTATCTGTTGTTTGTGGACATCTGGGTTGTTCCCAACTTCGGGCTGGTGTGAATGGTGCTCTCCCGGGACTGAAGTGCTGGGTCGGGGCACACACCTTCAACCTTGCACACACGCCTACCTGCTTCCCAAAGCGGCTACAGGTGTGCACTCCCAGGAGCAGAGCACCAGCACGCCAGCTCCTCGTCCTCACCAACCCTTGGCGTTGTTCATCTTTCTGCCTACACGGTGGGAGCGTGGAGGCAATCCCCAGCTGTTACAGGGCCGAGGCCCTTCTCGCCATTGGCCGTCTGTACCTTCGCTCTCTGAAGCACTTCTTCAGGTGCTCTGCCTGTGTTTCAGCTGATTTGAGCTGCTTCTTGAATATTCTGGACAAAAGCCCTCACCATTGGCTCCTGACCTGTGTCCTCCCCTCCATTTCCTTGTCAACCGAAGGACAAGCCCTGGCCGCATAACAGGGAAGTGGGCAAGATTTCTGCAAAGTTCTCAGAAGACAGACACCTCAGAAAACCCCGTTCTTCCCGGGGGGAAGGAGGCCAAGGGCACCGCAAGAACAGCAGGATTTAAGGGACGGAGCCGTTGTTTCAGCGACACCTCTGATGTCCCACAACCTTCATGCCTGAAGCAGCACGGGCGCCCACCTGTCTGTGTCCTCACCAAGAGTGGAGTTTGGAGAAACTGCACGTCTGTCGGCCGTCGAGTGGGGGACATCCAGAAAGTGCACAGGTGACTCGGGGACACAACTCCAGACCCAAGTCCCTAAGGGACACAGAGTGCAGGGCAGGGCAGGAACTGAGGGGCAGGCACACGTTCTGATCTCCACAGGAAGCAGGTGCCAGCACAGGAGGCTGTCCAGGTCGCCCAGGGCCCGGACGACTAACTTTAATGCAGAGACACAACAGTGCTGCCCGGTGCTGGCAGAAGCCACTCGGCCAGCTCTCGGGGGCTCATGGGACCACCAGTGCTCACATCTGTGTCTGTTACCTGCTGTGTGGCCTGGGGCAACTTCTTAGCTTCTCTGGCCCCTTTCCTCCTCGGGAAAATGGGGCAGCTGTGAAAATCGAGTGGATCATTCCTAGACAGCACAAGGTACCTGGATGTGCTCGGTAATTGCGAGCTCAGGTTATCACTTCTCGACAGGCATCTATGGAGTTACGGCGAGAATTAAACCAGCACAAGAGGAGCCGAGGTTCCACGACAGAGGGCACCTGGAGGTGTGTGCCAGGTGCTGCTGCCGACAGGAAGAGACCTGGTCACAGAGCAGGCTCACAAGAACGCAGACTCCTAACTGTATCCCCAGAACAAACTGGGGTGCCCCCCAAAGGGAACCATCCATGGCTTTTGGTTAAATGATGAGAATGGTTTGAGGCCATCAGTGGGAACGTCCAGTGTGGGTGTAGGAACCAGCCTGGCCACTGCCGAGCTGTGGAGAGGCTGGAATGGCCAAGGACAGACAGAATGGGGGACGTGGAGTGTCCATGGGGTGCCAGGCACTGCACCTCAAGCTCCTCGTAACCCTCAACACAGCACTAACTGCCCTGAGAGGTGGGTGAAATCACCCTGTTTTCACAGGTAGGAGAATGGAAGCTCGAAGCTTAGGGGACGGCCCCAGAGCCCACCCTTACCCATGTCACTGCGCAGACGCAGACCCCGGCCCTCCCTTGGCCCAGGCGTCCTGGCTTGTGGAGGGACTGAGAGTCGTGGAGGACCCGCAGGGACCCTTCGCCCCTGGCGATGCGGGGAAGCCGAAGCCCCCGGGGACAGCTGCCGAGGAAGAAGGCCCGTGCCCACGACTCCCAGGTCCTCTCGGGCCCCAGGGAGGCTTGTTTCTGGAGACGGCCCTCCTGGCCTCTAAGAGTGTGTGAGCCAGGTCCCACTTTAGGGCACAGCCCCTCCCCGGCATGCAGGACGGCCTGCGGGGCGGGGTGAGCGTCTGTGTGAACAAGGGGGGAGGCAGGCACACGGGAGCCGAGTGTCAGGAAGAAAAAGCACCGGTCACGAGCCTGCAGCTCCTCCCCTACGGGAGGCCCAGGCGCGTGGGCAGCTCCTTGTAAGACCAAACAAGCAGGGTTTGTTCCACTTCTGGAACTCACCCAGGAGAAACGAAAACGCGTGTCCACACAGCATCCTCGGCAGCTTGATTCACCAGGGCCCCAAACTGGATGCCAGCCTTTGTCCCCCAACAGGGGACGAGGTCAGCAGATCATGGCCTGCTCTCGACGGTGGAGGAACCCAAAGCCCCCAGACACGGTGCCCACCAGGATCCTGCATCTGCAGAGTTCCAGGACAGGCCTGCACCTGTGGTAGGGGAGGGCACAAAGGAACCTTGTGGAATGATGGAAACGTCCCACGTCTCGGTCGAGGTGTGGGTGACACAGGTGTACGCATCTGTCAAAGCTCCTTGAACTGGACACTTAAAACCTGAGCTCTCACGTCACTTGTGTAAACTATGTCTCAGTGACTGTTTCCTGAAGAAAGGGGGCAGGGACATTCCACAGCTACTGCCCAGCAGCTCTTCTGGGCCTGTCCACCATTAGCCTTATTTGAACCCACGACATAAGATACTAATGTGCAAAACTCGGTGAAATCGAGAACGTGTGGTTTTACGTTACAGTAGGACACGTGACTCGGATCTACTTTCCAGGTCAAATGTGCTCTGGCCTCTGCACGCGGGCGTGTGCGCGGAGCTCCACCCAGTGGCCGGCCGGGCGCCAGACAGGCCAGGGAGAACGGAGGGAGCCTTGTCACGCCCTGAAAAGACGCTCCTAACAGGTTCACAGCTGACAAGGCCGGGAATGCAACAGTTTCCTACAAAGGCTTTCACCGCAAACCAGCTGCTGCGGAGCAAAGACAGCGGGACCCTGTTACCGTTCCTGAGCTGCGGGGGCGGGCAGGGGTCCCCGTCAGCGACTATTCCCTGCAGACACTTTGGCCCAGGATCCACGTGGTGCCTGGGAGCCACAGCAAGTTATGCTTTTACAAAACACCCCCTCAGCAGCATGGAGGGGAGCTGGGTCCACACACGCATGCACGCGCACACGCATGCACACACGCCAGCCATGAGGAGCCCGCACAGGCCCAGGGGCAGCACAGGGCCCGGTGCCTCCGGGTCAGGAGCCGAGGGTGGGCGTGCACACTGATTTCTGCTTAGGGAAGGCTCGGCACAATGTCATTTACACGGAGCCTTCGTGCTGGCCTTTCTGACAGACCAGTCGAGTCAAACACTGAAGGCACGCACTGCAGGTCGGGCACAAAGTGCTGGGGCCGGAGACGCAGATAAGAGGTAGCTGTGAGATAACGCGGGTTTAAAGAAAATGTTGGGTTTTTAAAAAACTTTATATCCAACAAGAGGCGCTGGGGAACGGCAGCGTGGTGGGAACGCTCTGGCCATGGCCTCTGGGCCTGCACACAAGCAGCCGGCTGGGAGACCCGCAGGTCTGGCCTCTGCCCTGCTGGGGCTCCTGTCATGTGTAGATGGCAGTTTCAAACACCCACAGAGGGTTGCTAAAGGGGACAAGGCTCCTTGGAGACATGGCTTGTCCCCGCTGGGCCTGGGGCACCTGACACCAGAAGGCAAGGAAGACCTACGAGACTAACAGGGTCCTGTCAACAGGACCCAGAAGCTGGCCCTAAAGGGCTCCCCTTGGCCACATTGGGACAATTTGAGCATAAAACAAGACAGTGAGTGGAGAATTAAAATACACTGCATTAAAAAAAAACAAACACGAGTTCACAGTGACCCTCAAATGGCACGGAACAGAGAGGAGAAGGGAAGAGAGGGAGAAAGTAGAAAATGGCCATTCAGGAGGGACCATGGAGACACTGGAGGCTGGGGGGAGGGTGCTGGGAATTGCACACGGTCCGAACGTCTGTCACGCACATTGCCAAGGCGTCAGTGGGAAGGACCTCTGATACAGCTGCCACCCTAACCAGTGCCCAACCCTGGCACCGCCACAGGGACACGCTGACATCAGGTCCCTGGCCTGGCACAGTCTGGGGGGCCCATCACCCCCAAAGTGCTCACCACCCACACCCGAGGCAGGTCGAGTCTCAGGTCCCTTAGAGGACTACAGTGTCACAACCCGCGTGGCCACAGCTAGTGCCCAAAGGGAGGGGCCTGGCCCATGGACAAGTGAAGGACAGGCTGGCGGTGCCTTGTGGGGCCACATACCACACGTGGGGAGGAACAAACCCAAGACAGAGAACTGGGTAGCTGAAGGCAGAGCCCAGGAGACAGGCAAGAAGGAGGGACAGTTGCCTGCAGAAAATCAGAGAAACGTGCACAGCCAGGGCTGGGATGACTGGTGGGGGAGGCGCAGTGGACGAGAAAAGGAGCCGCTGAGGCCCTGTGAAGGGAGAGCAGCAAGCAGGAAATCCACGGGTCCCCGGTACCCGGATGCCCTGTGCCTGGGGGCCAGCGGCCTCCCAATTCCTGAACCACGCCCCAGGCTCCATCACTGTCCCGGGGCCTCTTCCTGGAGTCCTGGCTCCAAATGTCCAGCACTCCTTATTCCCAGAGTCCCTCCACCACAGCCCTGTTACCAAAGCCTTCCTCCCAGGACCTGAGCCCACAGGCGCTCGGCCGGCCTTCTCCTTGGCCCCCACCTGCTCCTGGCCGAGCCCGGCCCATCTGGAAGTTCCTTCCACTCCCTCAGCTGTCAAGTCAACCCGGCTGGTTAATGTCTGGTCCAGCGCCCTTCTAACCTTCTAACCTTCTAACCTGTATGGTCACATGATTAACGGCGCTGGAGAAGGTAAAAGGCCTTGGAGAACCTAAGAGATTGGTGATGTGTGACTCAGTTTCTCATAGAAACCAGCAGCTGCCACGGTACGACGGTCACTCTGCAGCGACTTTTAGAGTGGAGGTGAGGCCGAGGGCAGGAAGGGCGGACACGGAAGGATGGCCCCTGACAGTGAGTCCCGGGGCTGGTGGTGCCATCAGGATGCTTAGCTGACGCCTGCCTGCACAGCGGACAGACGCGGGGCCTGCCCTGCAAGTCCCGCCATGCTCCCTGGGTCTGCAGGGCACTCAAGGAAAAGCTCTGAGAGAGAGTTACGATCCCACGACCGTGTCCTGCCTGTGGCCAGCACCACGAGGAAGAGACCCGGCTGTTTGAGACGACAGGCTTTTCTGAAAAAGTTCCTGATTCCAAGTTGTTGCTTCCCACGTGTGGGGACCGCACCTGTGACACCAGCTGCGCCTGGAGTTCTCCTTGTAGGAGGGTTTTTATCGGGAATTCAATTTCTCTAACTGATCCAGGACTGATCAACTTTTCTATTTCTTTTTGGGTCAGTCTGGGTAATTTGTATCTTGCAAAGGATTTGTGCATTTTATCTAAGTTGTCAAATGCTGGCATAAAGTTATTAGTGAATTCCCTTACTATCATTTACTGCCTGTGCCATTGTCGGGACATTTTACCCAGCCCCACCCACCCCACTCCTCAAAAGCAGCGTCGGGCAGCACAGAAAGGACCTGACTTGGTCTCAAGGAAGGAATTCTCTTCAACTGTGTTTCTCAATAACGCTGCCATGGGATGGGCAGGAGACATCTTAAGTCCTCCCTTAATTTGAACTTCAAGATACACTCAATATAGTGACGGAAACCGTGTCAAAGATGCTCTCCAGCAATACTCTCCTCCCACTTCCAGCTCTCCGAGACAAGCTGTTCTGCGGCTCTGCCCCGAATGCTTCAGCAAGATCCTGCAGGGCGTCCTCCCCACCCTGTTCTGACCTCGCAAAGGCACAGCGACCATCAGTGGCCTGAAGTGCTGCCATCCAGTGTCTTGGAACATTCCTCCTTCCACATGTTGTCTCCTCCCCACTCACACTGAGTCCTCATCCAAGCACAGGTTCCACGAGAACAGGTGAAGAGGTCTCTTGAAAACTGCCTGTTCCAACGGCTCTGCCCCACGAGGCCCCTGCACCCACTCCCCTCCCCGTGTCCCAGCACAGCGCCCAACGACCCCTCGTCATCCTGGCCTCTGACTGCCAGCGCCCAGCTGAGCCGTCTGATGGGTCTTTCCTCCCCAGCCTCTGATCTCTCATCTGCAAAAAGAGAATGACAACAGTGAGGCCCATCAAACGGGGCTGGGCACCAGATCCAGCCACATGGACGGCACCCCGAGAGGCCTGCAGCCAGAAGTGCTGAGCAGATGTCAGCTATGATACTGTTAGGCGAGAGAGAGAGAGGTGGGAGGGTGAGAACCAGGGGTAGGCGACATGCAAATAATTCTGAACTAGTTCTCTTCAGAAAAACATTTGTGCAAGAACCCCAAACCCGACTAGTGTCTGAAAGGCTGCGTCCCTGAGGTGCTGGGCAATGTCCTGCTATGGGCCCGCTCCAGAGCGCCCAGGTGTTCCAAGATTCCTCAGGTGAGAGCCAGGCTATGCGCCGAGATCAACCAGGAGAGAGCCAGCAACCCGTGGGGGCCTTGGGCAGACTTCCTTTCTGGGGGGTGGGGGTGGGGTCACTGGTTTGATGCCCTGTGGGCAGAAGCACCTGCAGGAACGGCCCAGTCAGCACCTCTGCGTCAGTGCCAGCCGGAGGCCTCCACCCCATACAACCTGCAGAGCACGACGCCCAGGCAGGCACCTGGGCTGGAACTAAGAGGAATCAATCCACGACCAGCCCACTCCTTCCTCCTCTGGCTGGTCACACAGCAGCAGGACAAGGCAGGCACAGCAAGCACTTGATGCAGTGGGGACAGACACTCAGGGGACAGGGATGGCTGCAGAGGGAGAGGAGGGGCCCCTGGGAGATGATGGAGGTGTTCTTAAGGTGTAGAGTCGCGCCCTATATCATGACGTTTCGGTCAACGATGGACCACACAGCCTGGCGGTCCCGTAAGATCAGCACCACACAGCCTAGGTGCGCAGTGGGCTGTGCCATCTAGGTTTGTGCAAGCACACTCTAGGATGTTCGCACAACGACGACATCGCCTAACGACGCAACTCCCATAACGTACCCCCGTCAGTAAGAGACGCGACAGTATTGCGGCCTCACTTGCTCTGTCTCTGTGGATCTGGCTCTTCTGACATTTCACTAAGGGGGATCGTGCGCTACGTGGCCTTTGTGTCTGGCTCCTTTCACTGAGCATCATGTCCTCAAGGTCCATCCATGTCGTGGCGGGTGTCAGCGCTTCATTCCTTTGTGTGGCAGAATCAGATTCCACTGTCCGGACAGACATTTTGTGTATCCATTCATCCCTCGATGGACATTTGGTTGTTTCCACTTTTGGCTGTTTCAAATGATGCTGTTAGGAATGTGCGGGTGCTGGTTCGTGTGTGGAAGAGGGACATTTTGGGAGGCCAGACAGTCTAGCGGGGTAGATGTCCGTAACTTGGGCCGTGCCCGTGGGCAAAACCCACTGACGCAGGGAACACAGTCTGATGGTCCAGTGCTCACACACGAGAACACCCAACAGTTCGTCCTGGAAGGGACGCAGAGGAGGAAGAGTCCTGTTCCTTAAGACACGTTGTCAGTGCCTTCTCAGCAGAGGCCAGGAACCACGCAGAGGAGCAATGAGGAAATGAGGCGTGGCCGGGGGTGCACTTTATGACTTTATGACTCAGTTCCCACTTGAGTTGGACAACCAGCCCCAAACTGACCGAGGTGGGTCCCGGCAGGGGAGAGTGGAGAACGGAACGAGGTCAAGGTCTCCGTCATTCACGCACTTCCAGACATTGAATGTGCACGTCTCACACGCAGAGCTTCTGCCTCCTGCTGGTATCTGCAAAGAAAAGTCCGTCGCCTGATCCTGCCCTTGGCACTGAGGGGGACTAGGCCACAGTGGGGATGCTGCAGGCCAGAAACAAGGCGACACAGCACACCGTCCAGTGAGCCTTGTCCTCCTGCGCCCCAACCGCCAATTCAGAGCAGATGGCCTCGGGGCACAGACGTCCACGTGGGGAAATAAGTCAGATGCGCGGAAACGGAAGACATCCGTGCTAGTCTGAAAGACAGGATGTGATGGGAGGCAGGTGCGGAGAAGTGGGGGTATCCGAACGGGAGATGGACGGTGGGCTGGAGAGGGATCCAGGCCAGTCCTGGGAGCTGGGCTGTAGAGGCGGGCCCCCTTGGACACATGCGGGCCTTCTCTCTGAGTGAGGGTCTCACCACCCAGTGGAAACCAGCAGTCACTGCCCTTCCTGTGCTCACACTTTTAGGTCTGTTGCCCCGTCAGTCCTCAGATAGCCACTCTGAGCGCCGCTATTACTACCAGCACTCACAGGAGGAAACCGAGGCCCGAGAGCTAAGAAACGCACTCTAACGAGGCCTGATTCTGAAGTCTAAACACTTTCCCCTCCGCGCTGGACGACTAACTGCTGGAGGGATGAGAGTCGGCCGCTCTGCGAGCAGCTGCGTTCACCCCGTAGTTCGCGCCTACACGCGGGCTGGCTCGGCTGCAACCCAGGCGGGTGGAGGGCTTGTGGGACGGCTGTTCTGGCAGGGGTGGATGTAACCACAAGCAAGGGGAGGGGCCCACGCGGGGAAGGGGCCACGGGCGCGGGAGGCAGCGGCGCGGGGGGCTCCTGGCCACGGCGGCTCTCGTGGGCTGGCTCAGCTGGCACTGACAGCTCACGGCCCTGGAGAGGCTGCCACGTCCGTCTGCCAGCAGCAGCTACAGCACAGATGGAACACATTCGCAACCCCTCTGGACACTGGAGAAGGAGCCAAACCATACACAGGCCTCCCAGTTGAGGCAGCTGGAGAAGACCAATGGGTCGGGGCAGCGGGGTCAGCCAGGCCCTGTGCTCCTCCAGTAGCTCAGAAATCTCCTCGCAAGGCTGGGAGAGTTCACGGGGAGAGCTCGTTTTACTACATCAGGGCTCTCAGAGGAAGAAAAGCCCAGGGCCAGAGCTTGTGGGAGCAGGAGGCAGGACAGACCCCGAAGTGTAAGCTGGGGCGGCCACTGCCTCCCAGGAACTCGCTCTTCTAAAGAAAGCCCCGGATTTCACTCAGGATTGTGGACAACGTCCCACAATGCCAAGCAGATGGGAGCAGAGCCGCAGTGCCCACCCACGAGTACTGTCCACTCTCACCTGCCCTGCTGTCCCACCCCTGGTCCCACACAGCCCATGGATGGGCTGACTGACGAGGCCCACCTGTTCCATTGTTTGGAGGGGTCCTTACAACAGCAGTGGGGGCAGCAACTCGAAGGGACGGGGGCCTGCGGCCCCCATCGTGTAAGTGCAGAGCACGCCCCAGGGCTGCCTGTTCTGACTCAGAGCCCAACGGCCCTGCAGGGCCGTGCATGCCTCTTCCACTCTGGGTCCTCACTCAGGGCTGAGCACAGGGCCTGGCTACACGACCCGTCCCAGGCTGGTTCTCCAGACAGACCAGGAGGCCTAGGAGGCACCCAGGCTCCAGCTCTTGCTCTTGGGCTGGAGGCCCTTCCTCCGTCACTGGCCGGAGCTCGCTCCCTCAGGGCTTGACTTGAGGCTGGATCCCTCTTGGGTGCACAGCTTGGTATGCCAGTGGGAGGGGCTGATGGCCACGGGGCTCTAACAACAAGGCACCTCGTCTCTCGGAAGCTGGGAGAACCAGAGACTGACAGAAGCCCAGCTCCCTCTCCAGCCTCAGGTCTCCCATCTCTGCGGGAAAGCAGCCCCTGCCAGTGGTCCTCAAACTTCCGCAAGGATCCCCCTCTCCTGTGGCAAGCTCCAGAGCAGTCTCTCGGCCCCAAGGCTCTGGGAACAGAGGCCTCAGCTGGCTTGAGTCCTCAGGTGCTCCCAGCGCCGACACCACAGCATCCATGTGGGGCATGTGTTGTAGGAGACATTCAAACCAACAGCCTCTGGCCCAGCCTGGGCTCAGCTGACGGAGCCTGTGTGCGCCTCCCGGGGCCTCTGTGGTTTCCACGGAGCTGCCGCGGGCCATGGACACCATCCGTGACGCCGGATGGGCTGAGCGCTGCACAGGAAGGCCCCCAGTGCGCTTGTATCTTATGCAGGGCAAGCTTCATAGAAGAGACTTGGACACCCAGTGGGGGAGGCGTTTAAAGAGGAGTCACGCTTTAGTTTCCAACCAGGGCTGCCGGGGAAAGCTACAGAGGAGGGGACACGAGTTTCCAAATCCGTCTTGGAGCTCTCACCTCCTTTTGGCAGGGCCACTCCTTTCGGAATCTGGGGGCCCCCGACCACATCCCGATTCCCCTACTGACTGAGCCCTCGCTGCCCCATCCTCGGTTAATCCCTCCAAAAGTCTTACCTGCCTGGCGCCCAGCCTCCTCGGCAAGGTTCGGGTGAGGAGGGCGAGGGTGAGCAGACACGGATGACCCCGCGCATGGAGAAGATCTGCCACGAATGGTCCTTCTCTCTGGGCAATCGCGCCCTGACTCTGCCTGACCTGAGTGAGGTTCCAGGCACAGCCTGCTGGGTGATGAGGAGTCGTCCCTGGCTCCACGTCCAGGACTCCAGCTATCTGACGTCCACCCTGCTGTTGGGGGCAGCAGGCAGCCCCCGGGTCGAGGTGCCCGCTCGGGCCTGAAGCCGAGGCTCTGGGGGAGGCTGGCGGGCACTGCCTCTGGCAGACAGGTTGTGAGCGCTTTCCCACGTGCCATGGGTGGGGTTTGGGTCCTATTTTAAGTTGCAGACGTTGCCTGCTTTCTGGGAGGGACGTTCTGTGAAGGGGCCAGCGTGTGGATTCTGCAGGAAACCGCTGGAGGCCTGGACCCTGGGAGCACAGCACACACACCGCTTTTCTGTCTGCAGCGCCAGGCCACCTCCCTAAGTAGGTCCATCGGAACGTTTCTGGGTCACATGGCCAAACCATACTCTGCCTAAAATGCAGTGTGTGTGGTTTGAATGACTTAAGTGCGAATTCCTGTTTTCCTCGCAGAACTGTGGGTTTCTGTGCCGCCTGTTTTCAGGGCACAGAGCGGCTGCAGGCGGATGAGATCGCGCGGAGAGAAGGCGGCAGCAGCAAGCAGGCCCCCTCTCCCTGAGAGCAAGACCCCTCGGCGGGCGCACGACCCAGAACAGGCTGCGAGCGGGGCCCGCGCACCGGTGAGCTGTTGGCCCTTCTCGCTCTCTGAATTGAGGTTTACGGCATTTAAAGCTAGCGGGGAGACCGGAGAGATTAAACAGCTCAGAGAAGTTTCTCTCTGAAAACGAAGTTTGTTTATGCTATAGGCTGGTTCCAATAAAGAATAAAATGAAGTTTATTTTTCTAGCATTTGGAACTGGAAATGACTGAGCAGACTGCTCAGGTCTTCCTCATTAAGAAAAGATGAACGGTGCCTATAGTTCTGTCTCCAGAAGACGGAGCTAGAAAAGGTTTGTCAACTGTCAGAAACCCATCCGGCGCTGACCGGCGCTGCCCCATAGACTCCGACGCCTGGGTCTCAGTCCTAGGGCAGTACCTCGGGGAAGCGTCAGTCCGGCGGCGCATGATGGACGTCCTCTGCAGGCACATCTGGAACGTGTACGTTTTCATGGGGCATAAACCCTGGAAATGGAGGGTTCTTGCCACGATGGCGGTGGGGCGGGGCCGGGAGCCCAGACACGGTTTTTCCACACAGAGGAGGGCCGGGCGGAGCCTGGGAGGCAAGGTTTGAGTTTGCAAACCGAGCAGGGTCCCGGCCAGCCTCCTGCACAAGGCGGGCTTTGTGCTCCAGTCATGCTTGGGATGACGTGGAATGCCGGAAGGAAAGGTCGCCCGGGACTACCTGAGACCTCTCCGTAAGCTGCGGGAGCCGACCGAATGCCCCCACCCCACCCCCAGGCCAGCTCCCCTCGCCTGACAGCATCTTCATAAAGATGCTTGGTGCTATACAGCTGACGCATGCCGGGGGCTTGGCGATGTGCCCAAGATGCCCGGCCTGTGAAGCGGACACCTGGGCTTCGCCAGGGCAGACAGGGGGTGTCCACCCACCCTGGGACAGGGACCACCGTGACTGCTCAGAGCTCCTGAGGAGGCCCCAGGAGCGATGCCTGCAGACCCCTGGGGCCAGGGCTGAGCCGGGGCAGGCTACCCATCCAGCCCAAGTGGACCTTAACTTAAAGCCCAGGGCCAGCAGGGCCTCCCGCAGCTGCCCCGAGGGGCCCAGCAGTCTCCCGTGCCCACTCCGTCCTGCCCTGCCCCAGTGAGGCCGTCAGGGCTGGCCGAGTGAACGGTTGCTCAGAGCTGCGAGCCAGTTGCCTCGGGCTGCAGAGGGTCCACGCAGCAGAGCCGGGCGGGGCCTAGAAGGTAGCAATGGGAGGATGGAGACTGAAAGAGAGGGGACCCGTGAACAGCGCCTGCCCCGTGCCCTCAGGGCCACATGGCCTGTAAGACGGTGCTGCCTCACGGCCAAGGCGTCCCTTGTGGCCTGGTGGCCCCATTCTGCACCCCAGCACTGCAAGCGCGGCCTATTGCTACAGGGACCCGGCGGCCATGGCTGGGAGGTGGAGGACGGGAAGCCAAGTCCAGCACAGTGGCCTGGTCCCCGCATGGGAGCAGTTCCTCTCCTGGCTCAGCATGAACAGCCTCAGGACAACAGAATCAACACAGTCCTTTGAGACCCACACACAGTGGGGCAGCAGGAGGCCACCAAACACCAACGTCCTTCTCTCTCTGAGACCCGCACACAGTGGGGCAGCAGGAGGCCGCCAAACGCACCGTCCTTCTCTCTCGACATGAGTGACTGGGATCCTTCACCAGTCCTGCCGCAACTGCCCGGCCTGCCCTCCCACAGCCAGTTGCTGAGCAGCCCATGGGACACCCCACTTCTTGACAGCATCTGTGTGGGAGCACACCCCGCCTCCTGGGACCCTCCTCCAGTCAGCCACCCAGCCTCGAATCCTGCAGTGGGGCCTCCTCACACCCTCCTCCTGTGACAGCACGAGGCTCCCTGGGGCGCACGCTCACCCTCCTGGCGCGAGCCCAGCCTGTCCCACACAGCGCCAACTGCAGGTGCTCTATGGCCATGGTGCCACGGACTGCGGGGACGGGCCGGGTCAACTGGCGCCCAGGGCCAGGCTCCTGACAGCAGCTCGGTGAGTGTGTGCTGCCTGTTGGTGTGAAGTCGCATCTTTCAAACGGGGGTGGGTTTGCAAAAGCTGAGTTCTTTCAGGCTCAGCTTTGGGAAGGAAGGGCTGTATTCACAACACTTTAAAGTGCTGACAAACTAAGGGACCACAGGATTTCCGGCAGACACAAGATGGTCACCCCTGGACTGGAGACCCCTCATCCCCTCCACCCTCGGACCAGAGCCAGGACCAGAGGATTGTCACGGAGCTGGGGGTGGTGGAAAGAATGGGCCTTGAGGACCAATGAGGAGCACGCCCCTTCCCCGTGTCTCCTGAACACCCAGGGGCCGGGCTGGGGAAGGGCTCGGCTTCAAAGGGAGACAACGCGGCCCACAGACATCTGGGGCTCAGCTCCTCCCCTGAGGGAGGGGAGGCCTTCCACAGGCGTGCCCTGGGCTCCCACCTGCACAGGAAGCACAATGTGCCCACAGAGGCTGTGGGGACCGAGGCTGCGGATGGTCCTCTGCCCCAGGCAGGAGCCGGTGCACCCACATCCACTGTGTGGAGAACAGGAGCTCCGGGCACGGCCGGACCAGGTGAGCTCTGTGTCTCCTGGAGGCACACGTGTGTGCATGTGTGCGTGTGCACACGTAGGTGTGTCTGGGAGACAGACAGAGAGGCACATGCTTTGGAAGACTCAAAAGGAGCAAAATGGAACTTGTCCGTCCTTGTGCTTCAGTGAGGTTACCCCCTGCCCATAAAGCACAGCTGCTGGGGCTGAGTCTGAGGGCAGCCAGCAGGGGTAGTGCTGGACACCATGTCTCTGCAGAAGCAGCGCGAACAGGCAGAGGGCCATGCTGCCTGCCGTGCTCCCTCCCCTGCCCAGGCCCCACATGAGGGTCAAGGACAGCCCTGGGGCTGGCTCCCACATGCCACCTTGCCCTCAGTCCCAGACCACACCCCACGCCCTGCACCCCTGCAAGTTCGTGCCCACCACCGTAAAGCTGGCCAGGGCTGGACGGCCGGGGCCCGCCATGTACGGGCTGACACGGTGACTCACCCTGCCACTTGGCTCCCGGTCTGCAGGGACCACAGGGGACTGAATGGAAACGTTTATGCAGTCAACAGCAGAGGCATAAGAAAGCTGATCCCTGCCAGAGGGCTCAAGGGAGGGCGGCGCTGGCCCCGGGGACAAGGGGCTGGTGCCCGGGAAGACAGAGGCAGGGCGCTCTCCAGGGCCCCGGACAGAAGGCCGTTGACGGTGCTCGCCCAGTAACTCAGCCCCGGCCCACTTTCCCACCACTGGGTTAATACAGAGTGTCTAACGCGGTCACCGCATCCTCGTCTGCCTTTAACACTGTGAATTGGTGGTGAAGCAACAATCACAGCCAGACTGTGTGCTGAGCATCTATAATCTCTAGACAATGCAGCTCAGAATGACAATTCCTAAAAGAGTCGAATCTGAGACCAATGGGACTGCGGGCCTGAAGGTGACAACGTGCCCACCCAGGCAAGCTGAGGACACGCAGGGTCACCTGGGAGAATCCTGACTTCAAAGGTTTATGCCCTTCTTGTGCAGAAAAAGAACTCGAGAGCCTTTCTGGGGTGAGGCCCAGGATGGGAAAGGACCCCAATAGCAAAAATTCACAAACAACTTAAATGTCCACCGTGGGGGATGGTTAGTAAATTACTGTCACAGTCCTGTGGTGGTTACTCATCCATTAAGATGACAATAAAACCAGGCAGAAGCACGGGAAACACTCAATAACCAAGGGCTAAGAGGATCAGCAGGACTCCCACGGGACTGAAGTCCCGACTGTGTGAAAACAGGTCGGTAACAGGAAGTGATCAGTCATGAGGGGGTAGCTGCCCAGGGAAGGGCCCGAGGGAGCAGGGCCCGGACCTGGGGGCTGAGAGGGACCCAAAGGCCAGGAGGACCACCCAGAGCCCCCTGGGGAGGAACGGGGGCCCACGGAGGAGGCAGGGAGCCAGCACTTCCTGTGCCGACGCAACTCCCTTGCTCTCATGGTTGGGCCGGGCCACCTTCTAACTCTGGGGAAGCAGTCCCTGGTGAGGTGGGGCCCCTGCTCCCCAGAACCCTTCTGAAAGGCTATTTAAGGAGCTGCAGCCAAGAGCTGCTGTAAAGAGCACAACATTCTCAAGGCTCTGGCCTTGGGGAGCTCCCAGGGGACCCCAGAGCAGGGCCTTGGCAGCCCTCTGTGCGGCTCAGGAAAGGGTCCGGCTCTCGGCCTGAAACTGGCCAGGAGATCCAGCAAGGGGGTCGGCCATGGAGGGTCGGTCCATCCTCCCAGGGGTTCTGAACCTCTTCTGCTGGGCCTGCAGCACTGCGTTACACGAGCAGGTTCCGGCAGGAAGGCTGGCGGCACGGCCATGGGGGAACAGCTTGACACAGTGTCACACGCACTCTCAGGGCAGAACCAGCAAGTGTGCTGCGAGGCATTCACCCCAGAGAAAGGAACTTTACCCTCATACAAAAACCTGCGTGCAACGTTTAAGGCAGCTTCACGCACAACAGCCAGAGCCTGGAGACAACCCAACGTCCCTCAAAAGGTCAATGGACAGACTGCGGTGGTGTGTCCACAGTCGGTTCTGCTCAGTGCAAAGGGAACGAGCTGACCACGCACATCACACTGAGTCTCGACGCATCAGGCCAAGAGAACAGCCAGACTCCGACGGTGCTGCGCACATGGATGCCACTCCCGGGATGTTCCGGAAGAGTCCAAATACAGAGCAGGGCAGGGGCTGAGGGGCTGGGGTGGAGGGCGGGGCTCCCCACCAAGGACCCACACAAGGGAATTTTGGGGTCCTGTGCATGGTCGTGTTCACCTGATCAGAGGTGCAAACCTCACTGCATGTAGGTTTTTCAAAACGTACAGGTTCTTGGGACAAGCTGCCTAGGTTCAGATCTCGATGCCATCGTCAACAGTGTGTGACCGAGCAAAGGACTTCCTCTGTGACGTGGTCACTGCAGCTGTAAAGAGGGGTCGTAACTGTCCTGCCTCGTGTGGACAGCTGTGAGGCTGGAGCAAATGGTCACATGGAAAGTGCCTCGAACAGCGTGGGCACGTGTGAGGCCTGAGTAAGTGGGGACGACCTTCCAGCCGGGGCCCTGGCCACTGAGCTCATCTGCATCTCTTCTCTGTGCCCTGGCCCCTCGCTTTTAGGGGTAGGAGGGAGACTGACAAGACCAAAGAGGAGCCCGGGATAGAAGGGAGCTGGGCATGGTGGTGGCGGCTGGGGGAAGAGCTGGAATCGTGGCCAATTTTGAGGAAATGTCTTCCATGTTTCGTTATTTTATCCTTCCAAATAAAACCCAAAAGCGGTGGTGAGGAGAGAGGTGGTCCAGCACAGCAGACGTGACGGCGACCAAACCCAGACCCCGGTGTCACCTTGGGCTCCTAGGAGGGCTCCGCTGGTCAGACTGTGAGACAAGGGGGTGGGGGTGAGTGAGGCCCAGTAAGTGGGGTGTGTGCCCAGGGACACCACTGGAGGAGGGCTCGGCGCCCCTCAGACCCAGAGGGGGCAGACGAGTGAGCCCGCCAACTCTTCCCCAGACTTGCCTCCCAAGATTGGGGATTCAGGAGCATGTCAGCTCTCCCCTGCCGGGACACCTCATTCCTGGCCCGATTCTGGAGGCACAGGCAGGTGCAGGGAGGGGAACCTGTGTGGGTTTGCACGGTACTTGAGGCCACGAATTCCACCTTTTGCTCACACAGCCTGTGGGGCAAAAGGATCAGAGCTCAAAACCTGGGTTAACTGCACGAGGGCCCGGCGCAGCACGGAGAGAACAGAGGCCTGGCCTTGCGTGCTACTGGGACGTAACCAGTCCCAGCCTACCGTGCCCGGCGCCCACCTGGGTGCGGGTTTCTGTGTGGCCGTCCTTTCCTTGAATGTTCCAAGGCCTGGGAAGTGGCTGGGGGTGCCTGTCGTACAGCAGGGGACGCTGAGACCCGAGATTCTAGGCAGCCCGCACACAACAAGCAAGTGTCGGCGCCAGAACCACTCCTGTCTGTGGCCACAGGCACATGGCCTCTTGGCAGACAGCTCACCCCATGGGGAGAGAGGAAGGAGAGGAGGCCAGAACGCCCCTTCACCCAGACGAGGAGGCCCTTACCCTGCAGAAAGGCGGAGGAGGGGCAGGGAGCCTCGACAGGCCTTCCAGCCAGCAGCAGCAAGGAGCCCAGGATGCCCCCCAGGGCCGGCACCAGACACATGCGCTCCTTCCACCCGGCTGGTGACCCAGAGCCTGGCCACCAAATCAGATAAGGATCTGGGTCAGGGTCAGGTGGCCCCTGACCATGAACGCCCCAAACACGACCAGCAAGGACGCCATATGCCCCAGAAAGTGCCTGGAGCACTGGCCAGCTGCAGGGACTGGATACCAGGACGGCTGGTGCTTTTTCTGACCTGTGGTCAATGTTCACAAGATCTTCTTTCCGATTTGCCTTAATTAAAGAAACATTCCAAATCACTTCCTCTTGCTCTGGCCACTCTTCTTAATTTCGATGTCACCCAGTGTCCTGGGAGTCACAAATCACCTTAAGCACCAGCAGATGGAAAACATCACCATTCACCATGTGTCTCTCGAACCAAGAAAGGCAGAGCCGTGCCTGGAGAATGGGGGTGCCCAGCCCCTCGGCAGGCCTGTGGGATGGAGAGAGGGTTAGGACGAGGCAGAGCTCTCTGTGCACCCAAGTAAAGCACGCATGCCAAGGCAAATACATGGTACGCAACATCTGTAGGGTGCATGCCAGTGTACGGTGTGCACACGAACGAGAAAGGTGCGTGCATGGGGCGTGTGCAGGCACTGAAGGCATCTGTGCCACAGGGAGAAAAGTCAACAACAAATCCACAGATGCAAAGATCCCACAGGCTAGACAACATGTGTGTAGAATACACATTTCCACACGCAAAGTCTGGGGGACACAGGGTCAACAATTCGGGAAGATGTCACATGTCGGGAAGAAAGGCCATCAGTTTGCTCTCTACTTCTAAGTGACTGCCAGCCTGGCCCAAGCAAGGACACGCTCCAACCCACACATGGCCTCACATGGAGGGACCCCTGCGCCCCATCGCAGACCGTGGCCTATGGCTGCCCCCTCAGAGAAAATGAAAATGGGCAGAGGAGCTAGGCCCACCTTTGAGCATTCCAGGAAAATTAAGTTTCCCATTTTATTGCCTTCAATTTCCTTTGAATAAACAGCAATGCTATCTTCTAGCCTCATCTGCTATTTAGTTAAAATTCAAGAGGGAAGGGACATTTATATGGAAATGAAATTATTTCCATGACAAAAGCTGCCGAGGAGGGCTGAGTCTGTCGTGTTGTTATTTAAAGCCGTGCCCTGGCTGCAGGACCTTACCGCTCAGCCCCTGCAATAAACCAGCCCGGTGGGGGCATCCTGTCCGGGGCAGCACCCAGGCACCCGCTGCTCCAGCCCCTAGAGTCTGCTTTGAGAGCAGAGTCCCTCACAGAGGCCAGAATGGTCAGAATTTCTTGGGTCCAAAAGCCCGAGGACACGTGCCAGCTCAGCTGCCGGCCCCCAGGCAACGCGGTCTGGCCATTCCTCCACGAGGGCAGGAGCAGGAGGCACCGGGTGGGCTCAGATCCGGAACTCCAGTCCCTGGAAAGCCTTCACCGACTCCTCTTCGGGGAGATAAAGGCCTCCGGTGGGCACGCCTCAGAGAGCGGGACTGGGACGTGGCGCACTCAGAAGACCCGTTTCCTTTACGAGCGACAAGGTTCACTTTGGTGTGGGGCGAGGAGGGAGGGGGGTGCCCTTGTGCCCCTCCCTCCAATCTCACAGGCACCTGGGCCCCCTGCTCTAGTGGCACCCACCTCAGTTCGTCCCAAAACCCACCACAGGGAAACCGGCTGTCAACACCAATTCCTGTGCCCACTCGCTCTCGGTGGGAATCACGTTGGACGCAGAAATCTTCCTCCCAGAGCTCCCAGAGCATCCCTCGCTTAGGGGCACTGGGCTGGGCAACGCTGCCCCTCCTGCCGGGGCCGTCCTCTCCATGCCCTGACGAGTGACCCCACGTAACGCTGCGGGGTGTGCTTCTCTTACAGGCTGGACGCTGCCCAAGATGAGCTCCCACAACATGTCCTGGATACAGTACCCGAGCCGCGTCTCCACGGCCGTTGAAGACGTCATAGCTTCGCAGAGCGTCGTCTCCCGGTGTGTGCATGTCTACGTGGCTCTGTTCGTCCCGGTGAGCCTGGTGACTGGGCTGTTCAACCTGACCACCTTCCTACGGGGCCGTGCCAGGCTGGGGGGCCTGGACATGTTCCTCTCAGACCTCACCGTCACCAACATGCTGGTGACACTGCTCTCGCTCACCGCCATCAGCCGGCCCGACTACCTGGCCACAACCAACCTGAGCTGCGCCGTCCTCTCCTTTCTGGCCAACGTCTGCTACTTCAATGCCCAGTACGTGCAGCTGGCCATGCTCTTTGCATTCCTGCTGCAGGGCCCCTCATCTTGTCTGCGTGCGGCCACCAGCGGGGCCCAGAGGCCTGCGGCAGGGCTGGCTGCCCTCGGGGGCTGTGCCTTCTGCAGCTCCCTGGGAGTGGTGGCCCTGCTGGGCACGTCCAGGGAGCTGGACAAAACCACCCTGTGCCAGGTGGACCCGCTGACCGCCTGGCCTGAGTATGAAATCGTGAAGGTCAGCCTGGGCTTCGGGGTTGCCCTTGTCCTGAAGCTGGCGTTCTTCATCCTGCTCATCGTCCAGCTGGCCTGGCGGGCAGCTCCTCCCCAGAGGGACACGGCCTCTGCTCACCTCGTCGTCCTGGCCATTGCCCTGATCATGTTTGTCTGCCGGCTCCTCTACAACATGGCGCTCCTGCAGCGGGCCAGGCTGAAGCTGCAGAGGGACATCGGCTTGCCCAGGGATGAGCTCCTCATGAACCTGGCGGAGCTGGTCCTGTTTGGCGAGAGCTGTGTGAACTCCCTGGCCACCCTCTTCCTCCACAAGCCCTGCAGGCTCGCGCTGCTCTCCATCCCAGCACGCCTCACGCACAGGTGCAGGAGGGGTGAGGCCAGCAACAGCTTCTCCTTAAAGAGGGTGGGGAGTTAAGTCGGGGCCCCGGTCTGCTGGAAAGAGCCAGACGGGCAGGTGACGGAGTCTCCCCGGCGGTTAGGGAACACCGTCCATCTGTGAAACTCCAGCCCGCTCAGGGAGAGCCAGCAGCAGGAATGACTGTTGGAAGGCGCTTATTAAACACCAGCTTTCTGGCAGTCACTCAATTTATGCCCAAGCACGACCCCTTGGCCCCCAACACTCACACCTAAAGGAAACGCTGCAAGGCAGGGATGCGGTTGACGTGGGCGCAGAAGCTGGCCCCACGCAGACCTGGTCTGGCTACGATGGTCTGAACTGTGAGGGGGATTGCACGCCTCGGCTGTCTGCGAGCTGCCATCTCTCTCCACCCCTACCCCAACCAAATGACAAAGAGGGGATCTTGAAAACAGAGACATTCTTCACATAACTTTCTGACCATATTACAGTCTGGTCCTCAATGGTCGTAGCTGGTTAACCTTCAACACAGCCAGAAAGTTCGGGCCACACAAATCTTGCCAAGAACAAAGGTTTGTTTTGTCTTTTTAAATTTATCACCATTGGAGGTCTGAGAATATCACCTACAAGCTTAAAAGCCCTAAAATCATTGGTGTAAGCCCAGTGATAACAGTACCACCAAGCACTTTTTGCTCCCTGTGACCTGGCAGGTAGTTGGTGCCCCAGGAGCCCCAAGTAGGTCAGTGAAAAGCTCGGCGTTTCAAAAGCCTCCTCTTCCATTTGACGATATCTGCAGAAAGGCTAGTAACATGTGAAATATAAAAGTACAAGCTACAGTAACAAATCTTACTCCAAAGTTCACAGTCCTCATCCTTGCTGGATTTATATTAAGATTTTCTTGGTTGAATAGAGAAGGGAGAGATGCAAAGGAAAAGTGTCTCTCTGGTGTTGTGAAACCTACACCTCTGATAGCTCTGACTTTTTTTTTTTTTAATCAAGACTTTACTTTTTTAGAGCCGTTTTAGGTTCACAACAAAATTAAGACAAATGAAGAAACACCCCATAAGCCCCCTGCCCCCACATGCACAGCCTCCCCCTGTGGACATCTCCACCACATGGTGCATTTGTCACAGTCGATAAACTGCATGGACTCATCACTATGACCCAGAGTCCACCATGCACATCAGGGCTCACACTCGGTGTTGCACGTTCTACAGGTTTAGACAACTTTATAATGACACATACCCACCATTATCATCTCACACAGAGTATTCACCGCCCCAAAAATGCTCTGTGCTCCGCCTAGCCATCCTCCCCCCGAGACCCTCGGCAAACGCTGATCTTTGACTGTCCCCATAGTTCTGTCCTTTCCAGAAGCTCATATGGAAAGAATCGTATAGCACATATCCTTTTCAGACTGGCTTCTATCACTTAGTGATATGCATTTAATGTTCCCCCATGTCATTTCACGGCTTGATCCCTCATTTCTTTTTAGCGCTGAATGATAGTCCTCGTCTGGATAGCTTCTATTTTAATGAATATGCTAATGTTAACCTGTAAACTAAAGAACAAAAACATGGTTTTTGTGAGTTTATCTTCTCAATGTTTATGTATTTTCATCACTTTTTTTTGGAAGAAAGAGGATTTGGATCTTATACAGTTAAGCAGCTTCTGTAATATAACATTAAAATGTTAAATGCTTTCCCCAAACTCCCCTTCTGTTTCTTCTGCTTCGTTTACTCACACATCCATAAACCCTTATTACGGACCACATGCAAGAAGAGGTGCTCACAGCACGCCCACTGTGGTGCAGCAGGAACACGAACGACGAAGCTGAGGGTGTGTGGAAGGAGCGCGCTCCCTCCCTCCGGCAATGATCCAGCAGTATAAACAGCATCAGGGCTGACATGTTAGGGCTGCTTCTTCACACAATATGGTAATTTTTTATTAGATGCTGGACATGGTGAATTTCCTTTGTTGAGTGAACTAAGCGTCTTCTTTACACGGGTATTGAAGCTTACTCGGGCAGACAGGTTACTATACTCACAGTTCAGCAGGATTCTTGGGAGAGTTGCTTTTTAGCTTTGCTAGTAGGAGTCAGGGGTAGCCCAAATACTCAGGGGTCCCATGCTGGGGTCTCTACTCATTGTCATAAATGTTCAAAGACATCTCCGTAGTCTGGGCAGAATTAGAACACTGACCAGCCCCACATAAGCTCTAGGAATTGTTCAGCTTATAGCCAGCCTGTGGGTGTTCTCAGCTCAGCCTTGAGAAACCTCACACTACGCGCGCACGGATTCAGACAGAGATTCCAGGGGACCGCTACCCAGACCGCAGAGCTCTTTCTTGACGTGTACGGTACCTGCCAATTCCAGCTCCCTCAGCCTCCCAGAAACCCAACCTCTGCCCCCTCCACACAGCCAGACCATCCTGCACTGCTCGGCACCCCACCGCCTCCAGAGAGGAGCCAGGGTGAACACGGGGCTCACGGTGTGTCTTCCCTTCTCTTGGAGGTCATAGTTCTGCTCCACATATTCTCCTAATGTCAGAAAACCGTTGTTTCCTACATTTTATGGTTCATGGCAGGAGTATAAGTTCCCTTGTGTTACTCATGCATGGTCACAAGTGGAAGGAACTAAATTAATTTATAAATACACAATAGTAGATCCCAAAGGCTTGTTAGCTTCAGAACTCAATGAGGGGATTAAAAGTTCATGTGTGCTCAGAGCTCCTTGGAGAAATGGCTGTCCCCAGGACTGGGACAGCAAATACACAGGATGAGCCCAGAGAATTGGATGCCACTAGGTTTCTAAGTATTTCAGCTGAAGGAGTAATTTTAGACACCAAACCATAAGAATGTAAATTGGTGGTTCTCTAACTTTTTCTTTTCAGCAGTAGGAGCTTTCTTTAAACAAAAGCCTATAAAGGGGCCCAACATGAGACATTAAAAGGCCAGGCTCTGACCAGGGTGGAGGAGTGAGGAAATCAGATGGCTAGAAAAAGGTCCCCAGACCCCAAACCACCAGCCCCTGCAGTAGGCTCTGGGGTAGGGGCCTGCGGCAGCCCCTGTGACAGCCCCTGAGGTAAGCTCTGAGATAGGCCCTGTGGGAGCCCCTGAGGCAGCCCCTGAGGTAGCCCCTGTGGCAGCTCCTGTGGGAGCCCCTGAGGTAGGCTCTGTGGTCAGCCCTGTAGTAGCCCCAAGGTAGGCCCTATGGGGCCCGGGCAGCTTCCAGACGCACCATGTGAGTGTCGTCCATTTACCCCTCATCCTGTGACAGTTAGGACACACTGAGAACTGGAGCTTTTCAAGGACAGAGCTAAGAGAAAGATCTGGAGCCAACAGAGAACGAGAACATACAGGCCTTTGGCTTCCAGCAGCAGGAGGACATTCTAATCCAGAAAGAAGCGTACATGAAACCTCAACTTTAAAAAGACAAATCAGAACTGACTGGAGGAAGAGAGGGAGGGAGACGTCACTTCCTGTGGCTCCTCACCTCTCTCTGAAGATACAGCTTGGGAATCACTTAAGGTGAGGCTGGGACAAGGACCCAGATCTTCAGCCTGGCGTTCTAGAACATTCCGCCCATAAACACACCCCAGGAACTTGATGACCCCTCCCGAGGGCAGAACTCGGTGTGCGCCATCCGCCTGCACTTCTGTGAGCCACACGCACTGCGTTCTGGTTGCCACTGGCACATCACTCTCAAAGAATTAGAGGAAATGTCCGGAAAGCTCCTGGCAACAGCTAAGAGGAGCCCAGCTGTGCAAAAGTCAACACCCAGGAAACCACGGGGACTGCTCCTTTATGGTGTCATAAATACCCCAGGGTGAGTGAGGGCGAGCATGCATCGAATGCTGGAGGGCGGGCGCGGCATGGTCATCTCTGAACACTTAAACCCGTTTCCCTAATGGAAAACTCGGTAGGAGGGGGCTGCGGGAGACCAGAACCCCGGGCTTCAGTGGGTCCGACCGGGCCAAGTTCCAGCTCTGAGGCCTGGGTGAAACTCTCCGAGCTCGGCCTTCTCATCAGTGAAATGGGACGAGAGCAGCCTCGACCCGCCAGCGTCCCACAGAGGATAACCGGAGACAGTGGATGTGACCACCCGGCACAGGGCCTAGCGTGGAGCAAGCGCTCATTCACGTTTGGATTTTAAAACTGACAGAAGGTCTTCATTCCTTATAGAAGCTTCCACAAGATCCTCTCATCCTCTACCCACAGCAACGTGAACAAGGGCTCAGTGGCTGAAATTCCTAAGATCGGGTCCTGCCCCTTATGCTAACTACACTAACTAGTTGTGCGAGGGTGGACGAACCACTTAACCACCCGGGGCTCTAAAGGGATGGGGGGGCCCCACAGTCCTGCAGCCCCATCAGCTCTGATTCCAAGCCTTAAGCACCAAATCGCCACGCCAGCCACGGGACCAGCTGTCCCAGAGCAAACGCAGCGGAAAATGCCCAGGTGCGGCTGCTGCCCGCTCTTCCTCTCCTCCTGGCGCGAGGCGGAGCCTGCAGGCTGCGGGTTTGTGTGAGCAGGGAGCGGCTATTTTTAAGTGACATGCCTTGGCTATTTCAAGGTTTGGATTTTTATTTTTATTTATTTATTTAACTCCAGAGGAAGCTGTACTTTCTCATGACTCATTTCTTTCAAAATGGTGTCTCAGGCATTTTTAGTACTGAAACCATCTCGACTTTGCCGCTGGCCAAAAATACGTCTAAAATCAAATCGGCCTCGTTTATGTTATCAAGTCATTCAAAATTTTAAGAAGCCAAGATATTAGAATCATGGCTGGATTCTACAGCTGGAAAGAACTCTGAATGTTAGTATTTTTTCCATAAAAAATTTAACACAGTATTCTCGGTTGAAAAGTACGTGTATATTTCCCAAATAATGTATCTGAAAGGTGCTAAATTAGTATCCTTCAGAACGCCTTCAAGCCCGCCCGCATGGGCTCGTCACAGGACAGGAAGCTTGCGGGAAAGCCGAGCTGATCGCGAGCAGCCAGGTGACCGAGGAGCACCCGGTGCCGGACAAGCCCTCGTCCCAGCAGATGCCTGGTTTCAAGCCCGGACCCAGCTTTCTCGTCTGTGAAGAGCGCAGGCCGGCCGCCCTGGTGCCAGTGTGGCAGGAGTCTGCTTTATGCATATTCGCTGGTAAGAAAGATCACTCAGAGTTCAGTCTTAACAGCTTTAGAAAACTAAAAAGGAAAAGAGACACTAAGAGAAAAGTACGCCATCCATTCAACGGTGCCGTTTATGAAAACCCCCCAACCTGGCGAGAGCAGCCAGGCGCCGCAGCCCTGCGCACCTCACACACCTGAACCGCAGCCTGGGCACGTCTCTGGCCCTCACGGGGCGGCTCTGCCAGCCTCTGTCCAAGCTGACGGTGAAACTCCAGCCACCAGCAGGGGGGGCGCTTGGACGGTCGGCACTGGGCACTGGGGAGCACGTTTACCCGGATCGATGGAGCACGGACAGGGCACGGGGCAGGCACAGGCGGAGTGCGGGGCCCTGGGGGAGGAGGGCCCCTTGGCCAGTCACCAGCGCCCGCCAGGCAGGTTCTCCAGCGGATTCAGGGCCAGGAGACAGCAGAGCCGAGACGCTGCTACCACGAGAGCAGAAAAACGACTGATTCTGAATTCACTTGCCCAAAATACCTGCTATTTCTTGGGTTTAAGTTTCTTTCTACAAATGTCTGTGAAATTCCTGGGTTAAATTCCCTCTGTATAATTCACATGCTACTCTCTAAATTTAGGAAATTTAGGGTTTGGTTTTAAACCAGTCAGTTACTGAAACAAGCCAGAATATTTAAGTTTCAACAAATGACAGGTTAGTGTCCAAAAGAGAAACAAGACCTATTTACGATCTCTTCAAACTTCAGAAAAACCTGTATCAGTGAGTGAAGAACAGCAGGTAAACTGGGAGCCTGGATAAAAGCGCTTAGCGGGACTGAGCTCATTGCCGCCGTGTGGGAGAAAAGAGGCCAGCAAAAAAAGGGTTAACACTGGCCTTGTAGGGAGGCCACCCAGCGCAGTCCAGAGCGAATGGGCGGCCCGGGAAGCCTATAAAGCCGGCTGGCTGCTGGGCAACTCGCCCTGGCCGTCTTGTCAGCGACAATGACAGGCACCCTCGCAGGGCAGCCCTGCCAGCCCGGTCTCCGCTTCCACTCCATTCTCCGACGGGTGGAGGTGCAGAATGACCACGGCCCGCAGGAAGGGTCCAGCCGCACCTCCTGCCTTCTGTGAGCACGGTCCTGAGGCCGGCCGAGGAGCCCTCTGAGGGAGAGGAGAGGGGGCTGCCCAGAAGTGACACCCGTGGGGGTGGCCAGCCACGGCACAGGTGAGTCTGTCCTGGGTTCCTGGTTCTGCGTTTGGGTTGGTGTCATGACGGGGCCTGGGCCGAGCAGACCCAGCTCGGCAGTCTCACCAAGGTGCAGCATCTCATGCATAATGTAGGTAAGCATGGCCCTCCGGTGAGGGGGCACGGAGGCACCGAGACTCGAGGCATGCACCGCTCCCCGCGTGAGAAACCCAAACGTTGCTCTGACAATCTCAACGAGGCTACATTAAGGGCGGCTTTGCACAAAGCTTCTTTTTATAGCACACGCGGAAAGCAATATTATCCAGTACCATGTCAGATTGTGTGCAAGCAAGGATCTGTCTCACTCCGAGAAAATGAGATTACCCCGTCACGGCACTACCGTCCCGCATCAATGAAAACACTTGCCCAACCCAGAAAGTAATTGCTGGATTAATATTCCTTTACAGAGATACATGCTTGATAGCTGTTTCTAGAGCTGGACAAGCGGTGGAAATTTGAAACAAAATGATATCAAACTGTTTAATACTCATCTTCATGTTTATAAATTCATGGCCATCTTTCATGAGGATATCGTCAGTGGTAAATTGCATACTAAGGTCCTGTATGTTTTTATTAGACTATTACAAAAATAACAGTGTTTGCCTAGGATCGAAGCGTCCACTGACGCGGGAAGGAGTGAAGGAGCCGTGCTGAAACACCCGTGTGGATTTTAGCAGGCTCAGGGAAGAGAGCAAGAGCACGTCTCAGGCTCCCCGCGTCTTTAAGCTTTCCTCTAACAATGCAGTCTAAAACTTTCCAAAATCTCCACAAAGGGTAAAACAACTAGTCTGAGCAGTTTTTACAAAGAAATTAAATACAGTGGCTTTAAACACTCTGGACAGAATCTGAGAACAGTGACATTTATGTAGTTCAATTGGGATTATCTACTGAAGATGAATAAAGAATGCAAAATAACTAATAAGATCTAATTTGTCAACCCCAGCTAAGCAAAGGGTATTGAATACTTTTAAAATAATAACTGAACCAAGGCCATGATTAATCTTTCTCCTTTTTTTTAAAGCAGTATTTTCAAGCAGTAAGTCAATAAATGCCTGGTTTGGCAACACTTCAAAAATGATTCCTAATGATCTCACAGAGTAAAATGAAGACTCTTAAAAGAAAAGCAATTCAAACCCATTTTACTGTGACAAGCTGACTTACTCCGGGTTTCTCAAGCTCGGCACCACTGACATTGGGGCCGGATCTTTCTCTGGGGTGGGGCCGTCCTGTGCACTGTAGGATGTCCAGCGGCACCCGGGGCTCTATCCACTCGGTGCCAGGAGCACCCCTCCCAAGTTGTGACAACCCAAATGTTGCAGACCCTGTCCAACGTCCGCTGGCCGACTCCACAGAGAACTTGTAGGAGCACGGAGAAATGAGGCAAACGACCAGAAGCCCCCATGGAGCCACACTGACGGGCCACGTTGTAGGTGAACTACCACGTATGCCAACCCTGTCAGAAGCAAAAGTCACTAGATCTTCTTTACTCCGTTTCTAGGTTACCAAGTTTTTGGTTACAAACAGCGTTACAAAAACATATTAGGTTTTACAGTAATTTGTCAAAACATTGAATAAAATTTAAATATTATTTCCTAAAACAATTAACATTTTTATTCTTTACTCACTCTCGCTCATCCTTACTATGAAAAACAGTTTTATTTTTGGCACCCAAACTTAGGATTAGCAAGAAAGTAGATTTCTTTTACCTATTTTATTGTAAGAGAAAAGGTTCTGCTCCAATTTCCACAGTGTTCTGGATCCACTATCTTCCCAAAAAGCTGGGTTTTTCCCTTCCCATCTTATTTCTCTTTCCAACAGCTGCTGAAATAAATTTTATCTCCTCTCCCGACAAATAGTAGTTTTCCTCAGATTTCCATTCCAACATCCACGTCACTTCGTAAGCCTGCTATTCGACTATTCAAAAAAAAAAGGGCATCCACTGTGTATGCGGATGACTCACTGTCCGGTCCCCGACCTAGGAGAGCCCGCGGGAAAGGAAACGGGCACTGGGTGCGCTTAATTCTTCCACTTCAGCTCAGTGACAACCCTCTTTCAAGGCCGACCAAAGCTCGAGGCCTGGCCTTCCCTTCACCCCCTGTGCCCCCCCAACTCTGGGCCACGGGCCCTGAGAAAGCCTTATAGCCGTGAGTAACCCTCTTCTCTCTGCTCCTCCCAGGTGCCCAGGGAGGGAGCAGCAGGTGCGGGGCAGCACAGCGGCCATGCCCACAAGCGAGCGAGGGTGCTCCTCCGCACGCAGACGTTGACCTCATCTGTTTGCTCAACTTTCTGCAAAACAAACCCAACTGTCGCAAGGGCTACTTGTGACGAGCTCTGGTTTTACAAATGTCTGGCTCGCTGCAAAGAGCAGCGCCTTTCTTTCTGAAGATGGATTTATTGTTTAAAACGGATTTCTGTGGGCCTTGGGGCAAATCCTGAAAGTGGCGCGTGGTGGAGACATGGGAGTGACTCCTCCGGCGCCCGTCTTTGGCATGGAGACGTACCCCGGCGTCTACAACAGCGCCTCCCCAGAGCTCAACCTGTCCCACGTGCTGGCCGGCGCGGCCCGGGCGGACCAGACGGGCGCGCTCTCGGAGCACCAGCAGTACGTGATCGGGCTGTTCCTGTCCTGCCTCTACACCATCTTCCTCTTCCCCATCGGCTTCGTGGGGAACATCCTGATCCTGGTGGTGAACATCAGCTTCCGCGAAAAGATGACCATCCCCGACCTGTACTTCATCAACCTGGCGGCGGCAGACCTCATCCTGGTGGCGGACTCGCTGATCGAGGTGTTCAACCTGGACGAGCAGTACTACGACATCACCGCGCTGTGCACCTTCATGTCGCTCTTCCTGCAGATCAACATGTACAGCAGCATCTTCTTCCTCACGTGGATGAGCTTCGACCGCTACATTGCCCTGGCCAGGGCCATGCGCTGCGGCCTCTTCCGCACGAAGCAGCACGCCCGGCTGAGCTGCGGCCTCATCTGGATGGCCTCCGTCTCCGCCACCCTGGTGCCCTTCACCGCCGTGCACCTGCAGCACACCGAGGAGGTCTGCTTCTGCTTCGCAGACGTCAAGGAGATCCAGTGGCTCGAGGTCACCTTGGGGTTCATCATCCCCTTCGCCATCATCGGGCTCTGCTACTCGCTCATCGTCCGGGTTCTCGTCAAGGCTCACCGGCACCGCGGCCTGCGTCCCCGCAGGCAGAAAGCCCTCCGGATGATCTTCGCCGTGGTCCTCGTCTTCTTCATCTGCTGGCTGCCGGAGAACATCTTCATCAGCGTCCACCTGCTGCAGCGCACGCAGCCGGGGGCCGCTCCCTGCACACAGTCTTTCCGCCACGCCTACCCGTTAACGGGCCACATCGTCAACCTCGCGGCCTTCTCCAACAGCTGCCTGAACCCCCTCATCTACAGCTTTCTCGGGGAGACCTTTAGGGACAAACTGAGGCTGTACATTGAGCAGAAAACCAACATGTCGACTCTGAACCGCTTCTGCCACGCGGCCCTCAAAGCGGTCATCCCCGACAGCACGGAGCAGTCGGAGGTGAAGTTCAGCAGTGCGGCGTAGAGACAACTGAGCTGCACCCAGAGACAGCAGAACGTGGTGTCACTCACAGGACGGCCCCGGGGCGAGGTGGGAGACAGCCCGGCCACCTCACGCCCAGAGGTGCATGAGAACAGGCCGTGAACTCACCAGGCCCCAGCCGCGGTCACACGTGGGGCTCTGAGAGACAAGCCCCCTTGATCCTGCATGGTCACACACGGAGCTGGACATCCATCCGCATCACAGCATGGGTCAGGGACCAACGGGAGAGGGCATGGGACCAGTGTGGCACTCTCGCCCCTCCCTGCGCACACCGCATCCACAGCCGCGGACGGTGCTGACGTTGGCCAATGAACGCAAAGAGGAGGGGGCGCTCGGGATGAAATACCTATATATCGGCCATAAATCTGCCACCTTGGGGAAAAATGAAGTGTGGAGTCAGAATACACTCATCTGACCCACACGGGATACTGTGGTGCGTGCTCCACGTCTGTGGCTGATACTTTACTGGTGCAGGTCAACTGGCGCACCAGGAGGTAAAGAGGAAGAGGAGAAGTTTCTCCTGTGCACCCGAGCATCTTCACCTCTCAGGCTGGCCACCTGGCCGCCACCTGGTGAGTGACAGCCTCGCACTGGGGCTGCCTTGGTCACGAGGGCTCTTCTGCAATGGAAGGCCCGCCCGCCACTCTCCTGGACCCCCACCTCATGGTGACAGTCTCTGCATCCACCTTACCGTGGGACGAGCCTGTGAGAGGGAGCTCAGCGGGATGCCACGATGAGACACTGAGACGTGCGTGGTCAAGAGTTGGCCTCTACAAAATGATAGCGGGAACGACGATGACGGCAATGCAACCAGTTCTCAGCAGAACGTGAAAACAGAAAAACTAACGAGGGCTAGGAGTGTCCCGTTGTGTCAATAAAATATAGTCACGTGCTGATTCCTCTAAAGTCTCTAAGTAGCTCCTTAAGGGTGGGGGGTGTGGTAGGGGGCTCTCAGAGCCTCAGTAGCAGAATTGCTTCTCCCTCACAAAGAAAAAATGTCCCCCCAGCATCACAAGGCTCACTCACCACCCAGAGAACTCTGATGAGGCCAGCATCTAAGTGCAGCCGCCTGAACACAGACTGGCATCTCTAGGATGGCTGATACTTCTGCTGCACAACCTCTGGGTACCAAAATAAGTTTCGGTGCAAATGCACCATATACCCTTGCTTTTCTAGAAGGTTCCACGTTGTCAGGATAAGCCATGGTGTCTGCAGTAGCTCAAAGCACTCAGGAGGCACCTGAGCTGGCTGGGGGGCTCCCTGAGTGTGAAGTAGGCAGGAGCCCGATCTGAGTTGGCTCCCACTCCTCCCGCCCCACCCACTCTGCTGAGGGGCCACCTCCCCAGAAGTGCAACCAGGACAGGGCACAGCTGCCCTGGGGGGGCCTGCGAGGGTCTTCACACGGGGAGGGCTTCCCGAGGGAGAAGACGAGGGGGTAATGTTCAGGTCTCAGGGGAACAAGTCGTTGGTAGTCCTACCAGGGGTTGATGGGTGACTCTCCACGGGAGGGAGACCGTGACAGAGGGACATGTGCACGCAGTACACTGGGAGCTTGCGACGTGCCGTCTCCAGTGAGTGGTTCAAGGGTTCAGACTCACTTTCTACGTAAACATCCCAATTCTAGCAACAGGACGACTAGCAGACCCCCACCAGGCTGGTTCCCTGCACTAACACGTCCAGTTACTGGGGAAAATCACGTGGGCGGCTGGACAGGGCTTGCCTGTGGCCCTGTCTCACAGAGCACCTACCCTCCCACTGGGGGGAGGGTGACGCTGACTCAGGCGCCACAGCCCCTTCCTGTGAAGACCCCTTCCCCTGCCTCTCCAGAACCTCCCACATCAGCACGTCTACAAGGGCAGAGCCGCCATCTTGCAACAGGTGCTTTTCCCTCCATCCTCCGAGCCCCTTGGGAGATGGCTCTCCCCTTCCCCAGAGTGCCATTCCAGAGCACAGGGCCCGGTCAGATCAGACGGCCATTCCCCAGCACTGCAGCCTGCAAACCCCGACAGGGAATATTTTAGATGAGTGCTCATTACTAAGTCCCCCTTTGAGCTCAGTGTTGGCAACTCCAAACAGCAGAAGGCAGACCCAGACTGGAGCGCCAGCACCACGATCTGACTACGTGCAAGGGATCCATCAAACGCATTCATCGTTCTCACCCCAGCTAGAAAGTGGCGATGCAGAGACGCTTTAAAAGTACGCAGAGTAGAGACCCAGGATGTTTAACCTTTAGCTTTTATGGGGGCGGGCAGGGTGGGGAGACAGACACTGTATGAGAATAAGGCCTCGTCCCTGATCCTTCCAATAAACGCACAAGGCACATACCGTCCCCATTACTCAGAGAACCTGATGCTGTAAGAGTCTATAGCTGCTCAGAATCTGAAATGGTGATGTGGCCAGGAACCAGCCCGTCTCCAAAGTCCCTGTCCCTTCGTCCACAGCGCTCGGCAGCCCTGGTATCAAACAGGAGAAAGCAAACCACGCAGAAACCACGTGGAGCCAGGGCACACCACCATGTGCGCCAAGAGGTCACTCAAGGTCACGGGCCGGATCTCTTCCCAAAGGAGCATCAGGCAGGACATGGGTGGGTGGGCGGCAGAATGGAGATCCCCCCAAGGATCTGTGGGCGGGACTGCATCTGACCAAACCCCAAAGCCATCGACCCAGGACAGGCACCTCGTACCTCCAAGGCAGCCTCCTGGGCCAGCTGGGACTGTCCCGAGCCCCTCCCCAGGCTACAGGGAAGGAAGCTTCCGCCCAGAGGCCCCGGGTAACCACCTCTGAGACCACACAGCACAAGTCTCCCCCTGGCACGCAGACGCTGGCCCTGTGCTCGTAAGCCCCCCCCGCTTCTGTGCCTCCTCCCCGGAGGTCTCTGCAGTTGGCACTCGCCCCAGGCACAGGTCAAACAGGGCCGGAAGCCAGCTCCTGCCCCTCACCGCTCAAAGCCCATTTCCTGACCTGTAAATCTGGCTGCAGAACTGCTCCAAGGGTCAGAGCACCCCAGCGGAGCCCGCGGCCGCTAGCAGGGCAAGCGCAAGGCAGAGGTCCTGACGTAACAGAAAGGGATTCTTTCCGAGCCAGAGGTTGACCAGGTGGCCTCGGAAGTCTCTTCTGACCCTGAGACCCTAGAGCTCCCGTCTGGGAGACAGTGCCAAGATCACAAGCCCCACTGGGCTCTGCGACAGCCTACCCGGCCGTCCCAAAGCACGCCCTCGCAGAAGCACCCGTCCGAGAGTGGGGCCTATCTGATGGTTTTGGCAGGAAGACCACAAGATAACATCAGAGCGTCCGACTGCCTGCCTGCCTGCCTTCTTCTGGTCACCAGCCCCCTCTGCACCAGTGCCCCGTAAACCCACTGACAGCTCAATGCACAGAGCTGTGAGTACACGAAAGCTGTGTCAGCTCCGAAGAGGACTTCATAACTGTCTGTGAGCCTCATAATTCTCTCTCGATGAGGCGGGTGACTCACCCGCCCCGTCCGGCCCCCGCGGCCCCTCAGTGAGGCGTGGCAGCGTTCGGTCCACAAAAACCTCCTGGTGTACGTTCCTCCCATCTGAGGAGGGAGGGGAGAGAACCGCACACAAACTTCCTCGGGTGGCTGCCTGCTGAGCAGAGGGGGAGAAGAAATCCTGAAGCTGCTTTAAACCTACGGCAAATGAGCACATTAGCAAACGTGTGGATGGTCTAGCAGCCAGAGTTCTCGCAGTGGAAGAGGGAGCTGCAAATACGGCAGGGAGAAGGGCAGGCAGGGAAAGCCCCGTGGGAAAGGGCGGGACTGGAGGTATCCGTGAAACCTAGGATTTCTAAAATAAGAATATGTACAGGCAGGCACACGTGTACACAGATGTGTGTGTCCTGGGTGTGAGCATGGATGAACGGGCACACACAGTGAGTACGCACCTGCACGGAGTGTGTGTAAACAGACACAAACACACACGTGCATATATTCCCCAGCTCTGTCTGCTCTAAGGGGCTAGAAGAGAAGACCTGGGTGGCTGTGGGCCCACCTGGCCCCAGACCTTGCTCTCTAACACCCTTACCCTCAAAAAGGAACCCAGCTCCTTGGAGAAATGGCCAAGTCGGGCCAGGGCAGGAAGGTATGAGATGAGCCTTCGAACATGGTGTCCTGCCAAAAGGTAAGAAAAGCTTCAAGAGAATGACAGGGCCACACCAAAAGGACACAGGGACCCACCTGAAGGGTTCCCACTGGCCAAATCTGGGGCAATTTGAGCCCCAAGATAATTAGGAAGAGTAAATAATTATAAACCATTGAAAAATAAGAATCCATGAGTCCATTCCAATAATAGACAGCTATAAATATAATTTAAATAAAACAGACAACGAAATAAACACAATACAGTAACACACAGGAATGAATGAATGGATGGACAGCTGGATGGTGGATGGTGGATGGTAGATGGATGGATGGATGGATGGTGGATGGATGGGTGGATGGATGGTGGATGGATGGTGGATGGATGGGTGGATGGTGGGTGGATGGATGGATGGATGGTGGATGGTGGATGGTAGATGGATGGATGGGTGGATGGGTGGATGGGTGGTAGATGGATGGATGGATGGGTGGTAGATGGATAGATGGATGGATGGGTGGATGATGGATGGATGGATGGTGGATTGATGGAGGATGGATGAATGGATGGTGGATGGTGGATGGATGGATGATGGATAGATGGATGGTGGATGGATGGTGGATGGATGGTGGATGGGTGAATGGTGGATGGGTGAATGGTAGATGATGGATGGTGGATGGATGGTGAATGGTAGATGGTAGATGGTAGATGGTGGATGATGGATGGTGGATGGTGGATGGATGGTGGATGGTGGATGGTAGATGGTAGATGGTGGATGATGGATGGATGGTGGATGGATGGTGGATGGTGGATGGTGGATGGATGGTGGATGGATGGTAGATGGTAGATGGTGGATGATGGATGGTGGATGGTGGATGGATGATGGATGGTGGATGGTAGATGGTAGATGGTGGATGATGGATGGTGGATGGTGGATGGATGGTGGATGGTGGATGGGGATGGATGGATGGATGGATGGATGATGGATGGTGGATGGTGGATGGATGGATGGATGATGGATAGATGGTGGGTGGATGGTGGATGGGTGAATGGTGGATGGGTGAATGGTAGATGATGGATGGTGGATGGATGGTGAATGGTAGATGGTAGATGGTAGATGGTGGATGATGGATGGTGGATGGTGGATGGATGGTGGATGGTGGATGGTGGATGGTAGATGGTGGATGATGGATGGTGGATGGTGGATGGATGGTGGATGGTGGATGGTGGATGGATGGATGGATGGATGGATGGATGATGGATGGTGGATGGTGGATGGATGGATGGATGATGGATAGATGGTGGGTGGATGGGTGGGGAGGACTCATGCTTACAGCAAAATGGGGAAGAGTGCAGGAGCGGGGAACGACATTCTGCAACTGTCGCAGGGAAGACGGGCAGGCAGGAGCCCCTAGAGTAGCCCACACCAGGGGACACGACTAGAAGTAGGACGTGCAGAGCCCCTGTGTACCCCCACCTCCCCGACTGCTTTAACACTGGGGGGACAGTAACCACACAGCAGAGACATGGGATAGCACACCCAGGGCGCTTACAAGGAGCCCACTCCAGACGGGGACCCTGAGAAGGGCATGACATCTCCACGTCCTCATCCAGATCACAACTTGAATCTAATCAGGGGAAAGAGCAGAAAATGCAAAACGGGGACAGGCTATTCACCCAAACTGTCAATGTCTTAAAGGCAAAGGAAGGCAGAGGAGAGTTCCAAATTAAGAGGAGTTGAGAGATACAGCAACTAAATGCAGTGCGTGACCCCAGACAGGATGATCTGCCGGGAGGAAAAATGCTGCAAGGTGCCACGGGGTCAACTGACAAAAGCGCAACAGCTGGGAGGCCTGAGGCCTCGTACGACCACTCAGCCCCCGAGACTGAGCACTGTCCTGTGGCTACGTGAAATGAAGCTCTCACTGCACGGAAACACACATCACAGTGTTCACGGGTGGGGCGGCACATGCAGAAAGACAGAGCGTGAGTGCAAGCATGCACACAAACGTCACAGCAACGGGACAAATGTGTGCAATGTCGACTCCATGCCCAGGTATGGACTGGAAAGAACTGGAACAGGTGTTCCAACAAACACTTGCGCACGAACGCTCAACAGCATGATTCACAATAGCCAAGAGGTGGAAGCAACCCACGTGTCCGTCAGCAGATGAATGGATGAGGAAAATGTGGCCCAGCCATAAAGTGGGGCAGTATTTGGCCATAAAATAAAAGAGAATGAAGTGCTGACACATGCTACACGTGGCTGAATCTTGGAAACACGATGCCAACTGAAAGAAGCCGTCACGAAAGGACCACATTGTATGACTCCATTTCTATGAAACGCCCAAGTAGGCAAATCCAGAGAGAGAGAGAGGGCAGCAAGTGGTTGCCAGGGGCTGATGGGAGGGGCCAGTGGGGAGCGACTGCTAGTGGGTACAAAGTCTCTTTAGGGGGTGAAGAAAATATTCTAAAATCAGATAGTAGTGACGGTTACAACTCTGTGAATATAGTAAAAAGCACTGAAGTACATGCTTTAAAAGGGTGACTTGATGATGTAAATTACATCTCAATAAAGCTGTTTTTAAACAAAACAAACAGGCAGGCACAGGGGCATTTTCCCCACAGTCGGCCTTCCTTGCTTGGATGCGTGCTCGTTTCTGCACAACGGTCAACACCTTTGAAGTCGATGCCACGGTCGGACAGTGTTTCTACCTACAGACGGGAGACGATGGCCGGTCACCATGTGAGCTCTTCCTTAGCAGACACAACCACTTCCTGAGGATGGAGAGGCTGAGGCCATCTGGAATCTGGAAGCTATCCTCACACTTCTTGTAAATCTTCCAATTAAAGTTTTCTCTTTTCACTTACTGCCCAGTAACTCAAGTTTTATTTTCTTTTCCATGGTGGGAAACTAATTATCTGGGGAGTCTTTTGAGATGCTTTTAAATTAAAAAGAGAGGAAAGAACTTTAGTAAAAATGAAAGCTGGGTTCACTAAATCATGCTCGGGGATCCTCACAAAGCCACGAAGACCAGTGCCCCCCAAGACCTGTAACAGGGCGCCGAGGAGCTGTCACAGGCTGGCCGGGCATGTCTGGCAGCCGCAGGTCATCACTGCCCACGGCTCCCTTTCCAGGCATCGCCATCTGACGAGAGCAGCAGGAGCCGGCAGAAGGAAGCCAATGCGCTATCATGTGTGTCACTCACTCTGCACTGTGCTGGGTCAGTCCCTGGGGCAACCTGCTCAGAACTCCAGGACACACAGCCTTTGTTCCTCAAGGTCTTCTTACGCTCCTTTTCCACTACTGATTGTGTATTCGTGATAAAGTATCTCCTGGAAAACACGAGAGACGGAAGGCAAAGGAACATGCTGTTGGCCGGTGAGAGCAGCAGGTCCTCTAGGGTCAGAGAAGACGTCTGAACACCCGAGCTTTCCAGCTGCATCGTCGACATCAGTGGTTCTCAACTGAGACTCAGGGAAGAAAAGCTTTCACTTCTTAAACGACGGATCAACTGAGAAATACTCGCTGAGCACCGAGCGGAGGCCATCGCTGAGGCCTGTGTGCAGCGTTAATTAGCACTTTGCCTTCCCGGGTTTGGCAGGCGTGGAGTCAGCTCAGCTCACAGCAGACACAGAGGAGGGGAGGGAGGAGGGAGCGGTGTCACCTGTGAAACACCCACCGCTTCCTGGCCACTCACTCTCCACCCAGTGCGCCCTCGGCCTCCTGTTCAAGGAGCTCTGCTGAGTGCCTTCACCCAGCGCACCCACCGCACGGCCTGCAGCCCCTGCCTGGGCGCTCAGCCTAGGGAGTGGCAGCCCCCCTGGGAGAGGGCCTGGGTGGGAAGATGGGGGCGGCCAGGGAAGTGGGCGGCGCCGGCCATCACGGGCAGCCCTGCAGTGCTCTCCAGGCACCCAGACACACGCAGCACCAGCTTCAAGGAACTCGAGGCCTGGGAGGGCCCCCAAAACGCCCTGGCACTGCAGACAGGCCCTAAGCCGACACACAGCCCGGGGGCAGGCGAGCCTGCACATGCCCAGTTCCGGCCGGCAGAAAAATGCCAGCTGCTCTGAGTTAATCTGATTTTTGCCATTGTCCAGTGGGTGGGGGATCTCGTCTGGGAATGAGGGTTTTAAAAGTCAAAGGAACACAGAACAAAAGTGCACTAAAACTTGACTGCAACTCTAAGCCTTTGCAGCGGGGTGGAACCAACCTAAACTTATCAGAAGAGATCAGCTGTGGGGGCCCGGGAAGGACGCCAGCTGTTCGAGGAAAGCCAGCGCCCCAGTCTCTCCAGGAGGCCAGCTCCGCTGCACCCGAGCATCACTGATGGCAGGGCTCTCAAGAGGGGACGAGCACAGTGGAGTGCAGAACGTTTACAACGAGTTCCTGCTCCTTCTCTCCCCTCCTCCCCTGCGGGACGGCGGCTAGCACACAGCACACGCTGACGCGCCCCTGCCTCCAGGTCCCCTCTGGAGTCGTCCTCCCCACTGCCACCTGAGCTGCGGAAGGAGAGGGCGGGGCCGCAGCCTCATCGGTTCCCACAGTGCTCGTCACACGGACACAGGACGAAGGAAGCCCGTGTGGCTCCTTCTCGAAGCTTCGGTCTCCTCCTGAGCTGTCACCTGGAATTCAGGTGAGCCCCCAACCCTCAGGAGGCTCAGGCTCTTCCAGGGAGGTCACCATAAACTCAGAGCAGACAAGAAAGCAGGTGGCCGTCACTCCCCTGAGACCAGCCTGCTCAGAACATTCCGTCTTCAGCAAACAATACAGCATTTCTCTTTGCTGACTCAAAAATGTAAATTGTCCGGAAATGAAGGAAACCACAGCAGGCCTCATCCTCTCACTTCCCAGGGCCGCCAGCCACTGCTGGCTGAGGCGGCTCCTCTGCGGCGTTAGAAGCAGACGGCTCTTGTCCTTGAAGTCACACTACAGAACTCTCGCCCAGAGGGCCACAGCACACTCCCTGCGCCCGAAGATCCAACGCTCACAATCCATTAGAAAGTCCACTGATGTCACTTCAAATTCCGATCAACCCCCCACCCCGGCCCCCGACAGCACAGCACCGGAAACTGCCGGATCAGGCAGCGTGTGAACCATGTGAAAGGACGGGGGACTCCCAGACAGATTTCTGGAAGAAAGCTTGAAACGGGCAGTCAGAGACTGAGTGCCCAGGCCACCAACGGTCCTGAGGGCATCTGTCCACACCACGCTCCCCACAGGGAGCCAAGGCCCAGGAGAGCTGCACGCGGGCTGCCACCTGATGTGCAGGCGACCCGAGCCCCCGTCAGCTCACCCCACCCTCCAAGCACACGCACACACACAGGCACGCACACATGTGTACCCACACAGATTTACAGGAGACTAGAAGAGATGCCCTAGGTGCTGAGGAACAAAAGGCTGCTTTGTGACAGGGGAACAAAAAGAAGCCAGTCTGAGGGGTCGTGGGGCACTCACGAGCCTGGGGGCCAGGACCCAAGCCTCAGGTGAGACTCGACGTGGTCCTCATTCACTGCACCCTGGACACCCGGCAGGAGCCTCCAGAGGCTTCCCGCACAGGACACAGCCGCCCCAGGCCTCAGACGCACCCATTCATGTCTCACAAGCAGTGACCAGAAGAGTCGTGGTAGCCCGGGGAGCGGGGGAGCGGCAGCTACGTAAATGCAACAGTGGGCGTGGGAGACGCACAGTTCAACCACAGCGGCTTCACGCTGGATGGAAAACGCAGCTCTTAATACGACTGCGCTCGTCATATTTCAGGAAACAAAGGTCGAACCTGAGACTATGTGCAGGGAACACAGAATTATAAAAAGAAACCTGGAGGAGACCAAATCCTCAGAAAGCATGAACTTCCACGACACACAAGTCACATGACACAGATAACTCGAATAGCACTATAAAATCAAGGAAATCGAATTCGCAACTTAGAAACTCCCGAAAACTAAATCTCCAGGCCCAGAGGGCTTCACTGGCAAATTCTACCAAACATTTAAAGAATTAACACCAAATGCCCTGATTCAAAACCAGACACAGACAGTACAGAAAAGAGAAAACTACAGGCTAGTATCCCTCATGAATCTAGATGCAAAACTCCTCAACAAAATACTGGCAAATAGACTTCAGCACCATATAAAAGTGATTATATACCGTGACCATGCAGGGCTCCTCCAGGGGCGCCAGGCTGGTCAATATTCAGGTATCAGTCAACGTAACGCATCATATTTAACAGGCCAAAGAAGAAAGATCACATGACCAGAACACCTGATACAGAAAAGCACTTGACAAGATTCGACATCCGCTCACGACCGAAACTCTTAGAAAACTAGCAATAGAGGAGTTTCCTCAACTTGATAAAGACCATCTACTGAGTGTGGAAGAAAGGAAGAAGAGGCAAGTGGGAAGTGTGCACGTGAGCTCTGGTATCGACGTGAACTCAGGAGGAGCCACTGGAGAGTCCCGAGCAGGACGGCCGAGGCGTGCGGCACGACTCCCGTCTGAGAATCCTGACTGTCCGCAGGGCCCTGAGCACAACCCGAGGGAGGCGGAGGCAGAGACTGGAGCAGAGGCACGGCGGTGAGGGGGCGGGAGGCCTGGACCAGGACGGGAGCAACTCGAGCCGCGGGAAGCAGTCGGACTCTGGGTGTATTCTGAAGTCAACAGGATTCCCTGATGGATTGGACATGGGATGTGAGAGAAAGAGGGGAGTCAAGAAAAAACACCAGGATAAAAGGACAAATCCTGTGTGACTCACTCACACAAGGCCCCTGGAGGAGGCAAATCCATGGAGACAGGAAGTAGATGGTGGGCACCAGGGCCCGGGGAGGGGATGGGAGTCAGTGTTTAATGGGGACAGAGTTTCCGTTTGGGAAGATGAAGACGTTCCGGAGATGGATGGTGGCGATGGTTGCACAACACTGTGAGTGTGCTCAATGCTGCGGAAAGGGACACTTAAAAATGGCTAAAATGGCTAATTTTATGTCATGTGTATTTTACCACAATAAACTAAAAAAGAATAAACACAAGGGTTTTGCCTGAGCAAGTGAAGCAGTGGTGTTCGACTTCTCCTCAGGGGCGAACAAGGACGTGGATTTTGGACAATGAGGTTCTGAGTCCCCTCACTGTGAGACACTCAATGGTTGCTGAGGATCAAACAGATCTTAGGTCTGGAGTGTGGCTGAAGGGTCAGTGCTGGAGCTATGAATTTTGGAGTGGTCGGGAGCGGCCTTGAATGCCAAGATACTCAGGAGGCGACCAAGCATGAGTACAGAGCGAGGACAATCGAGAACAAGCCCTGGGCGCACAGAGGCGTGTACGTGAATTTATCAAAAGGCTTCCGTCTGACCTTAAGATCTTTGCCTTTTATTCTATGTCACTTCACGTCACAAAATACATAAACATCAAAAGATTAAAAGCCCACAATGAGATGCTACTCAGACTCACAAGATGATTAGAAAGCCTGAGAAGACCAAGTGTTGTCAAGAGAGAGGCGTGTGGGCTGCCGGCGGGACGGGAGCCGCTAGGACCACCTCTGAGGAAACAGTGGGTGGTGGCGGGCGGCTTCTACCAGGCCCCGATGCTGCTGCCTCCTGACAGTCACACGCTTGCTGTGGGCTGAACCTAGCCACCAGCCTCCAACCCACAGAAGGCAGCAAGCGATGCGAAATCACCTCCGAGATCAGGTTATAAAAGATCACGACTTCCGATCTTTTGTGCTCTCTCTCTCCCCCTCTCTATGATGGAGCCAGATGCCACACCATGAGCTCCCTGAGGAGGCCCACGTGGCAAAGAACTAAGGGCAGCCTTTGGCCAACAGCCAGCAAGGAACGGAGGTCCCCAGTCTCACAGCCAGGGAGGCACCGAATCCCCCCGATGACCACCGAGGCAGGCTGGAAGCAGACCGTTCCCCGGCCAAGCCTTCAGGTGAGACTGCAGCCCGGCCGAGACCTTGACTGCAGCCTGTGAGCCAGAACACCCGGCTCGGCCCCCCTGTTTCCTGACCCACACAAACGTGGTTATTTTAAGCCACTAAATTTTGCGGTAATTTGTTACACAGCAATAGAGAACTAACACAGCAGGTTTACCCAGTAGAGAGGAAGATTCCCAATAAGGCCCTGCAATTCCACCCCAGGTATAAACCCCAGGGGAACGTGTGCAGACGGGCAGGATACGTACAAGAGCAGTCATCGCCGTGTTGTTTATAATCTCCCCAAACTGGAAACAACTCAAATGACCGTCACTAGAACAACGGATAAACTATGGTAAATTCATACACCAATAAAAATTAACAATCTCGAGCCACACACAACAGCATGGACAATGCTTACAAGTAAAGTTTAGCCCAAGAAGCAAAACACGCATACACACAAAAAATACGCAGAATACAATTCCATCCGTGTAAAGTGCAAACACAAGCAAAACCAAACTGTGTGACGTAGGGACACAGCCATGGGAAATACAACTCTGCAGAAAAGCGGAGAGATGAGGACAGAGAGCCAGCAGAGGTGTCTTTCTTGACCCGGGTGTGGTTTCCTTTAAGTTGTACGCACTTTTCTGTTCGCATATTTCACAATAAATAGGGGCCAGGAGAAAAAGGAAGGAAAGAAGTCCTTAGACTATGCCACAGACGTGCCTGTCTGCAGCCATAATTAAAATTCTCCCACTTAAATCACGGCTGCTAAGCCTAGAACTCTAGGCTCAAACCAGAATTTAACACCAAAGGTCAGTATTGCCCGATGAAATGGTCTCACCCCTCAGTAAAACCAAAGGCGTATTTCAAAGCCCACCCCCGCTCCATGCCCCTGTTTTTAAAAGTTCAGTCAGGCACAGGCTAGAAATCAGACATGACGCTCGTAACATGAGACACAGAATTAGAAACTGCAGTAGGGAAAAAGGACAGCAAGTTCCCCCTTGCCTCAAAACAGAGTCTGGAGGAGAGAGACCCCCTCTTCACGGCTGGGCCTGAAAACAGGGAAAAGGGATGTGAACGTGGGGAGACAGGGCGGGAAGATGGATGGACGGCTTTGGGGGCTGTTTACTGGGCCTGGCTCCCTCCCTGCCCTGGAGCGACCACACGGACTGGGCACTGCAACCCCGTGCATCCCGAATCTCCTACGGCCCCAGAAGAGCATCTCGTGGCTGGGGGTCCTGTCGGGACCTGCTTCCTTGGCTGCCTCCTTTGGTCACTTGGGTTCTGGGAGGGTCCCGCACTCCATGGGGACACTTCCATAAACGGTCACTCAAGGATGGAGCCGCTCCTCACCCAGCGCCCTGTCAAGCTGAGCAGTTCATTCCCCACAAACACCTAAAAACATCTGGGGCTTCCTGCTTCCCTTATGCTCCAGAAATATATACTTCTGCCTTAAAAATTCTTAAGTATAGGGGGCCAGCCCGGTGGCACAGCAGTTAAGTTCACATGTTCCACTTCGGCAGCCCAGGGTTCACTGGGTACAAACCCCGCACCAGTCATCAAGCCACACTGTGGTGACGTCCCCCATAAAATAGAGGAAGACTGGCACGGATGTTAGCTCAGTGACAATCTTCCTCAGCAAAAAGAGAAAGATTAGCAACAGATGTTAGCTCAGGGCCACTCTTCCCCACAAGAAAAAAAAAAATTCTTAAGTATACTTTCATCTGCCAGTAATGACTATAGGCAAATGGAAGAAAACATTAAGAACGAATTTTCTGCAAATAATTTATCCTGGGGAAATGACGTGCCTGCTGGAATTAAATAAATCCGGTCCTTTCAGATTAAGCTGGATGGGCTCTGAGCCTGAAATACAGCAGGATGAGGCATAGGAGTGGCGTCTGGCCCCCTGAGGGCCCCTTGCTGCCAGTGGCCCGGGGGAGCCGGGGGTGCAGCAGCTCCTGGGCCACAGCACTCTGAGTCATTCAGTCCCCAATCTCTGCAGAGCCACACACTACTCCAGCAAAGGCCCTGCTCCGACATGGGCGCGCCAGGTCTGCATTTGGAAAGTACAATTCCCCTTGTTTTTCTTGAATAAATTTCTGTTTTCTTTTCAAAACCAAAGTTCCATAAGGTTGTATAAACCTTAGCTCAGCTCTGATTTTCAGACCCCTTAGGACAAATCATAGTGTGGGAGTCGTGGGTGTGTGAGGGTGTGTGTTTGTTTTCAGGGAGGGAATGTGGGCGCAGTAAGAAAGAGAAAATGCACGTCTGAATTTCTTTCTTACAAAATACAGCCTACAGGGAAACTCAATTCACATGCACGGGAATATCTCTAACCTCCACCCCAGCTACAAATTCATGCTCCCTCTTCAGACATGCTGGCGGCACCCATGCACCAGAGGGACGAGGATGAGCGCGCCTGGTGGTGCATGGGTCCAGCACCAGCACCGGCCCCGCAGACACCGGAATCCAGCTGCTGAGCGACACCTGCTTCTTACCCTGGCCGGGGCTGAGCTCAGCTCTGAGAACACCGACCAGGGCAGGGCCCCGGCAAAGCAAGATGCAGCCCAGGCTCCAGGGCCAGGAGTGACGCACAGCCACGACCCAGGCAGAATGCAAACTCGTGCCTGAGGACAGCCGCCAGGTGCCAGGCCACTCTGTGGGGGCAGGGGACTCCGAAGTAGGAACCTCCAGCCCTGCGTGCATGGGTGCACACACACATGCACACTCACGCATGTGCATGCACAATCATACGTACATGCTCACACTCACCTGCTCGCACACACACACTCCCTGTGCATCACCCACGTCTGGCCAGACCTGGGGTCCCCAGGGCCGCCCTGTGGAGCACTCCACCTGCGCAATCTGGCGAGGCGGGCAGACACCTCCATACACACTCCATGCCATTGAGACAGGCACTCAAGTGGCACCAAAACAAAACACATGGAAAGCCACGTCTCTGGTCCTCAGGAACGGTGCTCCGTTAGCCTCACTGGAAACACCGTATCGTCACCGAGGGGCCACACCCCAGATTCCCGGCACTTCACAACTGACCGTGAACCAGTGGTTAAGGGTAATGACAAAAGCACAGGCTAACTGGGTGGCAAAAAGCAAGTGTCCACGCTGGGCCAGGGCGAACGTGTCACCCTCTGGGCTGCAGGTTCCTTCAGGTGAAAGTGTAAAAGCAGAAGGAGCTGTTCTCGAAAAACCACCATCCGGGCTTGACGGTGGAACACCACAATTCATTACGTCCATTTAAAGGAAAAACCGCAGTGATCAGGCGTCATCAACAGTCAGAAGGACACTTGAGCACACAAAAATGTGGTCATCTCGGAATACCTGTGGTTGAGAAGCTGTCAGCACACAAAGCATCCTTTATTTGCATTTCAATTTCCCAGGTTCATCAGACGTTTGCTGATGAAACTACTGAGGAAGCCCGACTTCCTGACGAGACTAAAGACTCAGGAAGTTCAGAGCACTTTTCATTTACTCCTTAATTAAAAAACAAACCACAGACAGCATGGATGGACCTGGAGGGTGTTGTGCTGAGCGAAACAAGCCAGACAGACAAAGACAAACACCAGATGATTTCACTCACATGTGGAAGATAAGCACACACGGACAAAGAGAACAGTTCAGTGGTTACCGGGGGAAGGGGGCAGGGGGTGGGCACAGGGGGTGGAGGGGGGCACCTATGTGGTGACAGGCCACTAATAACGTACAACTGAAATTTTCCAGTGTTGTAAACTATTATGGGCTCAATAAAAAAACAGAGCAATGTTGACTGAGTGCCTACCATAGCTAGGCACCCCGCCACGCTGTGCACGTGCTCATGGACTCCTCCTGGTGCCTGAGACGGGTCCGTGCTCATGTCCACTTCACCGGTGTGACGCTGGGGCAGAGGGGTCACCCTGCCTCGGGCCACAGAGCTAGTAAGGGGGAGCAGGAAGCTTCCGTGGGGTTCTGACTCCACAGCCAGCACTCTGCTAAGGATCTACTGGTTTTTATGGTCGTAACAAAAACAGAGACTAGGGGCCGGCTCCGTGGCCAAGTGGTTAAGTTCGCGCGCTCCACTGCAGTGGCCCAGGGTTCGGATCCTGGGCGCAGACATGGCACCGCTCGTCAGGCCACGTTGAGGCGGCATCCCACATCCCACAACTAGAAGGACCTGCAACTAAGATATACAACTATGTACAGGGGGGTTTGGGGAGATAAAGCAGGGGAAAAAGAAACAAAAAAGAAGAAGATTGGCAACGGTTGTTAGCTCAGGTGCCAATTTTTAAAAAAAAAACAAAACAGAGACTAGTCCATAGAATTGCTCACTCTCAACAAATGTAGAAACTCACTCAAATGAGCTTCTACGCCACCTACACAAATGGTAACCCCTCCCTCCCAAAAGGACATGTGTGAGCACACACATTACTAGTTCTAACCGCCACGGAGTCACACCAGCTGTCACCTATCAGGCATTGCCTGGAGCAGGTGCCATACGTTACCTCGTGGCACCCCAGGGCGACCCGTGCGGTACGCACCTACAGCTCTCCTGACAGTCTCAGAGAGAAATGGGGCCCAGACACCACGCCCAGCTCCCCATTAAGCCCAGCTCTACCGGCCCAAGGCCGTGATGCGAAGCACCACCCTCAGCCCTCCTGGAACGCACCAAGGCTCCTCCCTGAGCTGGAAAGTGGGCAGTGGAGCCCAGGCCCCCGACAGGCTCTCCCCCAGGGACCCTTCTTCTTTTGGGAACAGAGCCCCCAGGTTTTCATCGGGCTCTTGGCTGCCCAACTGGAGATCAGTCCCAGACCTCGTCTGCAGTCACATCCAGGCGGACATCTGAGGCAGGGCCAGCAGGTGTGAGCCGAGGGCACGTCTGCAGCTTCTGGGTCAGCTCTGAGCAACGCAGCCACTGGTCCTCACCCTGTCTGTCCCCTGGCCCAGAACTAAAACGCCAGCATGAGGGTGGGCTCCCACGGACCCGCCAGCTGTGACCACACCCCAGGGGGTGGCAGAATAGTAAGACGTGAGGAGCCCGGTCCATGGAGGACCATGAAGCAGAGCTGCCAGGCCCCTCACCCCGGGACTGCGAAATAAACTTCCACCCTACCTAGGGCACCGAATTCTGGGATCCCCGGGTTGTGGCAGTTGGCCTGAACCCTAACTGATGCATGTCGGGCATCTGGCACACTCCTGGTCGTGGCACCTCCACACTCGTTCCAGACTACTGATGTCCCACAGTCACACTACAGGTCTGCCCCGAACCGCACCGGGTATGGGCCTGGTTACTGTCACCTCGGACTCCAGGCCGGGTGGCTCTGGCTTTAGGTGGCAGCTGTGCTGAGCCCCGAAGATTGTGCAGGACTCTGCCATGAAAATAGGCTTTGGGGAGGCAAAGCCAGCATCGTTCAGACCAAACCTGAAGGCCAACGGTGGGCCAGGACTCAGCCTCCTATCTATGAGCACAAAATAAGGGCTGTCCACACCCAAGAAGCCAACGGCCTCTGACGTGTGCGCGTGTGCTCGACAGCCACGCTTCCCAACCACGCTCAGACGTGCATTCGCGCAAACTGAGCCCGGTTTCCTCCAAGCGCGTGGAAGTGTGTGCCCGAGAGGGGACAGTGCAGCTCAGATGGAAAAAGGCCACCCTGAGCCACTGAGACTCACCATTCCTTCGGTAGATGCTGTTTATGCTCCTAACAGCAGGAGACATGAGCTCTGTGCCTGGGAAAACCATCTTCAAAGCAACAACTGTTTTCCCAGCTGTGAACACTCCATCCTGGGAAATCTTTTCATACCACTACAAAAATAATTTTGAAAAGACTGAACAAATATTCAGCCTAATCTGCCCACTCTGGTATGCCAGACCCCAAACTGGACAACTTTCTTGCACACGCGGTCTGATGAGCCAGCAACTAATATGCCCTAGCAACATTAGCGGACATTATAATGAAATAAGCTTTCTTAAATAAATGTGGTGTCAACCCACTTAAGTGGGAATAATAAACTCAGTGGCTTCCGCTGAGCAGCCAGGAAGTGGAGACGGTCTCAGCAGGAGGAGGGCAGAGACAGGAAGTGGTCCACTTCGGCGTGTCCTATTTGATTAACACGTCCCAGCCCATGGATGGAGAGGTGACACAGCTACAACAGGGGAACGGCATCACGGCAGCTGGGAAGGAACACGACACTCGCAAATAAGCTCTCGGCACCTCGGGGGCAAAACTTCCCAGAGGCTTCAAAATATCCCATTGATACTGTGACCAATAATGTCACGAGAGTGACTACAGGACCTCCCATTCTGAAGCCACGAAGAGAAAACACAGGCCACTGAAAGGGAGATTCGCTCGGGAGACCCAGGCTCCCAGCCGGTTCTGCCATCGGCACAGAAGGGGACAGTCCCAGCCCCTGGCCGCCCACGCCTCGGGACAGGAGTGACAACCTGGGCCTCCAGGAACATGACAGAAGGATGTGGCGGCCGACCCCACGTGGCCAGTTGAAGGATGGTTCCGTCTTCAAAATGGCGAAAGGACTAAACCACGGTGGCGTTTACTCACTAGACGCCTGTGACACAGTGACTGTGAACGCCTGGGAGCCAGTCACAGGGTCAGACATACGGGAAAACCCGCAAATATGCTCATGTCCCAAACATTTCCCTCGCTAAACTTTTCCACGTTTTCCCTGTTTTTCACGATGGTGTGTTTCCTTTCATAAAGGGGGAGCTACGTTTTTAAAAATGAAATTAAGAACGAAGTGCGCATGAAGAGTTCGACTGAGCCTGAAAGAGACGTCCTCACACATGGGCTGGGAAGGGACACACAAAAGGGGAGGCGGAACTGGGGGCCTTCCTTTCTTACGCTTCCCATGCTGTTCATCCGCTAAATAAACAGGCAGAGCATGTCAGGGCGCATCACGTGCGCTGCTTTGGGAACAAGCTGTGTCCATCGTCCCTGTCCCTGGACGCTGCTCGCACGCCGCCCTCAGGCCACAGGAGCCGAGCCCCGGAGGCCTCGCAGGCCGTGCGGCCACAGCACAGACATGGGCACTCAGCCCCGGGGGACACAACTGGGACCTCTGTGGACAGACAGGTGCATGGGTTCTTTGCACAGACACCAAGGTGCGTCCGGGCATCAGCGGATAATCGGACCACAGCCAGAAGGGTGACCCCCAAAATGAGTCAGTCCAGAAATGGTTTGGGGGGCTTCCTGCATCCCAGGCGGGCCAGGATGGGCAGGTTGATGAGCGAGCAGAGCCGCCTGCTGCCCACCCATGAGGACACGAGGCCCAGGGTGGAGGGGGCTGGCAGGGAGCGGGGCCAGCAGGGGGCTGGAGGCCAAGAAGGCGCGGATGGCCTTCTGCTGGCAGCGGGGACGGATAGGTCCACCCGCACACCAGAGCTGGTGCTCCAGCCGAGCGAGCGAGGAAGACAGCAGAGAGGCAGGCGGGCAGTGTGGCCACCTCGGTGAGGTGCAGAGGCCTGGAGTGGGCGGTGGCGGCAGCCGCAGGATGTACCTTGAAGGAGAGGAGACAGGGCTGCCCGGGGAGGAGAATGTGGAAAAGGACCAGAGAAGACTCCTCCACCGGGCGCGGGGTCCACAGTGGGCTCCCAAACGAGTTCGCCCAACACCTGGGGGCTGCGAGCCCTCCCTCCACCCACGGGCAGCCGGACTGAGGGAACAGACAAGACGCGGGAGCCCGGCACAGAGCGCCGCCACGGATGGCGGAGGAGAGCGTGTGCACGCCACGTGCAGAAGGGACCCGGAGCGGAACATGAGGGCAGCGCCTGCCCTGCCTCTGCCTCTGTCTCTGCCCTGCCGCCCCCAGCTCAGCTCCGACTGCAGGGGAGGCGGCCGGGTGCTGGAGAAGGCAGCCAGACACCCTCCCTCATGGGCCGCAGGAGCAGGACGGCGGGAAACACCCAGCTGGGGACAAAAGCCAGTGGTGGCCTCGAGAGCACGATGTCCACCCCTGGGTGCGACCTGCCCTCTCCCAGCGCCCGCCACCGGCAGCTCGCCTAGAGTGGGTGTGGGGCCCAGTGAGGGTCCCTCACCGGCACACAGCACTCCAGAGGCATGAACACGGCCCGTCCTCCAAGAGCAAGACAGTGACTACTGCCCCAGAACTGCCACTCAGGTGCGGGGACGGTGCAGGACCACTGAGCTGCCTGCCATCGCCCCATCCTCCCCACAACCCGTGAGACAGTGCCCTCCTCCCCGCTCCAGCGAGAGCAAGACTGCGGTGAAGTCCTGTGCGTCCAGCTCAGCTATTTGTCCCATGACCCCAGGCTGCCCGCGACTGGAGACACGCTCAGAAATCCGAGTCTCTGGGCAGAGCTACTGCAGAAAGCTGTCGCCTTTTTCTGACCAAAACGCACAACCGTGAGGCCGAGCTGACAACTTCTTCCCGGAATCCTATCAGGGGCCCAGATGGGGGTCTCCCGACCACAAGAGCCTCTGTGGCTGACAGGCCCTGGGGCTGCGGTGAAGATCCACCCTGGCACGGGCCTCGTCCCTGGACTCGTGCCCTGGAGGGGAACCGGCTGCTCCGGGTGAGAGGCCTCGGACAGAGACGCCGTGTGGTCACTTGATGCTGTCGTGTGCTCTACAGAATTCTCGTGGAAGGAAGACACAAAGACTTTATTCATTCCTCATCTCTTCCCCAGCTCAGCTCTCCACTGAAAGAACACTGAAGAGACACGGGACTAGTTCAGAGCTCTCAGACGCCTGACAACCCCCAGCAACCACTCCCGGCACCAACGCTCCTTTTCCTTGAACGCTTCCCGCCTCAGCTTAGACGACGACCGTCTCATCCCTCACAATTTGTCTGCAGAAATACCATCAGGAGGCCGACCTGTCCCCTTGTGCCGGGGTCCCGGTGCTGACAGGTGGATTCCTCCCCTCCGCCAGCCTCTCTGGTCGGCGGTTGGCAGCCCCAGGACACGGGCACAGACGGAGGCAGATCCCACAGAGGCTCCTCCCCGAGCCGGGGCGCAGCGACATCCGCAGGCCGTCCCCTCCTTCCTTCCCACTTAACCGGCCCAGCCTTTCTGGGGCCTGTCGAAGCCTTCAGTCTGATGTGCTGCTTCACTCAACGCATCCAGGTGTGGCTCTGTCTGTCTTTATTCTGTTTGGGACTGCACACGCTCCTTCAACACACGCAGGCTTCAATTTCACAAGTTTCTCACCAATTTTTTCCTCGAATGCCATCTTTCTTCCCTATTCTGTATTCTCTCCTTACTCCTATTGAATAGGAGCCGGTCTTCCATCTCTCTCCCGATGTCGTCTCTCCCCTCCCTGCGCACCTTGGGGGGCGTCTCCTCGCCCCGCCTTCCAGCTCCCGGTGCTCCGTTCAGCCACGACCAGCCCACTGTTTCACTTGCAGCTCAGTTTTTGCTTTCTGTGACCACATTTTTACTTTCAGTATTTCGGTTTGATTCCTTTCCAAGTCTACCTATTTGTTCTCACGTTGGAGGGATAAAGGAAAGCACGCTGATTCTCCCTTTTCTCCTCCAAACGCCTTAAACACATGGAAAGTCCTGCAGGTTTTCTGACCCGAGGTTCTTATGAATTGTTGCCTGCCTCACCTGCTGACTGTCACGATGGTTTTCTCCTCTCGTGGACTGCACTTTTCCCCCTGAAAAAAAGCCTTTCAGGGAGCTGTCCTCCTTGGGAGCCCCTGTGGGGTGGCAGTGCGTCTGTCTCTGCTGGCGAGTCCGTGACTTCCAGTGGCCCGAACAAATCAGCATGTGAACTTCTTGGCGGGTGCTCCCTGTCGCAGGCTCGTGCAAATTCGGGTCTGGCGGCGACCCATGCTGTAGGCTTGGAAGTCTGATTCTACGTGAATGCTCTTTGTTCCCACACCCGGCTTCCCGCTATGTCCCTCCAGGGGGTAGGACTTTCTAATTCACATTTGAAGGACGAGTGGCTCTCGGCTTTGGGGGCAGGAGCTCAGTTCCAGCTTTGGGGGCAGGAGCTCAGTTCCGGCGTCTGGGGCGTCTGACGTTGCCATGTCGTTGCTAAAACACCAGCCTCGATAGTGGACACTCGGCTTTGATGCCTTTGGGACTACAGCTCCAGCTTTGCTCACCGGTCTGGCTTCGAGTCTCTTCTTTATTTCTTGCATTCTTCTTGCTTTTGAGCTAGCTGCGTCACACGATTGTGTTGTCATATCTCTTCCAGTATTTTTAAGTGTTTGAAGGAGAAGAGAGTATTGCCCATGTCAACCAACCCACCATACTGACAGAAGTTCTCCATATATGTATTATTTAAACTTTTAAAATGAGCTTTTCTTTCTTACTTTAAAATAACTTAGGCTGAAAATCATGAGCCTACAGGTCACCCTGGGAATGTGACAAACACACACGGCACTGGAGGCCTTCTCTGGTTTTTCCCACTCGGCTATTAATACCCATAGGGCACGTTCCCAGTTCATTTTCCTAACGATTACCATTAACACATCATTTGACCCCCGGTCCCACAACCACCCCTGAGCACAGTGAGTGTGGTTTCCAGGTGTGAAAACAGAAGGTTCCAATGATTTGACACAGTCATGCTGGTGTGAACGTCAGAGCCCGGATCAGAGCTGAGGACCACGGGTCTTTCCACACCACTGGCCCCTAAATCAGAACCCACTTCACGGTTCCCATTCGCAACTACATCTCGGGGCCCAGAGCTTTAACTGTTGGTGCAGACAGACATCTCCGTCCTCCAGGCAGCCACTTCCCTCCTCACCTTCATCGGAGGGGACTCTAACCCGCCCATCCATTCCCCAACTGCCACTGAGAGTGATGCACGACACGCAGCGCTACCCCAGGGGGCCTGCGTCCGTGGGGCATAGAGACATAAACGAGCAAGAACGACCCAGTGCGGCGAGCGCTGGACGCCCTCTCCCTGGCCCTCTGCATCCCGGCCCGGCCCGGAGGCCAAGCGAAAGGAACCACCCACCAGAGAGGTGACCTGGGCTGCCAAAGACGCCTAGAAAACAAGAGAAGCTCAAGCAGCGGGCAAGAGCCAGTCTGTGGGAGGATGTCCACCCAAAAGTGGCGCGTGCCTAGTGATCCCCATGCAGCTGTTGTCAGCTTCCCACCGAAATACCTTCAGAGACACTAGAAACAAAGGACGCACATCACCAGCAAAAGCTAAGCTAAACCATCTGCTGGCAGAGGCGAGGGGGGTGGGGAGACGATGACACATGGGGTCCTGGACCACACCTCCTCCAGTTGGAGGGGATGGAGCAGGGCTCTGCGCTCACAAGGCAGCCCACGACCTGCAGGATATGCCACCAGCCAGCAAGGGGCCTCCCCCTGCCCAAGTCGCTCTAACAGAAAACTGAGAAGCTGACCCTCAGCTGGCAGGGTTCTGGTTTTCCAAGGCAGCCAGAGGACGCTTTGCTGCACCGCCCCCTTTCCATAATGACCTGAGAAACATGACTCCTAGGGGGTAAAGGGCAGGAGCAGAGGCCTGTGGAGGCTGGGCGGTGGGCAGTGGGCCCTGCAGCCTGGTAGGACCATCTGTACAGAGGCCCGGGGGGCCAGCGAGAGCCAGGAGGAAGCCAGGAGGAAGCGGACGGCCCTGCAGCCAAGGGGGGATGGGGGGGCCTGTTTGTTTAGGGCAAAAGCCATAAACAAAAATAACCCAACTGGAAAAGTATCTGAAACATCAAGGCAAGTGTGTTTTCAAATCAACATAAAGAAGACAGACTTTGCAACAGAACTGGTAAAAGATGTACGGGCAATTCACAAAAGAAAACAAGTGACCAATATGTGCACGGACACTGACTGCCCACAGTGGTCATCAAAGAAGCTGAAATTAAAGCAGCCAGGGGCAATCTCTTTCTCTCTGTCATAGTGGAAAACATGAAAAAAAATTACAGTACCCAGCGCTGGGGCAGGTACTCTCATACACGGAAAAGACAATAAATCCAATGTAAAAATATTGAGAAGGCATCCTCCAAAATATTAACTGCAGGGCCATCTCAGGGTGGCAGAATTAGTCCTTCTGGTTTCTCTGCATGTTTTTCTGTATTTTCTCTTTTGCTTTTTTACATCGGTCATGTATAACTCGAAAAATAATCAACAGGGTTTTTCTTAAAATTACATTTGCTGAGCTATTTTCTGCTGACCACAAGGAAGCACAGCTCACAAACATCTCCCGGGCTGACCGCAGCGGCAATTAAAGCATTAGCTACGGACATGAGGACAGCTGGATTTGGGGGGGCCGGGGGAGCAGATCCTGTTTTCTTTGGCCTAGAATGAGGACTGCCAGATCTCCATGGCAGCAGAGAAAGCTAATCAGCTTCCAACTTTTCTGCAATTCTTCAGAGTTGACAAATGAGCTGAGAAAACCCGTTTTAGGGACTGGGAGGCGCACGTGCTCATGGCTGGTCTGTGACCAGCTGGGTGGCCGGCACAGCCACCTCTGTAAAGCTCCTGGAGAAGAGACAGGACGTCACACACAGGCGGGGCGGACATGGGCCACGTCAAACTCGGACCCAGCCGGGCAGCCCCACCATGAAGCCAGGAAAATTCCCCACTGCCGGCCCGCCAGGCAGAGTCTAGAATTGATAAAACCGACAGCATGTATCGCCGAGCCCCAGAAAAGTGAGAGTTAGCTTCTGCCTCTCCTCATTCCTGGGACACTTCTGGCTGTCTTCTTCAAAACGTGAGCACCGTGATCAGAATGACTAAAATAAAAACTAGGGAAGCACCAAACGCTGGGGAAGATGCGGAGAGGCTGCATCTCTCCATCTCTCCTGCGAGGACGGTGCCAGCGTGACCTGGGGCGGCCGCTCTAGAAAACCGTTTGGCAGCTTCTCAGGAAACTAAACACACCGACCGAAGCGCCAGCAATCAGACTCCCAGGCATTCGCCCCAAGAAGTGAAGACTGACACCCCTGGATGTTCCCAGCAGCTTCGGTGGTAAAAGCAAAGACCTCAGAAGAACCCAAATGCCCTTCATCCAGCGGGGGAACGGCTACAGGGGTGCACGAGGGAGCCGTGTGGTGGCGGAACCCCTCTGCCTCCTGACTGTAGGGCTGGACACAGAACTCTCCATCTGTGATGAAGCTGCACAGAGTGACACGCGAGCAAGCGCGTGTAGAACCAGTGACATCCGAATGGGCCGTGGGGCTGCACCAGGGTCCATTTTCTGGTTACGATACCACAGCCTACCATCAGTGGGGGCACACGGGACATTTTCTGCAACTTACTATGCATCTACGATTATTTCAAAAATGAACTTTCTTTAAGAAAACATGACTGTGAGGGGCTGGCCCCGTGGCCGAGTGGTTAAGTTCGCGCTCTCCGCTGCAGGCGGCCCAGTGTTTCGTCGGTTCGAATCCTGGGTGCGGACATGGCACTGCTCGTCAGACCACGCTGAGGCAGCGTCCCACATGCCACAACTAGAAGGACCCACAACGGAGAATACACAACTATCTACCGGGGGGCTTTGGGGAGAAAAAGGAAAAAATAAAATCTTTAAAAAAAAAAAATAAATAAAAAATAAAAAAAAAAAGAAAACATGACTGTGAGTACCCCGATGGCACAGTTCCTACCGGGCCCTCCACATGAAGGCCACCATCCAGTGACATATTACCTGAGATGCTATGAACCCACCTCGTCCAGCTGCCCGGGAGCTGCTGCAGGCAGGAAACGGCGCCCCCACATGCGGGCCAGCGCAAAGCCCAGCGCTCAGAAGACGTGTGCTCAGCAAGAGGCCCGGGAGGACCTGTTTCTATTGTGCTGAGAGAACCCCACAGTGTGATCAGACACGCCACAGGGACGCAAAGCAATGGAGGAGGATCTGGAGTGCGGGCCAGCGCCTGCACCCCGCCCAGAGGAGCCCGCTGTGCGCCCCTAAAACACCCCGCCTGCCCCAGCCTGAGCATTTCCAGGAACAGAGAGACTCACACCCTCTTTTTAGTGACAGCTCCGGTTTTTAGCAGCGCCACCTCACTGGAAGCCAGCACCTCCCCTTGTGCTTTCTACTCCTTGCCCCACTCTGGCCTCTAAGAGAGGGGGCAGTGCAGAGCCCCCCACGACTGGATCAGCCCCCGGAAGGCCACAGGCGGCGTCAGGGACTCGCTGCACAGCTACCTCCACCCGTGAGGTCAGCTCCTGTTCAGTGGTGCTCGGGACACCTGGTCCCCACCCCCCCGAGGAGGCTGAGCAGCACAGATGCCCCAGCACACTAGCGACAGCTCTGTCTCTCTGCTGCACCACCAGCCTCAATCCCGGGACAGGGCTCCGTCTGGGAGCTCCAGTCAGGGCTTCCGTGCTCCATGGGTCTGTGCTCGCTCGTCCCAGCAAGCCGCAGCCAGGAGTTCGGTCAGTAGCTCCCAGGAGACAGAAGAGCCAGGCCGGGGGACTCAGACGGCTGGAGGGCCCACACTCAGGCTCTGCACCGTCGGGGCCTGTGTTCCGGGCAAGCACGTAGTGTCCAAGCTCAGAATAAGTGGAACACGGGCACAAATCTCTTGGTGCTTCAACTTCCCATCTCCACAGACACTAATTTTATATTTCAAATGCTCTTGCTGCAGGCTCAGATGCCGTGCTCTTTTTCTCATTAGCCCTCTGTGCAGTGGTGCCCATGGCAACCTGCCCCATCGCAGCAATGACACAGCCCCCATTAGCTCCCTCCGTATGCCCAGAGTCCGGCCACTCTTCCAGGGACCACAGCGCTGGGGCAGAGCCACAGCCTAGACACAGGCCTCGCTGACCTCTGCTCGAAGTGCAATCCTGGGCCTCCTTTCCATGCAGGGAGGAGGGCCAGGGCTTGGGCAGAAGCACCTGCAGCCTGCGAGGCTGGACCTCAGTGAGAGGGTCTGCTCTGGAGAGGGGGAGGGTTTCAGACAGGGCCAGCAGGTGGGAGGCCACACCCCTCCTGCTGCGTGAGCAGCGGGAACTCCGTGCCAGCTTTGGTGGGCGAGATTGTTCAGAGAAGGGCAACGTAAAAAAGAGCCCCTGGGCCAAATCCCCCACGCCAGCCGATTTTGGCAAATAAACTTCATCTGGACACGGCCACGTCCATTCGTTTAAATACTGTCTGTGGCTGCTCTGCTCTGCAAGGGCTGCGGTGGGCAGGGTGACAAAGACCTCGCGGACGAGCCCCTGAGATGGTTTCCAGCTGGCCCCTGAAAGAAGAAACTCACCAAACCCTGATGTGATTTAATCCAAATCTCTGGTGATGGGGAGAGGATGGTGACCAAAATGCAGAAACCAACCATCTTCATAAAGCATCAAAGAGATGGCCACAGAGTGGGCAGTGGCCAGGTCCAAACTGAGGGGTACCCAGAAGCTGGAGCCAGAAACCCGCCAGGACACGGGGGCCATTCCGACCTGAGGGATGTGCAGGAGGCAGAAGTTTGGACTCTTGGCTCCGGGGGCCTCACAGGGCAACAGGATGGAAGGCCCCGCGGTGGCCAGCCTGACGGGACAGCTGCCGCACATTCAGCCTGAGCCGGGAGGGGGCCTCCCGGATCTCCTCAGCCCTTCCAAGCACTCTGCAAAGACTGGAGCCATCTGCGTTGCTCTCACATACACCACACGCGTGTACACACACAACGTATGTCTACACGGGGGGCAGTCAAAACACGAAAACTGACGCTTTGGTGGAATCACTTCCGAGTCTCCAGATTCTTCAGAAACGCTCACCTCTTGAGATAAAGATCCAGAAGGATGCGACTGATTTTATAACAAATCTTTACTGGTTCTCAGGGGGAGAAGCACTGTTTGTGTTTAATCACTCTTGGATGTTGCATTTTACCAAGTGCTTTCCGGGCACGGACGGAGTTGAAGCCCGCCCCTGATGCAGGCCCCCTCCATCCTGGCAGACATGCCCAGCCCAAGGCCCGGCCAGCTGCCCGGCTCCCTGCACGCGGCAGTCCAAGCACTGTCTGCTACTCAGTGCAAGGGCGGATCAGTGCGCGACACCAACCACTCCCAGGTCAGGACCACCCGTTGCTGGGTTTCTTCATGTTTTGTGGGATTTTTCGACTCAGAAAACGACTGTTGTGATTATAACCCAGACGTCAAGCCACGTGGAGGTCACCATGGCCCTACCTGATATCAAGTAAAACTAACAGACCTGCTATTTTTTTTTGCTACAAGTTATATGCTGGAGAAGCCAACGCAAAATGCTACAAACCAGAGGACGTCCTGAAGCGCCCTCGTCTCTGTCTCCTCCCCCATAAAACAAAGATCATCTCGCCTTATTCGCCTTTTGTCATAAAACTGAAGGACTCGCTCAGCAAGTTATTAGACTCCAATGGAATAAATATACAATTAACACTCCGTAACCTGGTATATATTAAAACATACAAGTTTATGCAACATTAAATAAAATATTTATTTTTAGCAGCACAAAAACCCCAACTTCTAATAAATATTTGCCACACAAGTTAAATGCCCTAACTTGATCTCAGGGAGCTGCTGCTAAATTTTATCTGCTATAGAAAAGTTAGGTTCAGAGTCAACATGGAGGGCCGGCCCAGTGACATAGTGGTCAAGTTCACGCGCTCCACTTAGGTGGCCTGGGGTTCATGGATTTGGATTCTGGGTGTGGACCTACGCACTGCTCATCAAGCCATGCTGTGGCGGCATCCCACACACAAAATAAAGGAGGATGGGCAAGGCTGTTAGCTCAGCAACAATCTTCCTCACCAAAAAAATCCACAAAAAACAAAACAATGAGTCAACATGGAGAACCTGAGAAAACAAGGAGTACAAGAAAAATTAAAAGGTTAGCCAGGCCAAGAACAGTGATTTTGGAGACAAATTTGGGGCAGAAAGAATTTGCCCAGAAGGGGAGTTGGGACACACCACATAACTGCGTTAGGACCGAGAGGAAGGCCAGAGCTGGGAACCAAATCCCTCAGAAATTTTCCACTATGGGAGGATAACACGACCACAGCTCCTTACAGACCAGCTTTTATCACCAAGTCGTATCTTAATGTTTTACACACAAACAGACGAATGAAGTCTACCCTATGTTTGCTGTAGGAACACCGTCTGGGTCGCTTACTCACTGAGAAGCATGTAAGATCTCTTCAGAGAGAACAGTGAAATTTCACTGAATGACACAGAAACCGCCTCAATAAATCACAAGGGGTTTTTCATGAAACCTGAAAGCTGATTCCGAAATTCATACAAATAAGAAAATCCATGGCGATGGCCGAGAATACTGTCCCAAAAAACCATGAGGAAGCACTTAGCCTACTAGATGTTAAAACGTATTTTTTAAAAAACTAAAGTATTAAGTACTGTGGCAAGGAGCAAGATAAATACATTATGGTATAACAAGATAATGGAATATTATTGACTCCTACACAGAACAGGCTATTCCAACAAGGATTCTGAGACGATTCAATAGGAAAGAATAGTCTTTTCCATAAGCGGTGCTGTGACAACTGGACACTCACTCGCACAAGAATGAAGCTGGACCCTTACCTCACGCCACACACAAAAGTTAACTCAAAATGGATCAGAGAATGTCATTCTTAGAGAAGACAGCAAAAGCACAGGCGACAAAAGAAAAAACAGATAAATTAGACTCATCAAAAGTAAAAATGTTTGTGCTTCTAAGGACATCATCAAGAAAGTAAAAAGACAATGCACAGAATGGGAGAAAATGTTTGAAAGTTATATATCTGACAAAAGAGTTATATCTAGAATTTGTAAGAACTCGTACAACTCAATAAAGACACAAATCTAAAAATGGACAAAGGGTTTGAACAGATATCTCTCCAAAGAAAATATACAAATGGCTAACAAGCACATGAAAAGATGCTTGACATTATCAGCCACGGGGGAAATGCCAATCAAAACCACAGCGAGACACCAATTCACACCCTCTGGGATGGCTGGAAGCAAAAAGACCGATGATAGTGCTGGCGAGGACGTGAAGAAAGTGGAACCCTATGCACGGCTGTAATGGCGTGAAATGTAAACTAGCACAGACGCGGTGGAAAACAGTTTGGTGGGTCCTCAAGAAACTGAATACAGAACTACCATATGATCCAGCAATTTCACCCCTAGGTATACAGGAGTTGAAAACAGGTATTTAATGCAAACTGGCGCACGGATGTTCATACAAGCCCTATTCACAACAGCCAGGAGGTGGAAACAAACTGAGGAATAATTAAACAAAATGTGGTATGTTCATACAAGGGAATACTATTCAGCAATAAAAAGGAATGAAGCACTGACACCTGCTACAACATGGGCGAATCTCAAAAACACGATGCTGAGTGAGAGAAGTCAGACACAAAAGGTCACATATGGTATGACTCTTTTTATATGAAATTTCCAGAATAGGTAACCCACAGAGACAGAAATCAAATAGGCGGTTGCCAGGCACTGGGGGGAGGGGGGATGGGGAGTGACGGCTGAATGGGTACAGGTTCCCGTCTGGGGTGACGAAAATGTTTTGGAACTAGACAGATGGTTACGCAATGTGGTGGATGTAATAAATGCTACTTTAAAGTGGTTAATTTTACATTATGTGACTTTCACCTCAACTAAAAGAAAGTTATGTACAAAATCTTGCACTACTAGATCCAGGGGCTTCTTATATTCCCGCTGAGGGAGGTGTGTTTAAGGAGCGTGCCCGGCGCCACCAGGAGCTGTCGCTGCTGATGCGTGTTCGATGTTCATGGCTTCCCTGCGCAATCGGCTCCCATCAGAGTTCCGGGCATTTAACTCAGTTCACCAGACCCTACTGAATTCAGCCTACGTTACTACTGCTGTACCTGTCTTTGTGCATCGACAATCTCCACTTCAGTTTTTCAAAATATAAACTAAATCTCCAGCACTTTAAAAAACAGAACTACCCTGAAAAAGACACGTGATTATCTTCTTTAGAAAATGATTCTCTCAGTTATCAGTTTGGATAAATGAATGGATGATAGATTCACAATGAGGTAAAAAGAAGCTAGAAAAAGACATTTCTACTCTTACAAATCAGCAATAAAAAGGCAAACAACCCAGTTCAAAAATGCACAGTGGATCTGAACAGACATTTCTCCAAAGATATACAGAACAGCCTATAAGCACTTTGAAAGATGTTCAATATCTTTGTCACCAGGGAAATGCAAATCAAAGCTACAGTGAGATACCTCTTCACGTAGATTAGAATGGCCATAATCAAAAAGATGTACAATATATAACAGGTATTGGCAAGGATGTAGAGAAAATACGACCAAGAAATTCCACTTTCAGGAATATAAAAATGAAAATAGGTTTTCATAGCAGCATTATTCATAATATCCAAAGGGTGGAAACAACCCAAATGTCCATCAACTGATGAATGGATAAAAGAGATGTGGTATGTCCATACAATGGAATACTATTCAGTAATAAAAAAGGATTAACTACTGATAGATGCTGCAGCACGGATGAACACTGAAAACATTAAGTGAAAGAAGACAGTCATAAAAGAACACAGATTGCACGATTCCACTTACGTGAAATGTCTAAAGCAAAATCCATGGAGACACAAAGGAGATTTGGGTTGCCTAGGGTCAGGGGGGTTGGGGAAAAATGGGGAATGACTGCTAGTGGGTAGGGGGTTTCTTTTAGGATGATAAAAATGTTCTAAAATAGACTGGGGTGACAGCTGCACAATTCTGTTAAGATTCTAAGAACCACTGAATTGCAGGCCTTAAATAAGTGAACAGCACAGCACATGAATCATATCTCAATAAAGATATTAGGCCCCCTTCCAAAACAATGAATGGATCTAGACAAGCCTGTGCTGGTGACGTCCTAACCAGATAACCAAACTCCCGAGGACAGTCCCTGTGTGCCCCTCAAGATGCGACACGGTGTCTGGCACACCACAGGCGCTCGAGACATATTTGTTTCTTGATTAAAAGAAGAAAAGAATACATAACCAAAAACGAAGGTACAAAAAATAGGTATTTTGAACATTGAAAGGCTATGCAGTGTGCCCTAGGCAATACTTGGGTAAAAATCCCACGGTGACGTTTCTCTCCTATTCCGACCGGCACAGGGACAGTGCAGTGCTGACCGTGAGCACGTGGCCCTCATGCAACAGGACAGCTCCCGTGGAGGACAAGAGCCTCCTGTGTTCACGGAGCGGGAGGGGAACACGGCCGGGCTGCTGCAGAAGCGGTGGCCGAGCTCGGCACTCCTCGGAAACCAGCCCACGGGGCGCGTCACTGGCCAGCCTGAAGCCTGCCCCCCGGCGCAGGGTGGGGAATGTATTCTCAGGAAATATCTAATGTGATGAACAGGTGACACGCACAGAGAACACTCACCAAAGACTGCTCTCAACACTGAAATTTAAACAAAAACAAACCTAGGTGATTTGAGAAGGAAACGAAGACTGGACCGGAACACACATCTAGAACAGACCCTGCTCCATCCTCTGAGGGGGCCTCACAGCAAGGAGCACAGCCCGTGCCCAGCCCTCGCTCCCAACACCATCTTCCAACAGAGGAACCGGAGGAAGGCTGACTCAGGGGCTGAGCAGGTGACACACAAAATGATCCGGGACCATCTCGTGACGCCAAAAAGGAAGGAAGTATTCAAACGACAAAACGAGGGGGCACGTCAAGGGGACGCAGAGCCAACTGGGGGCCCCCAACGGCCGAGGCTGGAACACACAGCAACAAATCAATGCAGCTGTTCTGGGCTGGGGCCAGAAAATAAACCTCCACGAGCCGACGCTGATGTGAAGACAAAGTGATGCGAAGAGGAACAAATGCTTAAGGGGAAAACAGACAGCTCTCTCGCAGAGAAGCATCCCAAGTGACTCTGGAGACGCTCTGCCCCCGTGGAGGCGCCGCCCCCGTGAAGCTGTGCACAGTACGAATCGGGGGAAAGAGGAACTTGGTGAAGAAACCGAACACACCCAGCTCAGCCAGGTGGTCGAGGTCAACGGCATCACGATAGGGCTCATGGACAGCATGCCCCCGAGACAGGACGAGATGAGAATGGTCCTTCACCACCGTGGTCCTCCTCAAACCCCCAACCACGAGAAGACCCTCAGACAAACCCAAACGGGAGGCATTCCACAAAATAGCTGATGAGCGCTCCTCAAAATGATCAAGGTCACCAAGAGGAAAGGACCGTGAGCCTGTCACAGCCAGAGGAGGCCGGGAGACAGGACGAGTCAATGTCATGCGGACCCTGGGTGGGCTCCAGAACAGGAAAAGGACATTAGGAAAACACTACGGTCGCTGAGGTGAAGTGTGAACTCCGATGCCCCAACCTCGGCCACCGGCTGTGACGAATGCATCTCAGGGAGCCCGGGGCGGGAGCACAGAGCAGCGGGGGCTCCACCATCTACAGAAACGCTCTGTCCACCCTGTAACTTCCCTGTAAATCTGAAGTTATCTGATGAGAAAGGTAACACAGGGAACGGTTTCGCTTATGTAAAGTCCAAAAACAGGCAACGTGAATCTATGGCGTTAGACGTGCCAGGATGGGGGAGCCATCGGGAAAGGGAGGGACTGGGAGGGGCAGCGGCTTCTCGTGGGGACCGGTGGCTTCCACTGACTGATCTGGTAACGCTGGCACGTCACTTTGTGAAATTCAACCAACTGTGCCCTTGTCGTGGGTGCACTTTTCGATCTGTGTATCTCAACAAAAGCTACCAAAAAAAAAAAAAAAGAGAGAGAGAGAGAGAGACTAGGCTTCTCTTTAATGTGGGAGGTTCTCCAAAATATACATTAAGTAAAGAAGAGTAAGGTGCAGAACAGCACGCTATCATTTGTGTAAACACACAGACTCGCACACATGTGCACACAGACAGATGTGCACATGCACAGAAAGATCTCTGGAAAGGGACATAAGAAACCTAGAAAAGTGGGAGGAAAGCTAAGAAAGAGGTAGGAGTCTGCTCCAGTGGAGAACGGGGCTGCCGGGGGCTGCCGGGGGCTGCCTGATGTTACCTTTGGTTTCTTTTGAATTTTGTATCACGTCCTGCATTACCTAATCAAAACATAAATATTTTTAAAGCACCGTACACAAAAAGAGAAAAACAGATCACTTAGTAGAATAGAAGGCGGACCCCAGAAAATTTAGAGAAGGACTAAAATTTTTTAAAAGGATAGCATGTTCAAGAAATGAGATGGGACAACTGCATCTTTCTTTTAGAAAACAATGAAGTCAGATTCCACCTCACATAAAACACAAATATAAATTTCAATCAGTTAAAATATATATAAAAATCAAAACTACAAAATTTAGAGAAAAACATATAAGAAAACATGTTTATACTTAATTGTGGAAGAGAGAAGAATTTAAGGAAAAACAAAAACAAAAACAGACACCATCAAGAGAAAGAGTGACAGAGCCGCCTGCCATCATCAAGTCAAAAGACAAGAAACAAACCGGGACAAAGTACATGCTGTATATGCACAAGAAAAATCCTTTAAAAGGCAACTAATTCAACAGAAAAATAGGTAAAAGATGCGATGAGGAAATTCATGAGAGAAAGATAAACGCTTAATAAAAAATGTAAACTGTCTCGGCTACACTAGTGATCAGGAAAGTCTAAACGAAAACCAGGACTACTCTTTGCCCACCAGATCAGCGAAAACAGCAGACGCCTAACAGCAGTGCAGGCCGCAACGGAGGAAACGAACACTGGGGGCCTTTCAGGCCGGACGTATTAAACTTTGACGTACAGACCCCCCAACCTGCCTTTGCATTGCTGGGCGTGTCTCCTGGAGAAACAGTCACACACTGATGCACACCGACACTGGCACCGCTTCCTGGGCAAATGCTGGCAGCGAGGTAACTGCCCGTTAACAAGGATGCTGCACGAACCGAGTACGCCCATCAGTGGAATGTTACGTAGGAGTTAAAACGAGTGAGGCAGCTCCAGGACACAGAGACTCGAAACGGCACGTTCACAAATAGTACAAACCATGAAAGAAAAATTGATAAATTGGACTTTCTCAAAATTCAAAACTTGTGCTCTTTGAAAGCCGCTGTGGAGAAAATGCAAAGACCACATGACTGGGAGAAAATATACGTATGAAACAAAAATCTGATAAAGGACTTGTATCCAGAACATACAGCAAACCCACAAAACTCAATAATGAGAAAACAAGCCTGTGAACATGGGGAACAGAGCTGAACAGACACTTCACCAAAGATAACGCACAAGCGGCCAAAAGGCACGAGAGACGCTCACCATTAGGCATCAGGGAGATGCCCAGAGGAAATGCAAGAAATGATGACTGAAACACGTACGGCTACTCTCAGCCACTTATACCTCAACGGGCTGTTCTTAAAAACCACACAGACAATAAGACACGACCACACCCACGGCAGTGGCCACAATTAAAAACACTGACAATACCAAGTGTTGACAAACAGCTGGAGCACCTGGAACCCTCAGCTGCTGGTGGGAATGCACAAGGGTGCAGCCACTTTGGGAAACAGCTTAGCAGGTTCTTTTTTTAAAGACTGGTGCCTGAGCTGACATCTGTTGCCAATCTTCTTTTTTCTTCTTCTCCTCCCCAAAGCCCCCCAGTACGTAGTTGTATATTTTAGTTGGGGGTCCTTCTGGCTGTGCTGTGTGGGACACCGCCTCAGCGTGGCCCAATGAGTGTTGCCATGTCCACACCCAGGATCCGAACCAGCAAACTCTGGGCCACCCAAGCAGAGCGCATAAACCCAACCACTTGGCCACAGGGCCGGCCCCACTTAGCAATTTCTTAAAAAGTAAACACGCGCTTCCCGTACAATCCATCCCAGTCCAAGAGAAATGAAAACGCAGAGCCTTGTACACAAATGTTCACAGCCTATTCATAAGAGCCCCAAACTGGAGACAACCCAAATGTCCAAGAACTGGTGGAAACAGAAACAAACGTATGATAAACCCAGTGGGCTATTACTCAGCCTTGAAAAGGAACGAAGATGGCAGAGGCAAGAAGAGAGCCAGCGAAGACAGAGACAGAAGAGGGGCCCCGGGCCTCCTACCAACAGCACGGGCTCAGGGGGGTCGCTGGCGTCTCTGGTCTCAGGTCTTCTGTACGTGAGATGGCTACTCAGGGCTTGAACCCCTCTCAGCCGCACGAGCCTATCAGTTATAACTCCAGTTACTTGACAACCCAGCATTCAGTAGCCACAAAGGAAGAAACAAAAACAGTGGCAGAGGGAATTTCTGCTAAGAAAACAATTCAGGCTCCCAGGGAGCTGTCTGCAGAGATCAGCGACCCCTCACCCCTACCAATTTAACGAGAAAAAAAATCCGCTGCTGGACCAGTCATATTTCTTGAGGCAAAATACCATTGGGATGAAGTATTTTGGCTCTGAGCAAATTCTCAAGGCCATAAAGCTCACAGCCTCATTTGATGGTTTTATAAAGCGCTCGTGGGCGTAATGCCCATGTAATTCGTATCTGATTTCCAAGATGACAACGGGAGGAAAAACAATAACGGTCCATACTGAGTAGCGTGGCTTCCTCTCCATAGGAACAGCCTCCGTGACCCTGGGAGAGCCGGCCACGCAAAGCACTGGCCTCCTGCAGCCCCGCCATCCACTGGCCACGTTTCAGCAAAGCCCTGAAAACACTCGGGGAGCACGAGGCTACACGGGGGACTTGGGGACTGAGCAGCTTAGGGACAGCACACAGCATATCCTGAAGGAAAAAAGGGTTCCTCTCCTTCGGAGGCTCCCTGTCACTGTGCACTCCAGACTGTCACTCCTATGGCAGGACAGTCTGGCCCACACATCCGCGGTCTCTCCATCAACACCATCAGCATCCACAGTGCTGAGAGCAGATGCCAAAACAGAGCTGGCACGGTCCCTACATGGTGCTTGGCAACGTGGACACCACACACAGCTGAGCCACCCACGCCCAGACGACCCCCAGCCCAGCGACACCAAGGGACTCGGGGCAGGTGACAGCCTCTGTGTGCTCAGAAAGGTACAGAGACCAGGAACCCAGGTGTGAGTCTCTTCTCCGTCACCAGCTGGCCAGGTGACCGTGCGGCCGACCCCGCCTCTCTGGTCGGCTCGCGGTGAAGCTGGCATGGCACCTGCACCTCGGCCCCCCGGCATCTCAGGGCTGCGGGGAATCCAGCGTGGAGGTGCTTTTGTAAACAGAAAAGTGCTTTGCAAACCTAAGGGATTCTTCTCGACGGGACGTGGTGAGAGGAGTTCTGCAGGCCGCAGGGGACTAGGAGGGGGCCCGCTGCACCCCGGCCCGCCCCACCCCGTCGCCAGGCAGCCAGGGTCGTATTTACAGCAGCAGAGAGGCGGCCAGCTCCCCCGAGGTGCCCTCCAGAGCCTGCAGACACCCCACTGGCTGTGGTGTGACAGCTGTCTTGACACCGTCTCCCCCTTGTGCGTCTCAGCGTCTGGGACAGAAAGAGAAACGCCAAGTTCCTCGTCAGCGAGGGCGAGGAAGGGACAGGCGGGACGCAGAGCCAACACCGCGGCCCCGCCCCTCCGCCACTCAAATGCCCACGGACGTTATCTAAGACCTAACCCTCGAGAAACCACCTGAAGACAGACTGGGACAGCCTCAGTGCAGGCTCCCGGGGAGGGTCCCAAGAAGCTAGAAACAGGCAGAGATATGGCGACCTCAGACCCCTGGGGCCACGGCAGCATCCTCAGGGGAGGGAGGATGCACAAGCCCGCCCCAGCCTCGTGGACCCCCACCTCGCAGGACGGAGGGAGGGGGAGGGGGGCAGGCGCTGGGTCCTCCAAGACCAGCAGCTGGCCAGACAGGACAGTCGCCCCAACACTGAGGACGGCACAGGGGGCACCTTCTGCCTCGGGGACAGCACCCACCAGTCTTCTCCACCGGTCCAGGCCTGCAAGGGCCCACAGGTGAACGAGCTGGTGGGCTGGGTGCACACAGGGGGGGCGCGAACCTCCTGGAGCAGCACCAATGGCTTCACACGTCCAGACAAAGGCACGGGGGGCCGCTGTGCCATCTGCCAGGGGCGGGGCAGGGGGAGCTGGCAGGGAGCTGAGCACACAGCCCCGGGCGGGCGGGCGGCTGAGTGGGAACTGAACTCTGCAGAGACTGCCCGGGGCGCTGGAGTGTCGTCACTCAGGGACACTTCAGCGCTCCTGGCGCAGGCTCAAGGCGCTTGTGCTGTGGGAAGTGACCCCACCGGGACCCGCAGGCCTCCCCAGACGGACATTTCCGGGAGGACAACACAGTGGCCCCAGCGGGGACAGAGGCTTCTCCACTCTCCATGTGGATGCCGGAGGTTCGTCCCAGAGCCCGGGGGGCGGTGGGGGACAGCACAGTACTTTTCCACAAGCTCCCGAGAGAGGGATGTGCCCTCCAGGCCTCGTCGGCCCACCCCCCCTTAAAATTAGGTGCGGCGTTCAACGTTCTTTCCTTAAAAAATGCCTGCACCCCTTTTCAGGATTTCCCATGAGAACCAGAGAGCGAGCGAGTGAGCGAGGGAAGAAATATTTTTATGAGCAGAGAGCAGGATGTGCACTCGAGGAAGAGGCTCCCTGTCCTCGGGAGACCGGCCCCGCCACCCGAGAAGGGGTCCTCAGGACACAAGCCCCTAGCGCAGCACCGACTCAGAGACCAACCCGAAAACCCTCCAAGGGCTTGAAACGCGCGGCCCCGAGTCGTCAGGAAAACCAACCCGCCGGCTGCCTCCCGGAGGAGGGCTGCGGCCCCTGCTGGCCGGTCGGGGCTCCGCGCCCGGGCCGCTGGGCCTCCCCGCGCTGGGCACCGTCCCCGCGCTGCCTGCGGAGGCTCCGGGGGCGCTCCAAGGCCCGCCTCCCGCCCCTCAGCACCCCTGTGGCCGGAAAACTAAAAAAGTGCACGTGCCTCCACCGGGAACTGTCCACGATGTCACCAACCAAACAAAACCCAGGCATCAGGAGAGAGACCGGAAGGGAACTCACCCAAAGGCCTTCTTCTCTCTGCTTTTGTTTTCCAAATTTCTCTTAATCAACACGCACTTTCATAACGGAAAACACTCACAAACTCTTTAAACTACCTGAATTTAACGAAAAGAATATCAGTCCTGACTTCAGGAGAAGGCTATCCCGCACTGATGGTTACCAGAAATCCACACCGTCTGTGGGTCCTGCCAGTGACCAGCTGCCAGCAAGCAGAGACCAGAAAAACGGAAAGCTGGACACTTTAGGACAAAATTAAAAATCGCCAAGGTGACGGTGTGGAGTTCACTGTAAAGAAACTGGAGGAGGGAGTCTGGACAAAGCCGCAAAGTGTCCTAAAACAGCTCAGGAGGGTCATGTGTAACTGAGGTTCTGTAGGAGTTGGGGTGAGCCGGACCACTGAACGGGAGTCTGAATAGCCCTAAAAATCCTGTTTCCATCTGGGATCTGCAAACCAAAAGGAGCAGACATAACGGGGGCTCAGGCGGTGGAGAATTCGAGGATAACACGAATCGGTGAGGCGACACGTCAACCGCGGGACGTCTGCACAGAGAGGAAAGGTGCCTTGTGCTCAAATGAGCTGCCAAAGAGAACCCAGGAGGTGGGGCACCCAGGACAAGTGGGGGTCCCGGGTGCCGGCCTGGCTTCCTCACCCACACCTCGGTGATGGCAGCTGAGAGATGGCCCAGACACAGCTGAGCGCCTTCTCTGCACACACCCTGCACCCGCTCCATCCGTCCCACGGCTCCTCTCCTGCCAGCGCCACAGAGGGACCAACAGTCCACGCCGTCTCCCACGAGCGTGGAGCTGCCGCACTGCACGGCATGGAGTCCTGGAGCGAGCTGGACCAGCAGTCATCAAACGGGGCACACAGACCGTGAGGGACGCCGGGACTTTGCAAGGTGTGCACAGCACAGCTAGTCTCGGGGAACCCATTCCGGGGGGCCCTGACGCTACGGGCACTCCTGCTGGAAACGGCTCTGAGAAAACGCTTTGAGGGGCCTGCAGTCAAGGAGCCGGCCGGGTGTCAGGCGGGCTCTCCCCTCCTCTCTCCCCCTGCACAGCGGCCCTCTCCCCACTTTATGAAAGAAGGGCTACCGGCACCCCGAATCTTACTAGGGCACACTGCCCGGGGGCATAAAAACCTCAGGGCACCAAGCGAAGGCACAGTCTGGGATACGGCTGCTGTACAGGTGCACCAGCGTAACGAGCCAGCAACAAATCCCTGAGCAGTCAGGCCGCTTCCAATTCTTTCTTCCGGAACGATCTGAAGAACGTAATCAAGTCGCCATTTATCGGTAGATCTTTAAAAGTCAATTTTGATAACACATGCCAAAGAATCACACGACGGTCTCAGAGTTCAAGGAATTAAGTAGTTGCACAACAAAACTTCCATCCTCGTTCCTCTATTTATGTGAATAAGGTTACTCAGTCCATACAGCTGGACATGAGAAACGGGATAAAATCACCCTAAACCCTCTCCCACCCCATAACCAGCAACCTTCATCCACAGGTGCGGGAGCACGGAGCGCCCCGCCACATCACTGCGGGACGCGTGCCTAGTCACGTTCTAGTTATGTTGAATACTTTGTCAAAATTTGTAATGTACTCTACTGTTTTAATCAACTGCACGCTGGAAACTGGAAAGACAGCTCCATAGAGAAGAAAAATTTTAACACTCAGAACTTGGTGGTAGCGAAAACAACTCTAAATGCATATCCATATTTCGGTGGCAGATTACGTTATGCTAGATATGAACATTTTTCGGTGTGAATTCTTAGATACAGAGTCCCAGGCCACGCGCCACGCATCATCGAGGGAAGGGCACCTCGCCCTCTGCACACGCTGTGCCACCCCCGTTCCTCAGAGCGCAGCTCAGCAGCCCGGCTCCAGCCCTCGCCATCCAGTGCCTCCAACGGGCCAATCGAGTCCGTCAAAACCGCCCTGAAAACGTGGCACCCAAAACCGCAGGCTGTGCATCTGGTGGCTGCAGCAAGGCGGTCATGGTGTTCCTACCCAAAATTTACCGAAATTCCTATTTCTCCTATGATCACTTTTCAAAGGCGCTGGGTGTGTCCACGTGTAACCTGGGTCAGCCTCTGCTCCACCCAGACAGACGCCAGCAGCCTGACCGCCCCGTCCTCCCTCCCAGTCAGCAAACAAGGCGAGGCCAACGCGACCCGTGCGCCTACCTCGGGGCGCGTGTCCTCCCCGCCCGGCGCGCCTTCAGGTGCCAGCGGGGTCTCTCGCGCGGACACCTTCAGCTTTTTGTTCTTTTTCCCCGTCACTTCGGTAACTTTTCTCTTCTGTTTTGCCATCCTGCAACAGACAAAGTAAATTGCTAAAGACATAGGAAATAAAGGGTCTTAGCCCACAGAATATTTTTAAACGAAGAGGGGAGGGTACTCTCCCATTTTAAAGCAAATACAAAGGTATTTCAGAAAATATGGATAATATATAAAGTGAAAAGAAAGTCAAATCCCCTAGATTTATGAGCTACGGACAACCAGTTTAACATTTTGGTGAATTTCCTTTCTGTCTTCTTCTGAGTGTTGTAACACAGCTGCAACCATACATGGATTTATACATTCTGTGTTTCTAACTAAACACGAACGCAACGCTTTTTCAGATTAAGAGAAATACCACTTTTAATGACAGTATCAAAATTTTCCAAAAGCGAAAATTACAAAAATTTGTCTATTCCCTAATCGTTGAATATCTTGGGTTTTTATTTTCTACTGTTACGGACTAACTCACACTTCCCCATCCAGCAGGGAAGCTGCGGCACTACACCCGCTGTGGATGACCGTCACGCGCCCTGTCACTAAGGGCGTTCGTCACCCACAGGTGGAGGGGACCGTGATGAGTCGGGGATGGCCTCCTTGGACTGAGGAAAAGCACCAACTGGAGCCACGTAAGATGAATGACGCAAGACCCAAGAAGCACCTGATTCTGTCTACTTTCTCAGGCACAGAAGTACCTACACCTTCACGTGTAAGAACAGCAAAGCCCCTGAATTCTAAAACCAAGCTCCTTTGTGGGACTCTGCGATGGGGGCACCAAGAGAAAGGCCTGAGGAACCAGAACCGGGAAGCGTGTCACAGGGGTCAGGGTGGAGGGCCCTCCGCCTCTGAGGGGGCACCGGCTCCCGCTGCTGCTGGGACCTCCGAGGGAGGACATCAGAGGGGGGATGTCTGAGGGAGGATGTCTGAAGGAAGGAGCTCTGAGGATGTCTGAGGGAGGACGTCGTCTGAGGGGGACCTCAGAGGGGGAACGTCGCCTGAGGGGGGACCCATGAGGGAGGACGTTGCCTGAGGGGGGACCTCTGAGGGAGGACGTCGTCTGAGGGGGGACCTCTGAGGGAGGACGTCGTGAGGGGGAACTCTGAGGGAGGATGTCGTCTGAGGGAGGACGTCGTCTGAGGGGGGACCTCTGAGGGGGGACATCGTGAGGGGGAACTCTGAGGAAGGACGTCGTCTGAGGGGGACCTCTGAGGGAGGACGTCGTCTCAGGGGGACCTCTGAGGGAGGATGTCGTCTGAGGGGGACCTCTGAGGGAGGACGTCTTCTGAAGGGGAACCTCTGAGGGAGGACGTCGTCTGAGGGGGGACCCATGAGGGAGGACGTCGCCTGAGGGGGGACCTCTGAGGGAGGACATCGTCGAGGGGGAACCTCTGAGGGAGGATGTCGTCTGAGGGGGGACCTCTGAGGGAGGACGTCGCCTGAGGGGGGACCTCTGAGGGAGGACGTCGTCTGAGGGGGGACCTCTGAGGGAGGACGTCGTGAGGGGGAACTCTGAGGGAGGATGTCGTCTGAGGGGGGACCTCTGAGGGGGACATCGTGAGGGGGAACTCTGAGGAAGGATGTCGTCTGAGGGGGGACCTCTGAGGGGCGACATCGTGAGGGGGAACTCTGAGGAAGGACGTCATCTGAGGGGGGAACTCTGAGGAAGGACGTCGTCTCAGGGGAACCTCTGAGGGAGGATGTCGTCTGAGGGGTACCTCTGAGGGAGGACGTCTTCTGAAGGGGAACCTCTGAGGGAGGACATCGTCGAGGGGGACCTCTGAGGGAGGACGTCGTCTGAGGGGGGACCTCTGAGGGAGGACGTTGTGAGGGGGAACCTCTGAGGGAGGACGTCTTCTGAAGGGGAACCTCTGAGGGAGGACATCATCTGAGGGGGGACCTCTGAGGGAGGACGTCGTCTGAGGGGGGAACTCTGAGGGAGGACGTCGTGAGGGGGAACTCTGAGGGAGGATGTCGTCTGAGGGAGGACGTCATCTGAGGGGGGACCTCTGAGGGGGGACATCGTGAGGGTGAACTCTGAGGGAGGATGTCGTCTGAGGGGGGAACTCTGAGGGAGGACGTCGTGAGGGGGGACCTCTGAGGGAGGACGTCGTCTGAAGGGGAACCTCTGAGGGAGGACGTCGTCTGAGGGGGGACCTCTGAGGGAGGACGTCGTCTGAGGGGGGACCTCTGAGGGAGGACGTCGTCTGAGGGGGGACCTCTGAGGGAGGACATCGTGAGGGTGAACTCTGAGGGAGGATGTCGTCTGAGGGGGGACCTCTGAGGGAGGACGTCGTGAGGGGGGACCTCTGAGGGAGGACGTCGTCTGAAGGGGAACCTCTGAGGGAGGACGTCGTCTGAGGGGGGACCTCTGAGGGAGGACGTCGTCTGAGGGGGGACCTCTGAGGGAGGACGTCGTCTGAGGGGGGACCTCTGAGGGGGGACGTCGTCGAGGGTGAACCTCTGAGGGAGGATGTCGTGAGGGGGGCCCTCTGAGGGAGGACGTCGTGAGGGGGGACCTCTGAGGGAGGACGTCGTCTGAGGGGGGACCTCTGAGGGAGGACGTCGTCGAGGGGGGACCTCTGAGGGAGGACGTCGTCGAGGGGGGACCTCTGAGGGAGGAGTCTGGCTGATTCCTGGATGGAGACGTGGGAACTGGACCAGCTCCTGCTGCTGCAGCGAAGGCTACTGCCAGGCGGCTGGCGGGCAGCTAGAGCAGGAAGAAGCCCTGCTGCCCACTCCCCATCGGCCTCACCCCCACCCACCCCCACCAGCTTCCAGTCCCCGCTGCTCGCCCCTCCGGATGGAGCCTAAAAAGGAGCTGACGTGGAAACGTATCTGGCGCAGCCCCAGAAGCTGTAACGTGAGCATCATGAAGCAGCGCGTAAAACGTGCTTTTGGAGCTGAGACAATAATTTAACAACCAGCACGTGCAAACATATACGTCCTGCTTTTCATTACACGTGTTTTTAGCAGAAACCATCCAATCATGTTTCAATAAAGGATTAAATAAGTAAATCAGAATAAACCAACAAAATGCATCCCATTCAGTAATTAAAACAAATGAGACAGTATTGCAGATAGAGAATAGAAAATACAGAATACTACGAGTAGTAGTATATAATTTTGTTTTTGTTTTTTGCTGAGGAAGATTTGCCCTGAGCTAACATCTGTGCCAATCTTCTCTATTTTGTATGTGGGATGCTGCCACATGGCTTGATGAGCAGTGTGTAGGTCCACAACCGGGATCCGAACTTGTGAACCTGGGCTGCCAAAGCAGAGCGCGTAGAACTTTAACCACCAGGCCACAGGGCCGGCCCCATGTTTTTGTTTTAAGAAAATACTGAAAATAACAACAATAATAGAGAAAGCAACATATATATATATACGAAAAAGTCTGACGCATATAAACAAAACTTTTACTTTTATTTATATTTAGGGGTGGGATTACAAGGGACTTTCTACATTTTTACAGCTCAGATATATTGCTTTTTTCAATGTTTTATACTTGAAAAAAAAATGAAGGCTTTTACAAATACTAGTCCTTTAAAACTCTATTTACAAGGCCTCCTAATATCAGTTTTTACTCTAACAAATTACAGAAACGTATGTCCTCTTATTTATCCTCAACTCCGGTGGCTTCGCCCTCCATACTCCAGGTTTCACTTTATATGTACGACACATACTTGCATTACGTGGTGTGTGTACCTTTCTGAATTTCAGACGTGCTGCTGAGGGCTGCGTCTGTGGGCACGGGGACACGAACCAGCGCCTTCTTCGCTCGACACCAGAGTTCACTCCGGACTCCACTAGCGGACGTTCAGAAACGCAGCTCATTCATTCGACAACCATTTACTGAGAGCCACCTCGGTGCCAGGCCCGTGCTGGATGCTGACACAGAGCGAACAAGTGACAGACAAGAGCCTCGATCTCGAGGAACTTCCCTTCTAGTGGGGAAGACGGGACTATTTAAGGAAACGAGTAAACCCTTTTACACACGGAGAGAAATGCTACCAAGAAAATAAACCAGAATAAAGTGAGTGGGGAGAAATGCTACCAAGAAAATAAACCGGAATAAAGTGAGTGGGGAGAAACGCTACCAAGAAAATAAACCGGAATAAAGTGAGTGGGGTGACGGGAGTGTCAGGCGGCCTCTAAGAGGCCAGTGAAGGACAGAGGAGCAGCCATGTGAAGAGCTGGGGGAAGTGCAGGCAATGCAGGAGGAACAGCAGGTGCAAAGGCCCTGAGCCACAGAATGTCCTGAGGGGCAAGGCCGGCGGGTGAAGGAGGCAGGCCCACTGATGCTGTGTCCTGGGCACGTCCTCTCACCCAGGCGCCCCCTCACCATGAACGGACTTGCTGAGATGCAAACTTCCCCACAAAGCAAAACTGTTCCCACAGGCACAAACAGGAAAAATTACGTGCAAGTGTTAGCCGGTGGGATTAAGCACGCACACGCCCTGCCAGCCGGCAATTTCACTCCAGATACACCCCCTGTCGCCACCCGCAGAGTGCTGACCGTGTGCCAGGAGCTGCGCGCGCTGCACCAGGCGGTCCAGAACACCTGGCCACGCGCAGCTCACAGTCTCACGGGGAAAGACGAACGTACACCATGCCAGAAGGTGGTAAGTGCCATGCAAGAACAGAGCACAGCGGGAACGGGCTGCGGGAGACGGCGACTCCAGAGGTGATCACGTGCAGAGGGCCCAGCCGCAGTGAGAACACCTAGGGCCGCATGTGGGTCTAAACGCCATTCTCAGAACCAAAGAGCCAGAGCTCCTAAGATCGCCCGTCTGCGGCAAGGAAAGCGTACGCGAACCTGGGCTATCACGCTGTGCCGGAGACCACGCCAAACAATCACGGGGCCGCACCCAGGAGGACCCAGGGCCAGCGTGGGGGGCGCCCCCGCCCCGTCTGGGGCTGTGACTGATTACCGCACACTGAAAGAATATTACTATCGTGGAATCAGAACACTCCGGGCTCCACATTCTTTAATTAAGCCTTAACTAAAAAAAGTATCCAAAGCCAGAGGCTACAAATTTCAATTAGCAGAGTAATAAGAAATCGCGAAAGAATGAGAGGCTGTTGACACAGGGCCTTTGAAAAGGCAAAGGACTCTGCCAGCCAATTACCTGGTTGAAGAAATAAGAAAAGTCTAGCAAATATTTACATATCGATTACCATAAAAGTGAAGTTAAATCTATATTCATTCTGTAAGTTATCATTAAAAAGTTTAATCAGTAAGTCTATTTGCTAAAAGGGGGTGAGAATTTTCCATATAATAAAAAGGTTTCTCTAAATACTTCTACGAGATGGTGACTCATAACTGAGACAATGAACGTTTGTCACAGAAAACGACACTTCCTTACATTTACGGTCAAGTGATTATCAACAAGCATGCCAAAACGATTTAGTGGAAAAGAACAGTCTTTTTAACAAAAGGTACTGGGACAACCAGATGTCCACATGCAAAAGAATGAGTCTGGAGTCCTGCCTCATAGCATACACAAATATTAACTCAAAATGGGTCAAAAACCTAAAAGTAAGAGCTAAAACTATAAAACTCACAACATCACATAGGAGTAAGTCTCCATGACCTTGTGTCAGGCAACAGTTTCTTAGCTATGACACCAAAAGCATCAGCAGTGAAAAGAAAAACAGATAAATTGGACCTGTAAAAATTAAAAATTTTGTGCTGAAAATCATGCCAGCAAGAAAGTAAAAAGAGAACCTGCAGAATTGGAGAAAATATTTGCTAATCATGTATCTGACAAGAGACTTGTATGGAAAATGTGTGAAGAAGTCTTACAACTCAACAAAAAAAGACAGATAACCCCATCTCAAAATGGGCAAAGGATCTGAACGTATTTCTCCAAAGAAGATACACAAATGGTCAATAAGCACGTGAAAAGAGGCTCAACGGAGGAGTGAGGTCAGCATCATGGTGGGGTGAGCTCTCCCCTCTAAATGCAACCAGAAGGACACCCACAGTCCAACAGAGGACATTCACACAACACAAAAGACATCTGGGAGACCCACACGGCCGCACGTCTGCAGGTGGTGGGGCTGGACCCCCTGGGGGAAGTGCAAGGTGGTAAGGGGGACTTTCCTCTGCCCGCCGGCAGGGACCCTGGGACCCTGCGTGGGCTGAGAGGAAAGGGGGAAGGGGCGCCCCTCCACAAGAACATCACTCTCTGAGTTTCCTCACAGCCCATGGGAAAGCCCCCCACACAGAGGTGACTGGGCTGGTGCAGGGGTGTCTTCATCAAGCTGGCACCCCAGGAGAGCAGTTAGTGAGGACCCAGGGAGAACACCCAGGATCGCGCAGGAGAAAGAGAGTGCCCCTCCTCCGCCCTGCACTCCAGCCCTGCAATCAGCCGGAGCATCACACAGAGGGAAAAGGAGTCAGCAGCTGGGGAGGCAGCAGGTGATAGAAGGCACTCCTCCCCCTGCCCAGCGCTCCAGCACAGCGATCAGCCAGAGCGCCACACAGACAGAAAAGGAGTCAGGGGCTGGAGCTAGGGAGCCGTGGATGGTGCCAGGCCCAGGACACACAGCACCTGATCCCCACCCAGTGGTGGCAGGTGGAAGCTGCAACCAGATAATATCACTATGCGGAGGCAAAAATCCACGCTGTCAAGCAATATGAAAAAATATATTAAATCTCCAGACCAGAAGGAAAATGACATGTACCCAGAAATCAACCCTGAAGGTACAGAAATTCATAACCTAAATGAGAAAGAATTCAAAACAGCTATCATTAAAAAACTCAATGTGTTACAAGAAAATACAGAAAGACAATTCAACGAGTTCAGGAGCATCTTCATAAAAGAGATTGAAACTATAAAGAAGAACCAATCAGAACTGTTGGAGATGAAAAACACAATGGACAAGATAAAGAAAAATCTGCATTCCCTAAACAACACAGCTGACATTGTGGAGGATCGAACTAGCAATTCAGAGGCCAGGAATACAGAAATGCTTCAGAGGGATGAGAACAGAGAACTCAGACTAAAAAGAAATGAAGAAACGCTCAAAGAAATATCTGACTGAGTTAGGAAGTGAAACATAAGGACTATAGGTATTCAGAAGGAGAAGAGAAGGAGAACGGAGCAGAAAGCTTGTTCAAAGAAATAATAGTGGAGAACTTCCCAAGTCTGGGGAAAGAGCTGGAATTACGAGTGAACGAAGCCAACAGATCTCCTAACTACATCAGTGTAAAAAGACCTACTGCAAGGCAGATAGTAGTGAAGCTGGCAAAAGTCAATGACAAAGAGAAAATATTAAGGGCAGCAGGGCAGAAGAAGATAACCGACAAAGGAACCCCTATCAGGCTTTCAGCAGATTTCTCAGTGGAGACCTCACAGGCTAGGAGAGCAGAATGATATATTCAAAGTCCTGAAAGACAAAAACTTTCTGCCAAGAAAATACTATCCAGTGAAAATATCCTTCAGATATGATGGAGAAATAAAAACTTTCCCAGATAAACAAAAGCTGAGGGAGTTCATCACCACAAGACCCCCCCACAAGAAATCCTCAAGAAGGCCCTCATTCCTGAAAAAAAAAAAAAAATAGGAAAGCAGCTACAAAGCCCTGAGCAAGGAGATGAATAGGTAGGCAATATTCAGAAAAGGCAGCTATCAATCAGCTTAGTAAACACTTAACTAAACCATAGTGATCAAAACAGCATGGTTCTGGCACAAAAACAGACACTCAGATCACTAAAACAAAACAGAGAGCCCAGAAATAAAACCACACATCTCTACAGACAGCTCATCTTCGAAAAAAGAGCCAAGAACATACAATGGAGAAAAAAAAAGTGTCTTCAATAAATGGTGCTGGGAAAACTGGACAGCCACATGTAAAAGAATGTAGGTAGACCATTGTCTTACACCACACACAAAAATAGACTCAAAATGGACCACAGACTTGAAGGTAAGACCTGAAACCATAAAACTTCTAGAAGAAAATACAGGCAGTACACTCTTTGACATCAGTGTTAAAAGAATCTTTTCAAATACCATGTCTTCTCAGACTAGGGAAACAAAAGAAAAAATAAAACAAGTGGGACTACATCAGAGTAAAGAGCTTCTGCAAGGCAAAGGAAATCAGGATCAAAACGAAAAGATAACCCAGCAACTGAGAGAAAATATTTGCAAATCCTATATCTGACAAGGGCTTAATCTTCATAATATATAAAGGATTCACACAACTCAACAACAAAAAAAACAACTCAATCAAAGAGTGGGCAGAGGATATGAACATTTTTCGAAAGAAGATATACAGATGGCCAATAAGCACATGAAAAGAAGTTCAACATCATAATCCTCAGGGAAATGCAAACCAAAACTACACTGAGACATCATCTTACACCTGTTAGAATGGCTATAATCACCAAGACAAAAAACAACAAATGTTGGAGGGCATGTGGAGAAAAGGGAACCCTCATCCACTGCCGGTGTGAATGCAAACTGGTACAGCCACTGTGGAAAACAGTATGGAGATTTCTCAAAAAATTAAAAATAGAAATACCATACAACCCAGCTATCCTACCACTGAGTATTTCCAAAGAATTTGGAATCAACAATTCAAATGACCCATGCACCCCTATGTTCACTGGAGCATTATTCACAGTAGCCAAGACATGGAAGCAACCCAAGTTCCCATCCACTGATGATTGGATAAAGAAGATGTGGTATATATATACAATGGAATACTACTCAGCCATAAAAAAGGACAAAAAATTGTCCCATTTGCAACAACACAGATGGACCTTGAGGGTATTATAAGTGAAATAAGTCAGAGAGAGAAAGACAAACACCATATGACTTTCCTCATTTGTGGAAGATAAACTTATGGACAAAGACAACAGTTTAGTGGTTACCAGGGGGAAGGGGGTTGAAGGGTGGGCACAAGGGGTGAAGGGACACACTCATATGGTGACCGACAAATAGTAATGTACAACCAAAATTTCACAATATTATAAACTATTATGACCTCAATAAAAAAAATCAAGAGATGGAAGAGAAAAATAATGGCAATGAAAAAAAAAGATGCTCAACATCATTCGTCATTAGGGAAATGCAAATCAAATGACACACCACTTCACACTCACTAGGACGGCTACAATCAAAAAGACAGATAATAGTAAATGTTGGTGAAGATGTGGAGAAACTGGAACCCTCATCCACTGCTGGTAGGATATAAAACGGTGCAGCCGCATGTAAAACAGTCTAACACTTGCTCCAAAAGTTAAACATGCTATCATGTGACCTAACAATTCAACCCTTAGACATCTACTCAACAAAATGCACATATCCACACATAAAAACCTGAACACTGATGTTCATAGCAGCATTAGTCATATTATCCAAAAGGTGGAAACAACCTAAATGTCCATCGATGGAGGAATGGATAAACACATGCAGTGAAATACAACGCAGCCATAAAAAGGACGGCAGCACTGACACCTGCTACAACGTGGATGAACCTTGAAAACATTATGCTGCACGAAAGATGCCACACACAAAACGCTCCAGGTTGTGCAATTCCATTTATGTGAAATGTCCAGAAGAAGTAGATTATAGGGACAGAAAAGTAGAAGAGTGTCTGCTTAGGGCTGGGAGCGGGGGAAGGAGTGAGGAGTGACTGCTGATAGGCACAGGGTCTCTTTCGGGAGAAGCAAATGTTCTGAAATTAGGTTGCGGTGACGGTCACACAACCCTGTGAATATACTAAAAAACAAACCAAAAAAACACTCTGATCTCTCTCAAATTATGTGTCATAAATCTAAGAATACAATGCCCCAGTACTGTTTTTCCTCTTTTTTTCTTACAGATGAACCTATTTCACAGAGTGGCTGTGAGGAGGACATGAAATTACGTGTGGAGAGCATCTGGCACATCCACAGCTAACAAGTGTTCTCCAGCTTCCTCAAGTCCTGTTTTAAAAAGAAACAAACAAACAAAGGGAAAAACACATTCGCTGACACGATTGGTGCAGGAAACCGTACTTGTGCCATTAAAGTCGTACACACATTTACACCAAGACCGTCACTGACTTGACCCTGCGTGTCAGCCGTCTGCAGGTGGCCTGACGTCACCATGTCAGAAACCACCAAGACTCTTTATTTCTTTTTCCTTACAAGCCTTTCTGCAAAAAACCTAGTGACTCAGATTAATGTCTATAAAGCAAAGCCACCCTAAGTCTTCCCTATATTTGGGAGGATGAGGATTTGGAGGGGGTGGGTGTGTTAAGAAAGCTAATCATAATAATTACCAGTAAATCAGCATTTCTCTAGAGCTTGCCACGTGCCAGGCCCTGCCCTAAGCTTTACCTAAATTAACTCAACTTCTCGTGACCGCTGAGGGACGCACACAGATGAGGGGACTCAGGCACACCTACCAGAGGAGGCAATCGAGAGAGGAACACGCCCAAGCACGCACACCTGTGCCCTCAGAGGACGTCAGTGCGCGCTCACAGCGCAACGTCCACTGAAAGGCAGGGTGTAAATCGACGCGTACACAAGACGACCCTCGTTTCGTAAGAAAAATCACACACAAACACGCACAAAGGAAATACAGTGAAGTATTAACACTTTAGAGGGTACAATGATAAGAACGTTTATTTTTTTCCCTTATACTGTTCGGTGATTTCTACAGGAAAAGGAAAACAAACTTATTTTAAGATACCAGCTCTAAAGTGTTCAGGGAAGCAAATAACTACCCCCACCAACAGAAAGCGGACAGCCCGGGTCAGACACAGACGAGGAAACCCTCCGCTACCGGGCTGGCCTGCGGTCAGGGATCAGGACAAGTCAGTACCAGCAGGCGGAGGCTGCCAGGGCTCTGGGGCTGAAAAGAAACTCCAGACGACCTTAAAAAAGTACGTCAGCCTACAGGGAAAAAACCCTCTTCTTAAATCCGAAAATACCACCTGTAGCCCCTGACGTCCCCTCGCACCCAGTGCATCCGAGGTCCCTCAGCAGGTGACAGGCAAGGGCACTGCCCAACTCCCGGGGCAAAGGCCCCCCTGAAGGAGGGTCTGGGCCTCACAATCCACAACCGTCCGGGATGTCAGTCCAAGGGGTCCAGGAGCGGAATCCCAGTTCCTGCGCCAGGACTGTGGCTTTGCTCCCGTCCACTTGATCCAGGACAACTCCGAGCTCTGACTCGCCCGCTTAGACGAACGGCGCCAGCTTCTGCTCTCCTGCTACCCGTCCCCACTGCCTCCCCACCCCATCCCTTCCAGGGCCAAGCTCCAACCCTATTACTACAATAACCAAGCATCTCACTCACCAAGCCCACCTCCCATCTTTCCAGCTACCACCTCTCGGCACCCTGGGGTCCAATAATCCTTCAACCTCACCCAGACCTGCAACCCACTGACCCCACACGTTTCAGTGTCCCTCACTGCTCTCACGTTCCCACTCCCACAACTTAATTCCCATGGTCCACCATTATAATCTGGCCCTCGCACACTCTCAACTCCCTTCATGGTACTCGCGTGGCGAAATCTCTCCTCTGGTATATGCTCCTCCCTGGGTGAGACAGCCCAGGACCAGGATGACTAGTCTCACTTTAAACTGAAAACCCCTCACCTCAGGGGGGATCTCCAGCAATGCCCAGCAACCCCACCCCACTTTCTGACTCCAGCCACTCCCCCAGACCACTGACCGGTTCATTCTTTCACTTCTCCTAATCACCCAAACCTCCAGCACCTCCTCGCCCTTCTCCGTTCTCAGGAGAGGACACTAACTCCTCATCACTCGACTCCCACAGGCTCCCACATCTCCCCACCGCCCCTTCTCTCTTGTTACAGCGGAAAATGGTCCCCACTCCCACCAGGGCCAAACCCTCTACTTGTGTGCTGGGTTCCATCCCCTGCCCACTCCAGGACATCACTCCAAGCCACACCCCTCCTGCATTATTCCTTCTTTCCTTCCCCTGAATCAACTCCAAGTGCCCACATCTTAAAAACTCTCTCATTCCACATGTTCAATGGACACCCCATTTCTGCTACTTCTGCAGCAAAACCCTCAAGACCTGCCTCTTTGCACTGTCTCTATCTCCTCTCCTCCCATTCTGTCTTGTACCCTCCTCCATCAGGCTTTCGTCCAACCTCTCTAGCAAAACTGTCCTTATCAAGACCACCAATGACACCCATGTGTGAGGGACAAGGACTCTCTCCGTGACTAACTCTACTCAGGTTCCTCTGAGCCCTCTCGCCACTAGGCCTCAGCCTTGGCCTACAGAGACTTGAACAAAACCCTAACACAGTTTCTAAGGGCTCAAGGCCGCATCCCTACGATGACCCCAGCCCCCTGAGAAAACTCAAGGCTGCCAAAAGCCAACACCTGAAGACAGGTGTCTTCCAGCCTCCGTGGGAGGGTAGGAGCCTAACTTCCAAAAGGCTGGTTAACAAACCCAGACAGTTCCACAGGGCCCAACCCCCTTCCCGCTTCCTATTAATTTTTCACCACGGCTGATGCTCAGTGCTCATCTTATCTGACCTAATGAACGGCAACATCCGCCAGTTGATGCTGCCTCCTTTCCTGAGATGCTTTTTTTCTGTCGGCTCCGGCTCCGGAGACAGACACCACACTCTCCTGCTTTTCCTACCTCTTCACCTCACTGGCCTCCGCAGACTGAAGGACCCCAGGCTTAGTGCTCAGCTGCCTACCTATTCTCACCCTCTCCGGGATCCCAACTGCCTTGTGGCTTTAAATACCAACTGCACACTGAGAACTTCCAAACCTCTCCCTAAACTGCAATACTACATTGGCAACTCAACCTTACCGCACATAGATCACAAACACACACACACACACACACAGGCGCGCGCGCGCCATCTCAAACTGAACACGTCACACCGCAACTCCAGATCATCCTCCACAAACCTGAGCTCCCTGCAGTGTCCCTTCTCCCAACAAATGGTCATCTGGTGAAATGGGAGATTTTAGCTCAAGCTGAAAACCATGGCGTCACCCACAACTCCACTTTCTCACACACCATCCAACCCACCAATATACCCCGCTGGCCATATCGCCAACACGCATCCAGAATTCGGCCACCTTTCACTTCGTCTGCCATTAGTACCCTGGTTCGTCCCGCCCTGCAGCCCCTTTCCAACATCGCATCCAGAACGACTTCTGAAATACCTAAATCGAGTTACCTCTGATCTCGGCTGGAAAACTTCCCTAGGCTTTCCCGCTTCACTCGGAGAAGCCAGGCCCGCAGACCCCACGTGGCCGCCCCGCCCTCCTCGCTCTCCCCTCCCGCGCTCGCTCGGCTCGGCTGCCGCGCCCCCGGCTGGTCCCCGCACCCACGCCCCCTCCACCCGGGCTGCTCTCCTGGCACCAGCGCGGCTCGCTCCGCCAGCCCTGTCCTGCTTTATCCTCCCCGCGGTCCTCGCTCCTTCACTCGGTCTCCCCCCGCGGAGCACGAGCGCACCGGATCAGAGGCCGCATCTGCCGCCCGCGCCCGGGCCGCGCGGACACTCAGGAGGGACCCCGGGGACGCTCCTCAGAGAAGGGGCGCGGGGAACAAACGCGCCGGACTGAGGCCCGGGGCAGCGGAGGCCCCCAGTCCCCGCGCGCCCCGCAGGCCGCCCCCAGGACCGCCAGGCCAGCCGCCCGTCCCTCCGGCCGCCCCCGCACGCCGCCCGCCCGCGCACCCACGTGGGGACCGCCCCGCGACCAGCCGCCCTCGCCTACCTGCGCGTAGTCGCAGACGCCGGCTTCCGGCAGGCGCGGCGCCCCGGTAACACGGTCCCGCCCTCCGGAGCGGCACCGCCCATTGGCCGAGGCCCGCCTCCGTCTCCCCGCCGGCCAACGGCAAGCGGCGGCCGCGAGGGGGCGGGGCCATCCCGGGCGCGGGCCGGTGGCGTCATCTCTGGGCGCCGCTGGGCACTGGAGCCGCCGGTTGCCCGGCAACGCTCCCACGTGTGGGCTGTGGGGCTCCTGCCGGTGCGTGGGGCTGGGCGACCCGGTGCGGGGCTCCTGGACTTAACCGGGCGGACGAGGCCTGTCGGGGTCCGCAGGGATTCGTCTCAAACGTCATACATTTATATGAATCATAAATGCTGTAATTTAAAAACCGTGTGCAGTGTTTAAATGTCACCGACACAGTGCGTTTGCGAAGGTGTTCAAGTGCGGTGGAGACGCGTCCACAAGGACGCTGTAAATTCGGATGAGCGGTCAGCTCCAGGTCGGAGGTGGAGGGCGGAGGCGGGCCGAAGTCTGAAGGAAAACCAGCGAAATTAGCCGTCTGGGTGGCAGATACGTGAGTTACGTCCTTGTTCGGTTCTTAGAGATACTCTGTAGTCTAGACACTTTGAGAATGGGAGGAAAGGGAGGGAGCGCATGCGAGTCACTTAAAGATGGGGACAGTGAAGTGGGGTGTCAGCCGGGCGGGGATGTGCAAACAGGGAAGATGCTTAATGTGGGAGAGCCTACAGCCAGCCAGCATCCTCTGGCTGCACGTTCTTCGGATAACTCCCTCGTTTCTAATTGTGCGCTATCACAGACAGTTTATAGTGAACACCCTGCTCGTCTCTTGTGCACCCGCGAGTCTCTAAGGCACACACGCGCGGGTAGGATTGCTGGACCACAGGTGTAAGCCTGTCCAGCCTTACCGACTACAGGAAAAACCATTCTGTTTTCAAACTAGGATTCTTGTAAATGCCCCCCCCCCCCCATCTTTGAGTTGAAACCCTGAAGGGCTACACTGCAGGAGTGGACATGAACCGGAGCAGACCAGCCCTTGCCGGGACTTCATGAAATCCATCTTGAATTCATCTCGATTTCTGAAACTGCCTTCAAGTGACTGATTCAGGGTTCATTGTTGGTGCCACTAGCCTGCTGAAAGATGAAAGGTAAACTCTTTCTGGAAGATGATGATGTCCTATGTCCCCAGTTATAATTGCTCATGTGTGACGTCCAGCACACAATAGAAAACAGCTGTGTGCACAAGGGGACAAGACAAGGAGATAGATAACCAAGAAAAACAATATATCATCGTCAATGGATTGCTGACACGCTCACCCAACATTATACCTTCATGGACTGAAAATGTCCAGCTCATAGTGGACAGTTCCAACTAGTCACTTGCTAACATGGTGTCCATGGTCAGGTGGCCAGTCTCCACTAAGGCCTGGTAGCCCATTGGGAGCTTCTTAGGAGGGCGTGAAATTCTCTGCAGCAGAGGGCACGGCTTTACACCAACCCTGGGGGCCTGTGCCCGAGACACAGGCAGAGGCTCACCTACCATGTCCATCTCCAGACTACTGGATCTTCCGAGTCATGCAGCCAAGTGCAGGGCCACTGGTAATACAAACTGGATCTGCTGCAGAGCTTTCTCTTGCCTTGGGCCCTACTCAGACCGAGCAGACTTCCAAGTTACCCTGTAAATGGGTGGTGGTCATATTAAACATGATCTACGCTGCTTCCCAAATCCAAAAGGGCCAATCAGAGGAAGTAGGACCGTTTCTTCCTGGAAGAAGATTGCGTTTGTTTTCTATTACCGCACAACAAATTAGCACAAAATTTAGCAGCTTGAAACAACAAACATTTATTTTGAAGTCTCTGCAGGTCAGCTCTGGGCCTCCGCCTCAAGTTCCCTCACAAAGCTGTAGTCAAGGTGCCCGCCAGGGCTGTGGTCTCATTGGAAGATTTGTCTGGGGGACAGTCCATTCCTAAGATCACCCACGTGGATATTGGAAGGATTCACTCCTCGAAGGTCGTTGGGCTGAGGGCCTCACTTCCTCACTGGCCATCGGCCAAAGGCCTCCCTGCGTTCCTTGTGGGCCTCTCCTCAGGGCAGCTCACAAGGCAGCTGGCTTTCCTCAGGGTGAGCAAGCCAGAGGGAGACACGAGACAGAAGTCACAGTCTCTCTGTAACTTAACCTCAGAAGGGACATCCATCCTTTCGCTATATTCTGTTCATTAGCAGCGAGTCACGAGGTCAGCCCACACTCAAAGGGAGGGGATTACATGAGAGCATGGGGATCACTGAGGGTCATCTGAGAGGCTTCCTACCTCAGGGGCAAAGGGGCAATAACACGGTCTTGGCCTTATGGGGGTGTGCCAGCATGCCGAGACCACTGGATGCCTAAAAGCCCCAGTCGTGTGGCAGACCCCTGAAGCTCGGGACTCTGACACACATGTGTCTTACTGGGGCATCCAGAGCACCTGCCACTTGCTATTCGCCAGGTCTGATTAGCATGATGCCATCAATAGAGCGGATCAGTGAAATGTCAAGCATCTGATGTCCCTTAGGTGTTGTCCACTGGGGACATTGTCTGATGTCAGGGGGTAGGAGAGTTACCATAGCCCCTAACCAGACAATAAATGTGAACTCCTGTCCCTCCCATGTGAATACATATGGTTTCCAGTTCTCTCTCTTGGTGGCAACAGATCAGTGGTCACGTACCAGGTGCCAAATGCTGTGTTGATCTGTTTGAATAGACACGACAACACAATTTATAATCACAACGGCTGTGATTCGGAGCTACCGCTTAGCTAGGCTGGCCGCACTTTCCTGTCCTCCACCATAAATCTGGGAATCACGCATCCTCTAAGTGTCTGAGGGGCGCTAATCTGTGTGGTTCCACCCAGGAGAGGTACTGCTTCCAATGGACACCCCTGGCCAGTAAGGGCAGTTCTGAGTGGCTTCCACACGGCCTTTCCTACCACAATGACTCTCACTCCACAGAACGGACCTCTAATGAGAAGGTTCTATCAGCTCTGAAGGATACCCATCCCAGTTTGCACTTAGAGGTGGGGAAATGAGCATAGCATGAGTCTGTGAGTCCACTGGATCTGCTGTGAGACGAACTGGGGCCAGGAGTCCATTTACTACCTGGACACTGTCCCGTACACTCTAATAGGGAAGCCAGGACCCCCTGGAACCAGCGTCAACCCAAACCTCGTATCCAACAGCCTTCAGAAGTTCTGGGTATCGCCCTTCTCTGGGGTATTGCTCCTCAGGGCCATCAGTCCCTCTGAGGAGACACTAGTGGACACAAATGTCCTTCAGCTGATGAATGGATAAACAAATGTGTACCCGTGCAATGGAATATTACTCAGCCACAAAAAGGAATGAGGTTCTGATACATGTCACACCATGGATGCACTTTGAAAAGATTATGCTACATCAAAGAAGCCCGTCAATCATACTGTATGCTTCTATTTATATGAAAAGTCCAGACTAGGCACATCCACAGAGACAGAAAGTAGACTGGTGGTTGCCTGGGGCTGGTGGGGGTGGTGGGGAATGGGGAGTGACTGATAATGGGCATGAGGTTTCCTTTCGGGGTGATGAAAATGTTCTGGAACTAGATGGTGGTGATGGTTGCACAATACTGTGAACACACTGAATGGCGCTGAATTATCCACATTAAAATGGTGAATTTTATGTTATGTGTTTTTTACTGCAATAAAAAAAGTACGTGTGTTCCTCCTGTAATGTGCTTATGTTAGTCGTGTAAAAGATAGCTGTGTTCATCTGTTCTGTTTGTCTTCGGCTCTGGGCTCCCCCGCCCCAGTCATCTGTGTTGAATTTTCTTGAATATGTAAAACACTAACATGGATCCAAAAGTTAAAGCTGCACCTGAAAGCATACTGGGAGAAGCGTCATTCCCCCTGCAATCCTCCACTCATTCCCGCCCACGCCACCCCTCGTGGGCACCCAATTTCATTCATTTCTGCTTTCTCCTGTGTTTCCTCTAGCAAAAATAAGCAGATGGATGGATATTTACTTCCTCTCTTCCTCACACAAAAGGGAGCAGCATTCCTCACGTTCTTCTGCACTGTCCGTGCTCCTGTAATCCCTCAATATACCCTGGACATCTCCTCTCCGTTTAGACATCCTCTTTGTTCTGTCTCACAGCTCTGCCGTACTCCCTGGGGTGGGTTTGCCATGTCATTTCACCACTGTCTGTATACGGGCGTTTAGATCGTCTCCGGTCCTACAGTTCTAAGTCATGCTGGGATGAATAATCTTGTGCACGTGTTTTTGAACATTGTCGGTGGTATAATCAGGGTGGATTCCGAGAAGTGGGATTGCTAAATATCTGCTAGACTTGCTAAATATTGCCACGTTCTCCTCTGTCACGGTGTGTCACGCGGCATTCCCGCCAGCGCTGTGTGGAAGTACCCGCTGCCTCCCAGCCTTGCCCACGGAGGAGGCTGTGCCATGTCCGCACCCGGGATCCGAACCGGCGAACCCCGGGCCGCCGAAGTGGAACGTGCGAACTTAACCGCTGCGCCACTGGGCGGGCCCACCCCCCGTCCTCCCCCACAGCTCTTTTCTCCACATTTCCTTCGCTATCCTTTCATGTTTAGTTTTCTGTGTGAACTTGAGTAGCAGTCTGTCTAGTTCCAGAAAAAAACTTCTTGGTATTTTTATGGGGATCCTCTTAAATTTAAAATTAATTCAGGCAAAAGGGACACGTTTATGACACGGAGTCTTCCTTTCCAAGAACAAGGACTGTCTTTCCATTGATTTGTGTCTAATTGTGTGCCTTTCATGAGTGTTTTAGTTTTATCCAATGTAGGTCTTGCATATATCCTGTTAAGGTTATTCGTGAGTATTTTATCTTTACTGCCACTGTAAATGGGATTTTCTCTTCCATCGTATCCTCTGATTTTCATTTATGGAATGAAGGCTATTGATTGCTGTGTGTTAGGTTTATACTGTTACCTTACAAAATTCTTTTATTGTTTGAGGACGTGCGTACATTTTATGATCGTGAGGAAATACCTCATAAACATCTCAAACACGACACGTTCAGACTCCTGATTTCTCCTTCCAGACCTGTCCCTTTCCTCATCCTGCTCCGTCCCCTCCTCCCTGACCTAGTAAGAGGCAGTGAGGAAAGCTGGGTGTCATCCTTACTCCTCTCTGCCCCTCGTCCCGCACATCTCGTTAATTTAAGAGCAAATGATGCCCGTGAGCTCACGACTTTCTGTCCCTCCCGCCGCCACCTAGTCTAGGATCCTAGCCTCCAGGATCTCGGCGGGTCACTTCCACAGCCTGTCAATGACCTCACGCCCACTTGCGTCCTTCTCATCCACTCTCCACCTCGCACCACAGCCGGAAAGGTCATTCTAAAACGTGGATCAGATCATTGTAATATTCATTTTGCTTTGAGGGTAAAATATTTGTAATTTAAAAATTCCTCCAAGGTCTCCACAACCACTCGGAGGCCCGTCTTCAGAACTGCAAACCAGAGAACAACGCAGCCACGGAAATAACACGTTCAAAACAGGAGAGTGGAGCAATGCTGTTTTTTGCTGTATTACTATTAATTTTCACAAAATTGTTCTTTTCTACATAAGAAGCAGTTTTATATATAATGACACCACTCTGGCCTTCTTTACCATGATGGACACAATGGAGTTTATACTTTTAGAAGCAAATGCATATTTAAACAGACTTTACTACTCTTCGGAGAATTATAAGAAACAAATCAGTGAGGGATGTCGCTAGCAGGGGAGGTTGGCGGGGTATATACAACATACTTTCTCAATTTTGCCGTGAATCTAAAACTGCCCTAAAAAATAAAGTTTATCAATTAAAAAAAAAAATCAAATCACCAATGATCCTGCGCCAGGCTTACGGCTTCAATAAGTAAGCATCAGGAAACATGGTAATTCTGCCATGTTACTAGCTGTTTTAACAAGAATTTGAACCATTGTGGATCGAGCCCAATTCTTGCAAAACACTCTTGACCATCCCCCAGGATCTCCGGCCTTCGACTTAAACAAAGCTGCTTTTCTAACTTACGGCCAAAATTAAAGTGATAGCACTCTCTCCACTTGTCTTTCTTCCTGCAAACTTTATCTTAACCTTGGGTGATTTTACTGGTTTCTTACGCTGGGTTCCAGTTGATGATTTTGCCAGAGAACTACACTGATGAAGCATTCAGTTCAACAGAGTTTCCCTGTTACACACAGAACGCCAGGACGAGCCGGGTTCCTGACACCTGAGCAAGTCTAAGGACCACGGCTGTGGACAGAACCTCCAAGGGTCACTGTCCTCCATCAGCCGGGGGGTGTGCAGCACAGGAAACGCAGGTCGGGGTGGACGTGGCTTCAACAGACCAAAGAATCAGACTGCCCGCCTGTGTCCTGTGCCTGGCAGCGTGGGGGCAGCACAGGGGGACGGGCCTAAGTCGAGAGGCTAAGGAAGCAAACTCTCGGCCAAACGACAGCCAACAACCACGGACGAAATGATTTCACAGCCGGGCCCCGTGTCTGCGCCCACACCTCGATGCTCCCCTGAGCTAATCTGACTTTTCCCCAGGATCCCACAAGCAAGGAAACAGCAGCCTTTCTAATTGCTCTTTTTCTCCAGGGAATGTTTACGTCAAACCAGAAAGGGAGACACTGGAGCTCTGACACTTCCTACTGTGCTTGCTTATCTTTTTTTTTTTTTTTTTTGAGGAAGATTAGCCCTGAGCTAACATCTGCTGCCAATCCTCCTCTTTTTGCTGAGGAAGACTGGCCCTGAGCTAACATCCATGCCCATCTTCCTCTACTTTATATGTGGGACTCCTGCCACAGCATGGCTTGCCAAGCGGTGCCATGTCCACACCTGGGATCTGAACAGGCGAACCCCGGGCCACCACCGAAGCAGAACGTGCGCACTTAACTACTGCCCCACTGGGCCGGCCCCTCTTATCTTCTTAAGGTTAAGCCAAAGCAAAGCTATCTACACAAGTAGCTTCGGTTTAGTTCAGAAGGACAATGAAATCTCCAGAAAGTGAAATTAACCGGCTGCTCTGCCATAGGTGTGCTTTTTTAAAAGGACCATTTTAGAAGGTAATTTTCGTAGCATTTATTGCAAGACAGTCTTAGCTTTTAATGCATTCTAAGGGGATCTCATCACATAGATGAAAGCTGTATGAAAACTCTACAAATGTGGATTTCAGTAGCGCTCCCAGCAGACGTCCCAACGACAGGGAGGGAGGAGTCAAAGCTGGATACACTCAAACACAAGAAACTAAAAACAGACAGCAAACCACCTCTTTTTTTTGAGGAAGATTAGCCCTAACTGCTGCCAATCATCCTCTTTTTTGCCGAGGAAGACTGGCCCTGAGCTAACATCCGTGCCCATCTTCCTCTACTTTCTATGTGGGACGTCTACCACAGCATGGCTTGCCAAGTGGTGCCATGTCTGCACCCGGGATCCGAACTGGCGAACCCCGGGCCGCCGAGAAGCAGAACATGCACACACAACCACTGGACCACTGGGCCGGCCCTGCAAACACCCTCTTTACGCAACATTTCACCTCCGTCGCAGCCCAAACACTCTCCTCCTCGCTCCTCCCACAACAGCCACTCACCTTGCACAGCAAACTGTGATCGCAGGTTTTTATATCCTTTCAGCACAGAAAAGCGAATCAACATTTATCTGGGGAGAGCTCCCAGCAGATGGAAGAGAGGAGTCAGACCAGCCGTGCTCCCGCCACACTTAGCGTCCCCAGACACACCGCCTCTCTTACCATGCTCGCCACACTTAGCGAACGTTGAAGATCCTGAGTCCCAAGCTTAAAACTTGCAAACTGAGAATATTTCAGCTGCTGACCCGTTTCAGGAACTCATTCTTTCAAGTTTGGTCTCGGCTTAGAGCAAAGAATGAATCTGGAAGGCTAATTAAAAATACGTTAAAAATACCCCAATCCCTTTTAACAAGAGTCACCTGCAGACACTGCCTTGGGATGGAAGGGCTGGTTGTATCCATTCTCCCTGTGATACTGTATCCAGTTTTTCACCAGGAACTAACACGCTCATCAACCCTCCTCTGGATTCAGAGGAAGGCCTGTTGGTGACACCTGGTGAGCACGTCTGAGACTGCAGCCTGCACACCAGCACAAGCAGCCACCAGTCCTTCTGGCTGTAAAGACGCTGGACATCGGGAACCAGCACCTGGCTCTGGGCCCTGCGCCAAAGCCACTGGCCACACCAGCCCCAGCCCAGCCCAGGACAAGCAGGGAGAGGTGCAGCTTTGCTCGCTCGCTGCAGGGAGGGGCGCAAGACTGAAGACCTCAGGCCCCTGCTGCCGAGCCTGTCCCGGCCAGCAAAGCGAGAGCAACGCTTCAGCTTATGCATCGGCTCTCACTCACTGCCCACGTCAGCCAGACCCAAAAGCCCTCCCCAAGGAGAAGGCTGATAACGTCGCAAGGTGGGCTGGCCAGGCACTGGTCCAGCAGGGGACTGTGGGCGCGTAGGCGGGACAGTGATGCTCACTCCCCTCTCAACGAGCCTTCTGGTTCAACCTGGACTTCCAATCCAGGCTTTGAGGATTCTCCAGCCTGGAGGAGATGCCCAAGAGCCAGGGGACACAGCAGATGAGACACCCCCAGCACCTCCCATGGTGTCTGGGACACAGTGCGCCATTCATGCCCAGTCGTACCTGTGGCTGCTGTTTGCAGGTAAAGAACTACACCCGACAGCTCCACAGCTTGCTCAGGATCACTCATCAATGGCCAAGACGCGACTTAACCCCACGTGTCACAACTCCAAAGCTCCTTCTACCACCTGGTGCTTCTCAACAGTTCCAACGCGCCCCAGCAGCCAGGGAGAGTGCACCCCTCCCCACCGCGGACAGACGAAGACAGCACAGCTTACCGCTAAGGCCTTTCTCAAAAGCGCACACAGACCTTCAACACTGAAAAGGAATTCTCCGAACTTTCTACCTACGTGGATATTAGCAATTTCCATGAAAATGTAAAATACCCTTGTGGGTTCCCCATCCCTTGGCCCACTGTGAGCCATTCATTCAGGGCCACCTATGGCAGCTGAGTCCCTCAGCTGAAACTCCTCAAAAGGACACTTCTCAGGAAAAGATGCTCAACTTTGTTTATTAAAGATGTGCCAATTTAAAGGAAGGTGACACCATGTTTTCATGAGATTAGGAAAAAACTAAACCAATAAAACAGTTGACGAGGGTGTGGGGAAACTGACGGAGAGGGAGCTGGGATGACTCTTCGGACGGCAACTCGAACCTTCCATCAAATTTTAGAACACACGTCCCCTTCAGCACCCAACACTCCTAGGAAAGGGCTCTCACGCCTCCCCAGCCGATGGCAGAACCTCCGGGAGGCTGTGAGCCCTGCGGTGCTGCTGTGGAGACGCTCTCGGGGGAGGCCGAGGGAAGCGGGGAGGGAGGCAGGGAGGTGCGCCAGGACCTCGGCCTCTGTGAACGACAGTGAGCACGACTCAGTCCTGCAGTGTGAGGAGGAGCAAGCAGACTTCTGCTTCCCCAACCTTTCACGCCCTCTTGGGCTGTCTGAAGGTCCATTAACACAGTGTTTACTGGAAAATGCTAAGTGCTTCACGCCTCTCAGAAAGCTCTTAAGTACAGCACTTACACATTCCAATCACGTCTGGAGGAGGAACAAATGTGGGTGTTTGTGTCCTTTAGTTTAGGATGATCAGGAACAGCGCTATCTAACAAAAACCTAATGCAAGCCATCTACCTATTTTTAAAATTCCTAGCAGCCGGTTAAAAAACAAAACAAAAACAGGTAAAATTAACTTTAATGTTTTATTTAATCCATCATATCCAAAATAGTATCATTTCAAAACGTAAACAATATTTTTAACAATCAAATATTTTACTTTTTTCTTGGTATTGTCTTCAAAGTCCAGTGTGTTTCAGATTCTCAATCTGGACACTAAATTTTCACTACGAAGACCTGATCTGTATTTAAGTTCATAAAATTTACAGATGAAAACATAGATTCACATACCCAAGTTCCTAACACACTTAAAAGTTTTGTAGTAACTGAATCAAGTTAATAGCTTTTAAACCTAAATAAATTAAACTAAAAATTCGGCTCCACAGTTGCACTGACCACATTTCACGTGCTCCGTAACACACACGGCTACAGACTGCTGTACTGGACAGCAGAGGTGCAGAAAAAACGGTTTGTCCAGGCGTGGTCCCCAGGCCAGCGGCATCAGCATCACCTGGGAACCTGCAGGAAGTGCGGACTCTCAGGGTCCAGCCCACACCCACCGACTGAGAACCTATGGGTGGACCCAGTGCCGTTCTGACGAGCCCTCGGGGGCTTCTGGCACACGCAGGAGCGTGACAACCACTGTCCACAACAAAGACCACTCAGGAAGACACAGCGTAGAAATAGCTTTGACCACCTATTTGCAGAATGGAAACTGAATACAAGCCCCCAACCCCATTATATTTTGAGGCTGCGAAACCAGAAAAAAACAGTAATCGCTTGGGTTTCTGTTAATCCAGGCGCAATGGGACGGCTGGAATGGACAGCTGGATGACCAGTGGGCTAAGATCGATGGCGTTCTGTCTCACCCCGTCTCCTAAGACCCACAGTCCCTGGGGAGGAGAGCTCTGTCCACAGGCACCGAGGCCGTCATGCTTGGAGGGTCAGAGTCCTGCGTGGAGTCAACATAGTCACAGGGCTGTTCTCTGGGATCGTAGTGGTGGGCTGGGGGCCACCTCTGGACAAGGACCCTTAACAAGGTAGGCCTCGGTCCTACCCCCTTTCTGGGCTCAGACGGCCAATCACTACAGAAGCCACATGATGAAGACAGTGCCATCAGCTATTTAAGTGACGGAAGCTTCTGGAAGACCAGGTCCCCCCGCCTGAGCCCAGGACAGAGCCGCCCTCCGATCTGGCACACTCAGTCCGTTGTCCTTTAAGTCACTTTATTTAATTTCGGGGGAGGGAGGCTGTCACAGTAGCGTTGCCTCCCTTAGAGCAGTAGTAACCTTCCGGTTGTCGGAATTGGTGCATTTTATTGGAAAAGTTTCATAAAGTTGCAGACTATTTGCCGTGAGAAGTGTGAAAGTGCCACAGCAGCAGAGTCATCCACAAAGTTAAAACCAGACACAAAAATAAGCCAACGCGTCAGTTTGAACAGTCATCTCTTTACTTTCCACCTGAAAGAGAACAAAAGAACGGCTTACTTTTTGGACCTGTTTGGATTAACTAGAAGTGGTTAATCACATAAAAGATCTCGGCCAAACACGGCATTTCAGAAGCAGCTATACAACGTGGCGCTGGAAGCCACTGCGTGGGGTGCCCTGCGCTCGTGACCTGGGCATGGAGGGAGCCGCAGGGCAGGTCCCGCATCGCCCCTCGGGGTTCAGCTGCACAGCAGTGGAGCACGTCAGGGACAAACTGCACGACTCTTCAGCGTCACCCCGGACGACGAGCTGCCACACCGGACACAAACAGGACAACCATGCACGCCACGCGGACTGGTACCTCAATCGCTGGGCGAGCCAGCTGGAAGACAGGGCGTGTAAAGCGGCCGACGGCTTGGACCCAGAGGCTCCCGCAGCGGAACACCTACACGGAAAGGTGAGGTCAGCATCCATCCAACCCCTTCATTCACTTATCGAGAAAGCCACATACGTGGTGACACAGGGAACCCTCAGCCTGGTTCCGGGGACAGACAACACGAGACACAATCAGGTGGAACTGAAAAGGAACTTCTGCTTCCATTGTTCTTCAACTGCAGGTTGAGGCAGACATTTCCACTAACCCGAGGAAGGCACTTCTGGTCAATAACTCAGTCAGTGGGCTGAACTGTGTCCCCACAAAGAGAGACTGACATCCTAAACACCTGGTCCTCAGAATGCGACTTTATTTGGAAGTAGGGTCATTGCAGATATGATCACAGTTAAGATGAGCTCACAGTGGAGCAGGGTGGGCCCCTAATTCAATGACTGGTGTCCTTATATGAGGGGACATGTGGACACAGACACACAGGGAGGAGCCATGTGAAGGGCACAGATCGGGGTGAGGTGTCTGCAAGCCCAGGAACGCCGAGGACTGACACCAACCCCCAGCAGCAAGGGGGGAGCCTGGGGTGGACGCCCTCAGAACCTCCAGGAGGACCCGGCCCGGCGACACCTCGATCTGGGACTTCAGCCTCCAAAACTGCGAGTCAACGAATGTCTCATTTAAGCCACGCCATCTGCGGTACTTTGCTATGGCGGTCACAGGAAACAATGCAACTAAAATGCAACTTTAATTTAGAATCCAAGTTTAATTTCGATTATATTTGTCAAAACTCCTACAGCAAATATTTAACATCAACGACTGACTATGGAACAAAGTTCAAAGATGTCCTGCCTGCTGGGGGCTGAAGCTGGCTCTGCTTATGTCACTGCACAGCTGAAGCCCAGCACGCCGGGCCCAAGACTCTTCTCACCCAGCCGCAGTGATGGGACGGCTCCCCCGTGTGCAGCTGTGGTCCAGAGGATGTCTATGCTGGATACAGAAATTGCCATGACACTGGTCGCAGGCCACCCGCAGCATCTCTTTCCTCCTGCATCCCTCCTTTGAGCAGCGGTACGTAAAAATCTGAGAAAGCAACAGGTGCTTCAGTGTTTCAACCACATCAATAAGCATTTATCTAACAAGCTCCCAACAAGACAATTAACATTTAAACTCGAAACAGCTCTGAGCTGCACTGAACGAAGATGTCAAGGTTTCATTCAAACATCTTACTGCCAAAGAGAGGAATACTAATCAAGTAGACAGAAAAGTTTTGACGTGATAAATACAAATGCAGCTAAGTTGGGGATTCACGTGAGATGACTGGAGGCGTTCTCAAGGAAAAAACAAAACCCAGGGGAGTGGGGACTGGGGACATGGCAGGGAAGGAGGCCAAGCCTGTGGCATTATGCACAGTCCCACAGATGGCAGCTAGCACCAGGGGCTCTGGGGACAGGGTTGTCCCCATCAGGAACAAGGGAGCTGAAATATGTGTCTATAAACCCTCTATCCATTACTGATTGAGGGTTTTTCTTTGGGGGGGGGGATGGTGGTGATAGAAATTCCCAGGCACTCTGGACTCTGTGCAGGTAATGTCAGCGAAGAGGGAGGGCAGGCAGCCCTCAGGCAAGGACAGGAGGCATGGGCTGCTTCTAGCCACCTGTAGGGAGCAGCGGCAAAGCACGCGAGATCAAAGGAGGGCACACCCTGGGGGCCGGGCAGCAGACTTAGGTGGTAGATCTGTTGAGTCAAGAATAAGGGGAGCCTTCTACATTCAGGAGGAGCTCTGATCTTGTAGAAGGCAGGGAGGTTTCACAAGAACTTCCAGCGGGCTTGGAGGGCAGAGCATCCAGCGTACAGAGGGAGCAGGAAGGGCTGGAGCAACAGACACAGGGCTCTGTGCGCCGGGCTGAGGAAGACAGAGTTCACTCTCCCGTCTGAGGCTGACACAGAGAGCAAGAGTTAGCAGGCCTTACATTCATTTAGTGGAATTGTAACTGTTATGTATTTAATGTAACATATTAAGATGGCTGATACCTACAGGCCAGAATCCATGACTAGAAACTGTGTGTGACTGAGGGGCCGGCCCTGTGGCCGAGTGGTCAACTTTGTGCGCTTGGCTTTGGGTTCGCCAGTTCAGATCCTGCGTGCAGACCTACAAACTGCTCATCAAGCCATGCTGTGGCGGCATCCTACGTGGAGCAACTAGAATGACTTGCAACTAGGATACACAACCATGCACTGGGGCTTTGGGGAGGGAAAAAAAGAGGAAGATTGGCAACAGATGTCAGCTCAGGGGCAATCTTCCTCTCCCCTCCTCAAAAAAAAGAAACTGATGGAGGCCCAGGCCCTGGAGTGGAGCTCCTTCCAAGCCCGTGTGTGTGCTCCGGAGAGCAACAGGGCAGCAAAGAGGGAGCGGCGCATCTCAAAAGGCAGCCGGCCTTGGAAAACGGCCTGCTGGAACCTGCAGGGCCTTCAGGAGGGGCGCTGCAGAGCGCCGACCACACCCGGGCGGGGGCCCTGGGGAAGGCCCGAGCAGCTCTCAAATCTGCAGTCCGAGAGGAGAGAAGCGTCTGCTGTGTGTCAGCTACTGAAGGCAAAGTTCTCCTTGAGTCTCCTCGCACTCCTGGTTAAGGATGGAGAACTAGACACACACACTGGCTCTGACTCCTCCTGAAAAACTATAAAAACGACAAAAAAGAGACTTCCTTAAACGGATGAACCTACCAGAGCAAAAACAGTCACAACATTTCAGGGAAAAAAGCGCACGGTGAGGAGTAAGGGACTTGCAGGTGAGAAGGCCAATTACAAGCAGGCAGGGAGGCCACAAACAGGTTTTCTCCTGTTTATGAAACAAAACCCCCAGAGGCTCAGAAGCTGGTAGTAGCAGAAGCTCAGGGTGACGTGGGACCACAGCAGGAGGAACAACCGCAGATCTGTGTAACAGACCCAAGACCGCTCCCCAGCGCCAGCAGAGACTCATGCTCTGCGGAGGCTCAGAGAGGCTGCTGGCTTGGGAGTGCAGCAGGGGGTGGCGGACCCCGAGAAACATGGAAGAAGCCTCAGAGGACAGCGCAGAGCCCTGCTCCACGGGGAGACCTCATGCTTTCTCCACTTGGCTCCAGGGTTCTGGAAGCCTGGAGTGTACCCTCCAGACAGAGGAAGGGAACAACTTTTCTGGGGAATCTGATCAGCTTAAGATCTGAAGTCACAGGCCCCTGGGGTTTCCTGAGGAAATGGCCAGGACAGACGATCCACAGCAAAGGCCAGAGCCCAGTGGGCAAACGAGCAGTCAGCTGCAGACCAGGCATGTGAGGAGGACACTTCCTGTGACACAGGAAAAACCACCCAGATGCAGATTATAGAAAAGAAACTTAAGAGGAAAAAAGGAGACCCGTCCAGAAGGTCTAGCACCCAAGCAGGGGAGTCCAGAGAAAATCGAAGAATCCAAGACGAGGGTCCAGACGGAAGCCCTGGCGTCTCCAGTTCAGAAGGGTCCACTGTGTGCCCAGCACGACAGATAAAGATGGGCCTACACAGAACATTCAGGGTGAAGCTGCCAAACTCTGGGCCGAGGAGGAGAGCCTCCATACTGCCAGGAGGAAGCCTGGCCCACAGAGGACCAAGGCACAGCGGCCTGGGATTCTCTAACCCAACAGCCAAAACAAGAAAACGAAGCCCGCCTGCCAACACCTGGGGAGAACCCAAAGAGAGAACGCCATCCCCAAGCAGCTGATCAAGCAGAAGTGGAGAAGGCAGACTGCGAGAAGCATGCTCCCAATTTGTCTCCCACGCTCCTCCGAGGCAGCAGGTGCAGGGAATAAACCAAGAGGGAAAGACACAGACACAGGGAAGCAGGACCCACTGTTGGGAGGCACAGGAAACGAGGGTCCATCGCAAGAGAAACGCCAAGGGCATCTCTTGGCCAGGTCCTCAGGTCAGAGGCCTGGAACCCCCAGCCAGAAGCACACTCCAAGCCTGCTGGGAGGGTGGAGGACGGGGAGAGCACGTGCAACGTCGGGGGAGACAGCAGCTCAGTGCTCAGCTCACACTGCGGGGAAACAGCTAACCCCCCACCTGAAGGGTGCGCAGAACACCCCCAGGTGTAACAGCTTCTCTTGGAGAGAAGCAGACGCCCACACAGACACAACTGGCTGAAGGTGGCAAGCGGCTGCCGTGGGAGCAGGGGCCTGCTGTTTTCCTAATGTGCTTTACTCCAAACACACACGCGTGTAACTTTAACAAAATCACCAATGCCACCAAAGCAAGAGCGCCAGATGCTTGACTTGACGCTTCCCCAGGAGCAGCTCAGGAGAAAGTGCACACTAACAGAACGAGTCTAGAAAACCACATTAACTCTCCATCTTGGAGAAGGTGTGAAGTTCCTGCAAAGAAAGCAAATCCTAAAGTAGACCCTAACAATGTGTTTACGGGGCTGTAAACACCCGTGCCATTCCCAAAACGGGAAGACGCTGATGCTTCAGTGCGGTGACATTTTGCACACGAACCATGAGGGCTAATTGCATCGCTAGGTCACCAGCCTTTCCCCCTAAGGACATCCCAACGCTCCCAGAGCTGACACAGCCACGTCCTTACCTTCTCTCTCCTCCCAGGGTGAGATTTACAATCTCGATCGATGTGCTCACCAACCACCACATCTGGGATCTCTCCCTTTTTGATCGGGATTGGGTTGTTACAAAGTGGACATACTGGGACCTGAACGTCCTAAAAATAATGGATATAAAATGATATTCCAGATTCAGACAAAACTCGCAAAAGGAAAGGTCCAATGGTACAGCGCATTCAAAAGCAAGCCGAGTGCAAACACGCAGGAAAAGAAGGTGTTGTTAGTACAATGGATTAACGGTAAGGCATCCCCAGAGCTGGAGGATAAAGTAGCTGTAAGTGGAATCTAGTAGAATTTAAACAGACGGACTATTGATCAATGGCAGAAATGACCCTAAGACAGTCTGTCACAGGCAGCCAAGGAAGGAAGCTGGTGACATCAATCCGATGGTCTCAGGACAGCAGGGCTGCTCGTCCAGCACCGTCCAGGTGAGAAGAGAACCTGCCCAAACGCCTCCAGAGTGGAGGTGAGCACACCAGCCATAAAGCTCCTCCAGCGCCCAACGGCCCACATCTCCTGATGCTTCTGTGGCTCCCACATGATCCACACACGGGAGACACTCAGCAGCTGATGCGGGAGCACACAGCTGGGTGGAGCTCGCAGGTACCTGATCACGGGCCAAGCTCACCTGGGGCTCTGGAGGGAGGCAACAGAGCCCCCAGCAGCTGAAAGCCCAGCGCAGTTAAAAAACCTGTGGGCCAGCGAGGAGCTGAGGAAACCTAGCTCAGGGAGGAAACTGAGGAGACAACCGACACCCAGCAGGTGACAAGTAATCAGAGCATTATGGGGGCCTACTGTCTGTGGGCTGGGCTGCAGGAGTCACCCAGGGGCACTCCCTCAGGTGGCAAGTCTGCCAAATTAGGAAACAAAGCACTACCAATGATCTCCAGCCAGACTGTCCCTATCTAGGGACAAGGGAGGGTCAAGTCAACAAATAAACTGGGTAGTGTGACCTGGTCATCAGTGTCTGGTACGCGAGTCACCCTCCCCCCACCCCATGATGACACAGGAAACACTGGAGGGTCAGGGCCTGGCCACCACTGATCGAAGTTTGTAACGCTTCTAACTGCCCTCATGGTGAAGCAGCAGAGTGCTGGCACGAAGCGGTCACTAAAATAATCTCTGTGCCACCCCAAAACAAAGTGGACACAGGCTTGGAACCATGTGAAAAGTCACTAACAACAGTGTCAAACCTGTGGACTTATGCAAGTCAGTTTCTTGAAGTCATCTTCCAGTTTCCTTCATGCACCATTTGAACCACTTACACTTGATGTCGAGGCTGCAGTTACCCACGTAAGTGAGCGTTTTTAACACCTCCCAGATTAGACTCCACGTCAAGCATTAAACCATTTCTCACACCCCACGAAGACACAGCTGTGTTTCCCTTGGTGTAATGGATCAAAGGAGCCAAGCATGTGACACGTAAAGTAAGCTTCGGAGGTCTGGATACAACAATTTGACTCCCCCAGTCCCTGAAAGCACAACCTGCTGCGTTAAGAGCTGTGCTATCCAGCACTTCCTGCGACGGTGGAAATGCCCCGTAATGGCACCATCCACTACAGAAGCCACTGGCCACATGTGGTCAGTGAACACCTGAAATGCCGCTATGTGACTGAGAAACTAGATTTTAAATTCTGTTTAATTTTAATTATTAGCTACATGTGGCTAGCATCTACTATTACGGACAGCACCGCTTTAGAGAGCAAAGAATAAGAACCTTGTGAATAAAGTATGATCAATTACCTTCTTGAATGCATAGGGACATTTATGCGCAGTATAGGTAAAATGATCTTTACAGAAATCCTGTTTACATGCGTCACATTTTAACGGAAGAAAATCTAAAAAAGAGAAAAAACAGTAACATGTTTTAAAAACTAGAACAAAAGAATTATAGAGCATATTAAACAGGCATTTACCTACACTAAGTTCTTTATGCCATCAAATACATCCTCGAGTTATCACAGGAGAGACAAATTGGGGGTCATGAAATTGACATGAATTCCACCTGCTACATTGAAGAATCTAATAAAGCTATCTTTTCAAAAGAGATCCCACCTGGCGGTATCACAAGCATTCAAGCAACACGCTGGTATCCACTCGGCCTGGCAGCCAGCCTCCTCTCAGGCCTTATAGATACTAAGCGATAATGCTGAACAGAACCACACCTCAGGCCAGTTCCCCACACTGGAAAACCAGAAAAGCCAAAACCCAGAGAACAGGAGCTAATTCAGATAACCGCCAGTTCTCCCCCACAAAACATGGAAAAACATACCCATTTCCTAGGAATATGCTCTTAAAAGTGCTTACCTAGCTGATTGCAAGTTTTTTCTGAACAATGCTTCCCCAAATCAGGGAACTCCATTGTGAGAAAGCGTCCAAGCCAGACAGTGGAGCGAAGTGTCCCCTACAAGAATGAGAACAATTAGGAGGAAGGAAATGCTGCCCAGGCCCAGTCACCAGGATTTGTAACTTACAGCTAAAAGGGTAAACCAATGTGCTCTGCAGGCAGCACTAACTGCCCAAGTCACCCCGGGCCCCGTGGGGGACTAAAATGTCACAAATTCTTGTCTTTCAGCAAAGGGGAAAACAGAAGTTTGGGCACAAGCACCAGCTCACATTCAGAACCAACCCCATTACCAGACGGATTGTTTTTCAGTCCTTTTAGTTCCTACTTTATGAAGCTCACCCCGAACTCAAGTTTTCATTAAACCATATTTGACTCATACTGACAGAGGCGTCCCAGATTAATTTTACACAGCTGCCAGTGAAAGTCACAGCCTCGGTGACACTTAAGGCACAATCTCATCAACTGAATACACTTGTTGACACAAACAAAACTCTGTTACCAGGCGCTAAATCACATCAGTGGACGACACTACCCCAAAGAGACTCAACTCTGTCCCTCGCCGCTCCCTGTAACTCCCTTAGGCATTGAGTCTTACTTAGAACTTATCCTTTAATGACAGTTAACCTGGAGTTGGTGAGACAGAGGAGCAAGGTGTTAACTCACCCTGGAAAATAGGCAGACAACCGAGGAAGGTAGTGCACTTGGGAGAAAACTGAAGTCCACAGCACACGCCACAACGTCCGTGGCACACCCCCCCCCCGCCCCCGCCATGTACCCACCGAGCCTCTCCAAACTCTTGTCCCTCCCAGAATTCAAGTCCCAAGGGCCTTTTCCAGACCTTCCCAACAGCTCTCTCCACTCCTGGGAGCGTCTCCTATGCTGTCCTCTAAGCCTGGGAGACTCTGGCCACACAAGTGTCACTTCCTCAAAAGGGCCTTTCCTAACAGCTCGCACGCCTCGCCTAAATCACAAATCCTCTGCTCTTAAAGGTCCCTGTCATTCCCTTCCTGGCACCCACCCACCGGGCTTCCAATCTCAGCTTCGTTCTTTACTCCCAACTCCAAAGGCGCAGGGACCACGTCGAGTTTGCCCATCGCTGCACCAGAAGGGCCTAGCAAGCGTGCGACACCCAAAGGGTGTTCCGAGATCTCTAGTTCAAGAACTGACGCGAATCCGACGTCAATCCCGACGAGGTCTTGCTCCCAATACCACAGCAGCAGAGTGAGAGCCGCTGACTGGGAGTCTTTCTGCTGGGGCATTAACGCCCTAGCCGTCCATCCAAGCCGGGGCACGCGTGCCTGGCAAGGTTTACGACCGTGGCCCTACACACCCCGTGGCCGGCCCCAGCCCTGGACCCCGGGCAGGTTCCCCAGGCATGGTCCCAGCCCTGGACCCGTATGCAGACCCCGGGCAAGACCCCTGGGCCCCGGCCCTGGACCCTGGGCAAGTTCCTCCGGCTTGACCCCAGTCCTAGACCCCAGGCAGTCTCCCCCGTCTTGACCCCGGCCCCCCGGCAGGCTCCCGCGGCTTGGCCCTGGCCTCCAGACAGGTTTCCCTGGGCAGGCGCCCCCGGCTTGGCCCCGGCAGGCGCCCCCGGTTTGGCCCTGGTCCTGACCCTGGCCCTCCGGCAGGGTCTCCCGGCTCGGCCCCAGCCCTAGTCCTGGCCCTGGACCCCCGGCAGGCTCTCCCGGCTCGGCCCCGGCCCGTACCTGGCTCGCGTCGGAGGCCGGGCAGCCTCGGAGGCGAGCAGAAGGTGGCGGAGTCGGAGAGCAGGCTCTCCCTTTCCGTGGTCAGCCCCACGGCACACGGCCGAAAGGACGAGGAAGCCGGGATCCGAGCGGCAGCCGAGACCTGTCCGAGCCCCCGGGAGCAGCATCTCGCCGCTCCCAGCTCCCCGCCATTTATTCACAGCCGTGGCCAGCGTGTTCCCGGCGCGCCCCGACGACGTCACCGCCGAGCTGGCCAATACCGCCCCGCCGAGGCCCGGCTTCCTGGGCGCGCCCCGATAGCGTCACCGCCAGGCCGGCCAATCAAGCCCCGCCGCGGCGCCCGTGGGCCCGCCCACTCCTCGCCCCTCCGCCTCTCTTCTCGAACAGTCCGGCCGCTTCTCGAAGCCGCCGAGTCACGGTGAGGCTGCTCTGCGCAGGCGCACTGGGCCGGCCGCACGCGCGGGAAAGCTGCGTCACGGCGGAAGAGGCCGCGCGCGGGGGCCCCACGGCGGGTGCAGGGGCCGCGGGCTCGGGAGGGCGAGGAGGAGCGGGGGCGGCCTGGGTCCGCGTCCACCCGTTCCCGCGCCCGGGGAGGTCCAGGCAGGCGGGGCGCCGGCTTCCCAGAGCGTCTGCCCCAGAAAGGACATGTTTGCAGGGCCCGCGGCCTTGACAGACACGTGGCAGGAATGGCGCCAAGAGGACTTGGATGTCGGCGCCTCCCCGATGCCCCGATGTTACCGTGTCCCCTTATTTGCGCCATCGCGCCCTCCCCCGTGAATACGTGAAAAGCACTAGGATAGTGGGGTGTAGCGGGAGGCCGATCAGGGTCAAACCAACTCTGCCTGACCCTGTTTTTCCAAAGGGCTGGACTGGCCTGCCTTGTCCATCCGCTTTAAACGCTTAGGATGTCCCCAAGACTGGAATGGTACCCTAAAGATGGGGACGTAGCTCCCACCCCTATCTGCGTTTCTTTAAGGATAGGCGGTACTTCCTGGAAACTGAGGATTAGTTACCCACCTGCTGTGCACACCTTGTGACCCCTGACCTGCTGACCACAGGCGTGCCATGCCAGCTAAGCATCTCCTGACAGTAGTAAAAGAGATGCTGCTGTCACAGGTGAGGGATGCTCTTTGTTCCAAGCTGGTGTATAAGCACTGTGTGCACCCCACTTCTTGGGTGTGCTTCCTTCCTTGGGGAACAAAGCTCCAGGCTATAATCTTCAGACCTGGCTCTTAATACATGCCCTTCAAATTTTGATTTATAGATTGCTTAAGGATTATTTGCATCGACACCCGTATGCAAATAGGTACACAGTTGATTCTTGGTGTTGGAGTTCATTCTGTTTTATAAAGTCTGTCAACGAAAATAATCCATAACTAATCTATAAATGAAAATTTGGGTGAGTTTATTCTGAGCTGAAATCTGAGGACCATGGCCCGGGGCCTTTCTTCCCAAAGGAAGAAAGGGCACCAAATAAGTGAGGTATACAGAGTGGTTATATACCCCCAAACAGGACATTTCACATATGGTTGAAATGTCCCTCCCGCAATAGTCACAAGATTGCCCTGTCGGCACAGCACTTGATGGACACAGCAGGTAGTGGGTCTGCTATCTTGGTGGGCGTAGCAGGAGGCAAGTCTATTGTCTTCAGCTGGGCGGTCACAGGTGAGTGCAGCAACCAGTTTCTAGCCTAAGGAAAGATGCTTAATCCTTAAGGAGATGCCAACGTTGGGAGGGGGAGGGAAGTTGCATCTTTATCTCAAGGGCCTTTGCTCTCACCATAGGAAATCTCTAAAGCAGATATACAATGCATGCTCAACAGCCTCGGTCAGGCCCTTTTGTAAAGACAAGGTCAGGCCGAATTAGGTTTACACAAAATGGCTTCCTCATATACTCCAATATATCCTATTACTTGCCATTTTTATTTGTCAGGTCCCAGGGGATGCTGAGTTACCAAATGCTGAAATACAGGGCTGGGTTCCCCAGAGCCTCTGGTCGCAGCATTTTCATCAAGCAATCACTTGACCTTATTTTGTCCTTGACCTTATTTTACGTGTTTTTCTGTTTAAAGACAGGTTATTTAATATGCATTTGTTGGCCTTAAAAATGGCAGTTATTTTACCAGCAGAACTAGTTTTATTTGGGAGCCAGCCCTGATGGCTTACTGGTTAAAGTTCAGCGCGCACCACTTTGGCGGCCCAGGTTTACTTGCTGCTCCCGGAACTACACCACCTGTCAGTTGCCATGCTCTGGTGGCAGCAGGTCACATAAATTAGAATGACCTACAACTAGAATATACAACCATGCACTCGGGCTTTGGGGAGAAGAAAGAAAAGAAGAAATCATCCAAGAAGATGGGTTTGTTGGAGAACAACAAAAACTTGAAATTTGAGACACATTCTATGGCAAATTGAAGTGTAATCTGGAGAACAAAGGAGAGGACTGCTCTTTTATGGGGGGGAGGGGCGGTTGGGAGGGGCTGTTATAAACTAAGAGTCCATTGGAGGAAGCTGGAGTGCCAAGTGTGGTGGCTTGTCATTGGCAGAGTTGTGACAGTCTCTCATTAGCTGGGGCTGTTGCCGGGCAAGGAGAAAGCCCTCCTGCTGAGACAGTGGAGAAGGCTGCTTCCTGTTGGATCTGCAAGTGAGGTGGAGTGGTAGAGCTGAGAGCTCCCTCTTCTGGGCCCCCACTCCATTTTAAATGAGTATTGTTGATTCCTTAACAGTGAACTCACGGCCAACAGCGCTGTAACTCATGCCTCCATTCAGCTTATCTGACACGAGTGTTTTCTCCACACGCTACATCACGGTCTTCTTGTACTTAGGAAACTAGACGGCACTTGAGCACCAGCTTGGGGGACCATTGTAAACAGCAAACTCACCGACAGACAGCGCAAAAATGCGGAAGCCATGGCACTAAATCGGCCGAGAAAACAACAGTTGTTTACAGTATCAGAGCCGAAACAAGAAGGCAGGTGTCGTCTTGTTCAATCTCAGCTGGAAATGTGTTCATCAGGCAACTCAGGTTTTCAACCACTGTGCACATGTCTGCAAATAACTGTGGAAGCACCGAACGTATTGACTTTGGAGTTGAAAATAAATTTTAGCAAGCAGGCAAATTCACAAACATGGAACCCACAAATAATGAGGATCGACTGTGTGTGTATTTCTACATGTAGATACCCATTTTCCTTAGTCTTTTTCTGAACCGTTGGCGAGCATGCTGTAGACATGATGCCCTGTCACCCCCTAAATACTCCAGTGTGTATTTCCCCAAAGCACACATTCCTACATAACCACTCTCCAGCCATCCACATGAGGAAATCGGTTTTGAAACAACGTTAAGGTCCCATTGGGCAGACCCCATTTCAACTTTCCCAACTGTGTCAACAATGCCTCTTTTTCCTTTCTGCTCCAGGATCCCATCCACCGTCAGACTTTCAGTCTCCTTCAAGTTGGAACAGATCCTTGGTGGTTCCTGTCCCTGATGGTTTTTTATTAAAGATCACGGAGTTTTCATACATAACGATGACTCTCAGGGTCCACTGTTGTTTCCTCAGGACCAGACTCGGGTCACGTTTTCTTGGTAGGAATGCCGCAGAAATGGTGCTGTGCTCATTCGGGGCACAGAATTGCAATCCATCCTACCATGGGTAATATTAATTTGGGGTGATGGGGTGGAATATTAATCTTGATGACCTAGTCATATTGTTGTCTGTTAGGTTTCCCCATTTTTTCATTTGTAAATTGATTAGTGTTGTGTGGGGAGATCTTCTGTGATTCCACCGTTATCTTATTCTTCACCGACGTCTGCCTGCCAACCTTAACCTCCATCAACGACTTCTGCCTAAATCACTATGATCGTTGCCAAATAGTACTTTTTAAAATTTCCATCATCTCTTCTACATTAGTTGGGAGAGATTCCCCTTCCTTGTTTATCCTTTATTCATTTGTTTATATCAATATGGACACATGGATTTCTGTTTTACTCAGCGGGTAGTATTCTGTTGCTATCATTATTTATTTTGATGTTCAAGTCATCCCACTTGGTCAGTGAGAGCCCCTTCAAGCTGGCTTCTGAGTCCTTTTGACATGCCACCATCTTTCTTTACACCCATCTTTACCTCTGGCACAGGATGCTCCAAGCTCATTTTGTACTCCTCCTGCCCCAGCCCTGGAGTCAGCTATTTCTCCAAGGAGCAGTGTTTCTTTTTAGTGGAGGATGGTATTTAGAAACCAAGATCTGAGTGTGTGGTGTGCTTATTGCTACTAAGGTGTCGTTGCCTCTGGGCCCTCTCAGTGGGCACAGGCCAGGAAATGTATGTATATATGTGCTTGTATACATAGACACATCTATAGTTATGTCTATGCCTGTTTTTTAAAAAACAAATCCATGCCCATATCTTCAATTCCAATCCAACACCTCAGGATTTCTTTGTAACCGTCTCCCTTTCTGTGTTTGTAAATGCCTCCAGCAGTAAGGAACCTGGCCTTCATTATCCTCAATAGATTTTCTTATTTTCTGAGTCAGTTTATTTATTTGCGTAATGTAACCAACCACGGCGACCGTCACCTCCACCCACCCCCTCAGCACCCCACACCTTGAGCAACCATAGGCACGCTGCTTTCACAGGACTCCTCCCCTGCCCCCCTTCCCTGCGTTGGCCAAACTCCAATGCCAGTCAAAGCCTTTAATTTTCTTCCAGGAGGATTTTTTTTAAAGAAGAGCATTTGCTAAGGAAATATGAATACAAATACAAGCCTTTAAGATTTTATCATTATTCATGCATCAAAAATCATATGTGTATTATTATTATTAATTATTATTATTACTATCAACTGCCCTGGTATAGAACTTTAATTTCTCAGCCCTTTTGATAACTACAAATATCTATTACCTTAATGCTATAGGAACTCAAATTTCCAAGTCGGTTAAAAATGTTAAATAACCAGAATGTTAAAGATAAAATACAATTCAATTCATCAATTACTATCAGAAAAATGGGTTAGATATTACCTTTTCCTGTAAACTTTATCCCAAATGTTGAAGTGAAAGGTCTTCTTTAGATCCATGTTTTCCCAGATATTCTGGTCTTGCTAGAACCAATTGCAACACACGTAAAATGTAAAGTTTTATATTATATTTACGTTAAGCTTTTTTTTTTTTTTTGAGGAAGGTTAGCCCTGAGCTAACATCTGCTGCCCATCCTCCTCTTTTTGCTGAGGAAGACCGGCCCTGAGCTAACATCCATGTCCATCTTCCTCTACTTTATGTGTGGAACGCCTACCACAGCATGGTGTGCCAAGCAGTGCCATGTCCGCACCCGGGATCCGAACCGGTGAACCCTGGGCTGCCAAAGCAGAACATGTGCACTTAACCGCTGCACCACCAGGCCGGCCCCTCCATTAAGCTTTAACTGCTGAGTTTTAGAGCAAAAATCCATATTCTTGCATAGAATGAAACATGCCGTGCCCCAAATTCATGATATTGCATTTGGTAGTATATTAGTTTCTTATTGCTGCTAACAAATTACTGCAAGTTAAGTGGCCTAAAACAACGCAAATTTACTATGTTATAGTTCTGGAGGCCAGGAGTCCAAAATGCGTCTCACAGGCCTGAAATCAAGGTGTCCACAGGGCAGTGTTCCTTCCGGAGGCTTCAGGAGAATACCGTCCTTGCCTTTTCCAGCTTCTGCAAGCTGCCCACTTTCCGTGGCCTGTGGCCTCGGGCAGCAGTCACGTCACGTGGACCTCTGCTTCCTTGCCACGTCTTGTCTGACTCTCACTCTCCTCCGTCTCCTCTCACCTCCGATGATTGCACTGGGTCCGCCCAGCTGATCCAGGACCAGCTCCCCCTCTCAGGATCCTTAACACAATCACACCTGCAGAGTCCCTTTTGTCATGAAAAGTAACAAATTCACGGTTCTGGGTATTGGGATGTGGACATCATTGGGGGGTGAGGGGCATAATTCTGCCTAGCACAGGTTGTAACCACACTGCCATAGGGGAAAAAAAGGTTACATTCTTTAAAATAAAGGCAAAATGTTAAAATCTGTCAGTGTTATCATACAACATTTTCAATCTCCTTTTTCAAATGTAAGAAATATTTAATAAAAAACATCTCTGGGGCAGGCCCCACGGCCTAGTGGTTAAGTTGGGCATGCTCCACTTCAGCGACCCAGGTTCAGTTCCTGAGCACAGACCTACACCACTCGTCAGCAGCCATGCTGTAGTGACGACCCTTATGCAAAACAGAGGAAGATTGGCACAGATGTTAGCTCAGGGAGAATCTTCTTCAGAAAAAAAAAAAAAAAATTTCAAATAAATCTTTTAGAAAAAACAAGATTCATAAGTGAGCTTTTAACCAATGAAGAGAAATGTAATTGGTTAGACGCTACTTCTTCCCCTCCCCAGACACAGACACACACAGATGAGCACCTGCATGCCTTTTTAGAACCAGAATTCACCCACAGCATCAGCTGATGCATAGGGAAGGTCAGGAGAAGATGTGAAAGTGGACACCCAGGGATTTTGCCAGGAGTACACCTGGTCCACTGCCTAGGGTCCACCTCTGCTTTTCTTTTTGGTCCCCATCTGGCCAAAACCACACCAAATTGTCGTGGGAGCGAAAGAGTGTCAAGTCAAAATTTTGAAGTGTAGCCTTTTGTCGTTCACTGAACATCTGCATTCGTACAAAGAGAGGGGCCACCAAGCATAAGTTGGGCAACCAGCACACACCCAAGTTTCTTAGCACATCAAAGTTAAGAACTTGCTGAGATGTCTCTAAGAACTGCCTCACGGTCAGCAGGGGAGGAAGGACCTTGTAATACTCATGACTCCCCAGGGAAAGGGAGGCAGACCTTGGAGCCTTGGTTAGCAAACCTCAACAAGTCTACTTGAAAGGAAGAAGCCACGGTGCGTGTCCAATAATACACTGATTCTCTATCAAGGTGAAGCCGGGTACCCGAGGATTACTGTAAATATTCAATAAGAACACGATTACCCTTCCATCTTGTTCCCAACACAGACACAGATGAAAAGAAGTTGATCTTGTCAGTTTGCTGTCTTCTTGTTTAACCTGAGGGGTGACTCAAGGGTCACAGGGATTTATGATCTTGTTTTGCAGAAGAAAAAGAATGCCTTTAAGGAAGTTACGACCACCAGATAACCAGCCCCCAGCTGCCATTGACACCTGGAAGTCTGGTTGCCTGAGGGCTTATCTGGAGTGAAAAAAACATGGACTTCCCCTTTATTTCTCTCAAACTCCTCCTCCCAAGCCCCTTAGCTCTCTAGAGACCCCTGCTTTCTTCTTTCGTGAAGGTAGGTTTGGGAGAACTTATCCTCCTGCTTTCTTGTTTCGGCTGTTCAAATAAACCTTTCTCCATCTTTGAGCACTGGTGTCTTAGTGGTTGTTGCACATTGGGCACACGAACTTGAGATTAAGAGGTTCCGTGTCAAAGGGACCACAGTGTCCTTCACCCAGGGGTCGCTGTTATGATCCCATTTTATGAATGAGGAAACTAAGGCACAGCGGTGTTAAGAATCAGGCCCAAGAGGAGCCAGGATTCAAACCTAGCCTCCTGAGTCCACGTTCTTGACTCTTCCTCTGCTGTCTATACTGGCTAGGGGTGAGGGCAAAGAGGCAGGCAGGGGCCAGACCGAGCAGGACCTTGAAGGTCGTGGAAAGATTTTGGACTTTATCTTGAGTGCAAAGGGGTATCGCTGAAAAGTTTTAAGCACGACCTTGAGGGGTGGGCAGGGAACAAAATTTATATGATATACGTATACTTTACACAGCCGCACAAAAAATAATTTTAACTCTCTCTATTTTCTACAATCGAACCCTGCTTTCCTTTGGAGACCCCAGACGGCCACAGGCAGACAATTGGTTCCAGGCCATTATAGGATGTCCAGTCTCCTCCAGTGCTTCTGGCTTTTTTCGTCTGTTTAAGTCCAGGTCAGCTCATGACCTCGGTCACCATCTAGCTCAAATCTCAGTCATTTCAAGGCTTCTCCCTACGACTCCCCCTTGCCTTCTCTTTCAGTGGCATCCGGGTCAGGGGGAGCGTATAGACTCTCATGGCAGTGGGGGCAGATGCTCTGGTTTACATGCCAGCCAGGTGTTCGCTGGCCTTTGCAGGTCCTGACATCCGTCCCACTGGCCTTTGGTCATGTGCCGTCATTGCCGCTGGTACTGTGGTTCCCCCCATGGCCTCTGATCGTGAACTCATTACATGCTGTAAGCTTGTCCCAACACTAGGTTACATGTGTTTCAGCAACCTTCTCAGCTTTCCCGCCAGGGCACATGGGGACCTTGGGATCTCTTGTAGCTCATGTGTAGGGAGTGTGGCTCTGGAGGACAACCTCGGGTCCTCCCGCTGCTTTACCACCCATCAGAGATCATGTACTGAAGTCTCCCTGCATTAGCACAGAGAGGTCGTGGGCCTCTCCTGGAGGTGCACATGGAAAACCAGGCATGGATCCCTCTGCTTTCAGATCCTCCTTGTGTTCACCTGAGTTGTTTAGCATCTCAAGTCCATTCTCAGGGACCAGGGAGCATCATAAACCTCGGTGTCCTCCCTCTCAGAGCTCCTCACACTCCTCCCCAGCCCCAGAGGTAGTTCTTTCCCTGTGATGCAGGAAATTGCTCTTACATCATATCTTGCTTTTAGGTTCAGCCTCCCTTTTCTCTCTCTTGAAAGCCTTGCTTTTAAGACTTTGGCTTGCTGGGAACTCTTACATTTTAGGTTTAAAACTCAAAACTGAGCAATGACTTCTTTGTTCTAGGCAGACCCTCTGTGCTCTCCCCTTCCGTGCAGGTGTGTCACCTGACGGCTAGTCTCGATGGTGGGAAGCTTCTCAGTTATGGAGAAGAGAAAATACGTGGCCGTGATGCCCACCATATGCATGGTACTTTAAAACACTTGTTCAGCGGCAATACACAGAGGACAGACTGAGGAGAGGCAGTCGAGGTAAGAGATAACAGTGACCGCGGAAAGTCAGAAACCTCACCCACCTTGACAGCTTCCCTTGTAGGTGGGCCATGAGCATATGATCTAGTCCTTCAGAGGGGCTTCTGGAAAGAGACTTCCTCTCTCATAAAAAAGAGATACCCATGAGGACATAGCCCTCTTCTAGAAGATATTTTTGTGATGCTTGCAAACAGCAGCCTTCCTGCTAACATGAAGGGCCAAGCTTAAGCACCAGGTCAAAACGCTGAGATGGCAGAGAAGAAAGATGGAAAGAGTCTGGGTTGTTGATAACATTGTTGAGCTGATGATCAACGTGCTTGCCTCTGGACCTCTTGTAACATGAGACAACAAACATCCTTATTGTTCAAGGCATTTTTTGTTCCTTTTTTCTATTATTAGTAGCCAAAAGAATTCTTACTGATAAGCAGAAAGGATTATTTCAATTTAGGACATATCAACCACGAGACAAAAGTGAAAAGTGGGAAAATAAGCAACTGGATGCATGAGTCTGGGACTCAGAGAAGAGGTCTGACCTAGAGAAATAAAGTTGGAAATCGTCAGCGTGAAGATGGCAACTGAATCCATAAGTGTTGATGAGATTGCCTAGCGAATGGATGTAACGTGAAGGAGAAGAAGGCCCAGGCCTGGCCTTAGGGAAATCCAACGTTTAAAGGTGAGAGACCGATGAACAGCCCTCATCCATGGAGCACGAGCAACTTAGGAGGAAAATGGGAGGAGAACTTTGGAAAAATAAGGAGAAGAAGACATCATGGAAGCCAAGAGGAGAGAGAGATTTCTGGAGGGAAAACAGTTAGCTGCCTCCTGCTGCTGAGAGACAAGAGGAAGATTGAAAGTGTCCGCTGGGTTTAGTAACAGGCAGGTCACTGTTGTCTTTAGGATGGCCCCAGACACGGAGGCAGACGCCAGACTGAAACGGGGTGAAGAGTCTAAGATGAAGAAATGGAGTCTGGGTAACAGAACTCGAGGTCTAGGCAGGAGAAGCTTTTACGCCTAAAGAAATAGGACAGAACATGTTTTCCCTGCCCCATCCCCGCTTGTCCAGCCTGCAAACAGGTGACTTCCCACCGCCCGTTTCCCACGGGACTCTCTCTTCTGCTGGGACACACAGTCAATATTGCCTTTACATTTATAATTCATACCCTCCACAAATATTTATTGGGTGCCTGTTGTGTGCGCAGCACCCTGTTAGGTCTCAAGAAAATATGAGAAGAGATTAAACTGGGTCCCTGTCTCTTCCCGGGAGCTTATAGTCTTTATCTCGGAGAGGAAACAAAAACCCCACATTCTGAAACAGCTGGACGTTAAGTGTAAACGTCGTACTTATGAGGTTGTAAGGCAGAGGCTGTCATCATTCTTGGAATTCAGAGAATAAAAGTTTGCCTGAGCAAGCCTGAAGAAGTTGGGCTGGAGCGTCTAGGAACGTTTCACAGTGGGAGAGGGCTCCAGCAGGCACTAAAGACGTGGGAAGTGGGCTGGGCAGGGAGGCGACGACTAAAGCCAAAGTTGTGTGTCAGCCGGGACTCCTGATTGCAAATGACCAGAAGTCACCTCGAAATAGATTTTCCCAAAAGGGGAATATATTGGCTCCTAGACTTCAGGTGTGCCTGGATCCAGGAAGTCAGATGAGGTCCTCGACGCCTGCACCTCTGAACTCTGGCCTCTCTATTCTGCTGCCCCGAGCAGCCTGCCTCCTCCCTGGGACGGGATGTAGCGCCAGCAGCCTGGGCTACAGCTGGCCAACACCGTGAGTGTCTCTCCTGCAGCACCCATGTCGTCATCCCACGGATGGATTCCCATGTGCTTTCTGGGGTCATGTGTAGGGTGACTACACGTGATCCTAACTGAGACACTGCTGAGAGTGAAATGGACTGCTGTTAATTATTTTGTTGGGGTAACAGGCATAAACTGGGACTTTCCCAGGAAAACTAGGATCCAAGGTGGCCATAATCATATGTCCATTCTCCGTGGCCACTGGTTGACAGCCCCACCGTAATTACATGAAACCGGGGAGAGACAGGACTCCAGTGTTAAGGTGCCACTAACAGATGAAGGAGGGGCAAGAACACTGGAATCATAAAATGAACAGGTGTCCACGATTCACGCTGAGTGGGCAATTCAGGGCAAGGTAGAGAGAAAACCTAAAGAGTAAATCACAAAGATTTAAGTCAAGCGAACCAGATAAAGACAGAAGGCTTAGGATGAGAGGCAGACAAATCTGAACTTCCTTTGACTGGGAAGAAAGGCAGAATGCTGTCCAAGAAATTGATGTATAAGACCGATGTTTGGGGAGACAAATCCGGGAGTGAGCTGCAGACATATTGAGAAGGTTCAGAGAGGAGCTAAGATCGTATTAATGTACCAGTATGGTGGAGGTGGAAAGAAAGGGATATATTCAGGAAGCAGGTAGAATAGAAAGAAGAAGTGGTAGAATTTCTTGGCTGATGGGGCGTGAAGGACAGAGAAGGAGGGCGCACCGAGTTTCAAGCTTGGAGAGCCAGAAGAACGGGCGGGAATAGGGAGGTTCCCAAGGGTAGAAATTTGGAGATGGGATAAGGCTGTTTGAGGTCATGCTGAGTTTTGGAGAAGCTGTAGGAATAGAGAAAACACGGAACTAGAATTGGAATACTATTTAAAGCCAAGACAATGGATAAAGTCTCCAAAAAAGAGAGTGAGACATGGCCACAACTGAGCACGAGGAGCGCCTGCAGATAAGCAACGGGAGGAAGCAGAAACAGAGGAAACAACCCCGAGATTAGAGAAGAGTGTTGCGGCCGTATCAAGGAGTGGCGGAAGAGGGACCCACAGCGTCAAACCCTCTGCTGAACTTGGGGTGAGAACCGGGAATCCTTCAAGGAGTGTGGCCAGAGGGATGTTGATGACCTTTGGAAAAGTGGTACAGCACTCAGGACGGGCTGGGTTAGGCTGGCCACGCAACCCCAAAGTTGACGTGGTTGAAAACAACTAAGGTTTCTCTCTTGCTCACATTTCCTGTCCACGAAGGGTGGACAAGCTCTGCTCCACGTTGTCCACACCTCTGAGACCTGGGCCAACAGAGCAATCACTATTTGAAGGCTTGCCCATCACCTTGGCAGAAAGACAAAGACGGCTCCAGGGCCTCACACTGGCTGTTAGATTCTCCCACCTGTCAGGTTCACGGCTCACCGGCCACGACCAGTCCCACATCCAACCCCAGGGGGCCGGGAGGTACAGTCTCACCTCGTGCCCGGAAGGAGAGAACCGGAACAGCTGTTGAAGAGGGAAAATGAAGAGCAGTGGTGGAGGTAGGATGTCAGGGTGAAGGAGGGGTACACGGTGGAATTTGCACGTTCGACAGTCCATCGTGGTATCTGCTCTGTTAGCGACGTTGTTCTTGGTAATTAGACCACGAGCCCCCTGAGGACGAGGACGGTGGCCTCTAAGCCTTCGTAGGTGATGCTTGTGCACCCCATTATGTGAATTCGGCTCCTCCGGGCTCGAAACTAGAGGGAGATGCTCAGATGACGTCAGAGCTTCACTGTAGGACTCGAAGGAAGAGCCATCAAGGGGGAAGTAACCCCAGGTGGCCTCACGGGAAAGGAGTGTGTCTCTTTAGATTCTGAGTGGCCACATATCTGTCTGCATAGTATGGCCTCATAATGAAGATGACCATGACCATAAACTCTAGTTAGGCCAGTTTTCCCGCTGGAACCAGTCCTAGGAGCCCTTGTTTCCTAACGAGCAAAGGTCTGCTGGGGCGGGATTGCTGAGCCCTCGGCCTTGGGCCGCGAGCCACGCCAGCGGAAGCACCTTGTCCTCTGACATCTTCCTTAGGTCGCTGCCGCCAGCCTTGGCGTTGAGAGTCTAAGGCGCCGAGGGAGGTGTGATGCTCTGAGTGGAAATTGCCAACAGAAATCAAACTCTGTATTCCCCCAGACGTGCGATGCAGAGCATAAATATTTCATAGACACAAAGTCAGCTAGACAGAGATTTTTAATTCCGGAAAGTGATTATAAGACAAACGGCAGGAGAGGCAGCCTACAATTTGCCTGACGACACATTTTTAAGTAAGCAAAGCCCTGCGGAATAAAAATAAACGCGCACCGGTTCCCAGGCGAAGCAGCCGAATGGAGCAGAGATGGCCTGACGTTTTTCATCTCTTAATTTTTGGATGTGATGTTATCTAGCATATGGGACCCCTCTTATCACAGAATCTGGGTCACGTGACTCTTGCTCACACCATCCGTTGATAATCACCCAGCGCAAGGGTTTCTGTTCCAATATCCTCCTAAATACTGTCAGAAAGGATGACCTTGGAGGGCCCTTTGTTCAGGGCCTACTGCGTCCCCGACAATAAGGGAGGAGGGGCTGCCTGTTGGCAATTGTCCGTGTAAGATTTTGTGTATGACTTGAGACGCAAACACAAAATTAGAAAAGAGAAAGATGAGACAGCATCGAGAACGTGGTCCAGACACTCACCCTCGTAAGGATTTTTTCGACCTCCCGTCAGAGCAATTCCTCCGTTGACTCCGCTCGGCCAAGGCTGTGCATCGATTTCCTTTAACATTAGGTGTCACGTCCTTTCCACGGGCGCTGGTTCGCTGACGGGAGAGAGATCCAAACAGCACTCTTCCCACCAAGAGGAAATTTTGCCCCAGCGGCAGTCAAGGTGGAAGCTTCTAGAAAAGATGTTCTAGCCCTGGCAGACCACGACGTGGACTGTGTGTGTGTCTTCTTGAGTGGGAGACAGTGGAAGACCCACTGAGTTTTTACAGAAACGTTAACAGTAGGGGAAGCTGGAGGAGGGCACACGGGACCCTCCGAGCTGCTCTCCAGCTCTGCTGTCAATCCAAAATGATTTCAGTATAAAAAGTTAAGAAAGAAGCTGCCTCTGTCCACTAGATAACAAGGGTTTCGTTTCTTTTGCAAGCAGAATTTTGTTTTGAATTTCAATCTTTATACTGTGCTAATCGAGGGAAATAGGAAAATTGTTCTGGATCAACTTGGGGACAACTTGTGGCCACCCCCAATGTCTTTGTCCAGGACGCAAAGACTCTTGCTTTGGCCCTCATCACTCGGCAATGATTGTGCTCACCCTGAATCACGTACGGCAGCCCCACCTCACAGGTGTCATTCTTGATTTTAAAACGTTAGTGTGGTCTGAGCCCCCAGCTGTCACCGTCTCAGGATTCCTAGTCTCGGGACCAGGAGAATCTAGTCTGGTACGAAACAACGACGACGCAAAGTCACCTGTTTGTTTCCGACTTTGTGTCGTTCCTGAGCGGGTTCTAAATAAGTAATTGTCATCCTGATTTCCCAGTGACTCGATGCTCCGTTCCCGGCCGGGCCCCTCTGCTGCTCTGCTCTGCTACCCCCTCGAACATTCCATTAAATATTAAAACCCCCTGGTGGCTCCATTCTGGAGGCGGCGGCGGCGATTTTGAGGACTAAGTCCTACCAGTTGGCTGCTGGGTCTGTTCATTATTTTAATCTATGCGTATTGGCTGGAACTGAGATGTTTCTTTTCCCAAAAATATTGGGCACAGACGAGGTGATCTTTGCATCACCCCACACTTTCCTCTCTTTAACCCGGCAGGGACACTTAGGTTCTGCCAGCAGAGGGGTCTGTTGAAGACCTGGTTCATACAGCATACTTTAGCGGATGCTGTTGGGGAGAAGAAAAAGCTTAAGATTTGAGCTTATAAGCTGCATGGAGAGTGAAAGCACTTTTTTTTTTTTTTTTTTTAAAGCTTGGCCCTGAGCTAACATCGGTTGCCAATCTTTTTTTTTCTTCTCCCCAAATCCCCCCAGTACATAGTTGTATATTTTAGTTGTGGGTCCTTCTAGTCGTGGCATGTGGGATGCCACCTCAGCACGGCCTGATGAGCGGTGCAGTGTCCGCGCCCAGGATCTGAACCAGCAAAACCTGAGCTGCCGAAGTGGAACGCACGGACTTGATCACTTGGTCATGGGGCCGGCCCCTGAAAGCATGTATTAAAAAAAAAATAGTCAGTCCAACCCAAAGCAGTGCTCAGTACAGAGAGGGTGAGCGCTGTGGACCGCTGACCCGGACGTCTGCAGGAAGGGGAGCCCGTCTCTGGCTGGAGGCTTCCGGGGAAGCTGCCTGTGGGAGGTGGCATGGATGTGGTGGGTCTCTGAGAGGGTCGTGGACTTTGATATCCGTGCAGGGGAAGGAGTGACCACTGTTGTGGATGCAACACGAGCAGAGGGAGAGGCGTGCGGACCCTCTAAGGGCACCACTCCTCGCATGCGAGACCCCGAGGGCAGAGCTCAGCCACATCAGCGGTCAGAGTGAGGGGCCGGCCGCCGTGGCCTGTCTGCTCTGGGCGTCGGAATCTTTGAGGAAAATGATCCCCATGAGTCTGAGATTCGAATGAAGGGGGTGACCCTCGACACTGTTCCCAGACGGACTCAGGCTCATTTTCAGGGTCCTTTATACGGACTTCGTTCCTTCAAGACCCGGATTCATCCTACCTTTTTGTTGCTGACAGTCAAGCCCCACGCTGAGCTGAACTGCGTTGGTTTGGCCATTCTGAGAGCACTGTGATTAGATCTGGAGAGTTCCGCCTGAAGGGAAAGAAGAAACGAGGGAAGGGGGGGAGAGTAGGCGCTTAAGGAGGGAGGGCAGAAGGAGCAGGTGCGAACCTCCTAGGCAGCAGCCCCTGCCAGCCCCCCGAGGCCCCAGCAGCTCCAGCGACCCCCTGGATGATGCTTTGGAAAGGGTTCCGGGTCCTACTCTGCCAGCAACTGAACCTATAAAAACAGACACTTATTGCAGCGATAAATTATCAGGCCCTTCCCGAGAGGCCCCTGGGTCACAGGCAGCAAGGGGTGCGGGAGCTCGCCTCCAAGGAGAGCTCAGGTGAGCAGGGTCCTCCTGCACACTCAGCGGGTCATCCCCACCGTGAGCACCGACCGCTGGGCTTCTCCCCAAGCTCCTGGCGGGAGTTCCCACATCTTAGCGGGTGGATTCTGTTCCAGGATGTGAGACACCGTTGGCTGGGGGAGACCTGTGCTTCGTCCCTGACACTTTAGGGTCCCCCTGGACAGCCAGCAAGCCGGGCAGAAGGGGCTCCGATTTCCTGAGCCTGTGGGGAGGGCAGGAGCACCGAGTCACCGAGACGCCGAGTTGCCGACGGCTGCCGCTATGGAGTCAGAAGGGAGCCCGCAGTTTGGTGTTCACAGCGAAGGAGCTTGTGCTCCCCCCGCCATGCACACGAAACCAGAGGGGTTTAATTAGGGATCTGGAATTCTGTCCTGTAATGACTCCCGTCCAGCTGAAGAGGAAGTTTCGGCGTCTCACGTGCCTATGCCACCGTCTCTTTTCGAGGGGCAAGTGGACCAAGGGGGCTGGCGCACTTCACGTGGTCCAAAGCCAACCCCTCCTGGGGTCCACCGTGCGGGCCACGCTCCTTTCCTTTCTGGTCATCTCCTGGCCTTTTATACTGTTCCTGAGAGGGCAGGAGGGCCTGGCTGAAGGCTTTTGAGCGGTTGGTGGTGAGCGGGAGGCGACAGAGGGCGGGAGACGTGAAACCTGGCAGGGCGGCTGCCGCTCTGCGTGCGGGTGGGTGGACGCACTCGACAGCTGTCCGTCGTCAGTCAGCCACGGACAGCTGGACTCTCCATACGGTTTCTCGAGACTAAATTTCCGGCTTAGGATAGTGTTTGCGGCCCTGAGCGTGGGTGCAGGAGGCCGGGAGTGGCAGGTGCCGTGTCCCTTAGGTCCACACAGCCACCACACGCTCCCTTCTCAGCCGCACAGCCAGCCTGGTGCCAGCCCTCCTCTCTGTCCTTGGTCCCGTGTGTCTTAGAGACCTGTCTTTTCTCTGAGAACGTTCAGTGCTCCGGGGTGCCTCATGCTCCCCTCGACGTGTCACCTCAGTTGTCCTTGACTCAGCACGTCCCAAGTACCTGTAAGCTGGCCCAGAGCTCATCTTAAAAACTGCGGTCACTGGAATCCACTCCTGTTAAGTCTATGCATGAGAGAGGTCCGAGGGTGCCAGGACGGTAGGCAGGTGGGTGGAGAGGCGAAACGACTGTGCACAAGGTAAACAGATCCAGCAAGAGGAGAATGGAGCTCGGTAAAAACAGGCACAAGCGAGGGGAAGGAGTAATTTCGCCGCCAGCGCTTCAGGCGCAGAACTCAGCAAGCAGCCGTAAGTCTTCCTGACCCCGGCGATCCAGGGGCAGGACTGAGGCGGGGAGGCAGCCCTCCGCGTGCCGGGGGCTCGGGCACTGTGAGAGGGAGCGTGTGCTGGCGGGACACCATCCTTTCCATTCTGCCGGATGTTCCCCCTTCAGGGTAAAGGTAGAAAACACATTTCAGGCTCTTTCCCTTCTTCCTCACAATAATAATTGGCTTTTACTCAATTCCCGTGGGCGTCATAAATAAGGAGCACACGGGGAGACCAGGTTGCCGATATCGGAGCGCACCGGCTGTGGCTGCATTGAACCGGTGTCAACTAGGAGACGATGAGAAGAACACAGTGGGGCGTCCTTGGTAAAATCACCTGCATTTACACCCCAATTGTCGTCACCCAGCGGAAAGGCCAGGCTTTCTCCTGACCCTGCAAATGGGGTATGTGTGTTCCCACGTGCGCGCTCCAAGGGGTGGGCAGGAGGTAGGTGACCTCTGTCGGGGCACAGGGAGGCAGGCGCTCCACTCGCTGTGAGCATCATTGTTAATGTCAAGAGATACTGTGACACATCGGTGGCTACATTGTAAATGCAGGAAGCTCACCGGTACACGAGACCGTTTGCTGGTCACTGGAGAAGGCACGGAATGCACACCGAGAGCACACGGCTACTAGGGGTTTTGTTCTTTTATTACGGTAAAAAAAAACATGTCACATGAAATTTCCATCTTAACCGTTTTCAAGCGTGCGGTACAGTAGTGTGAACTAGAGGCACGTCGTCGTGCAACAGATCTCTAGGACTTTTTCGTCTTGCAAAACTGAAACTCTGTCCCCATTAAATGCTCACTCCCCATCCTCCTCTGCCAGCCCGTGGTGCCCACCGTTCCGCTTTCTGTCGCTATAGATTTGACGGCTCCGGGAAACTCACATAAGCGGAATCATACAATATTTGTCTTTTTTGTGGCTGGTTTATTTCACTTAGCATAACGTCCTCAAGGCTCATCTGTGTTGTAGCAGGTGTCGGTATTTCATTCCTTTTCAAGGCTGACTAATATTCCATCGTATGGATGGACCACATCTTATTTATCCATCATCTGCCAGTGGACACTTATGTTGCCTCCACCACTGGGCTGTTGTGAATAGTGCTGCTGTGGACATGGGTGTGCAAATCTCAGTTGCTTGTTTTTCAAGGAAAATCCTTGACTTTCTGAATAAGAACTTTCTTGGGTATCAATATTCTGTTACTAACATTTAAGAGGAGTAGACCCAGCGTTTGTGCCACCACGGTTTTTAACACCCTTGTAGAGACAGTGCTCTAACCGTTTAGATGAAACGAGAGTCCTCCTCTGTGAGGACAAGTAGAATAAAGAACTGAAAGGAGCCACCTTTTAAATTCTTGATGGCCGTAGAAATAGAGACGAGGTTTGGTCCTGAGAACAGAAAAACAAGCCTTGAGGGCAGGTGATCCAATCGAAAGAGAAGTGAGGCTGCCAGCTGTCGCTCTGCTCTGCCTCTCAAGGTGCACGTCCTCAGCGAGGCTACAGGACAGGAGGGCAGGGCGAGGTCCTAGCCAAGGTAGCCCCTGCTCGGCTCACACTCCTCACTTTAGGTAATAAGTCGCACGTGGGACGTCTCAGTCAGGGAGTGAACAACGCCCCATCCGCCCCAACACGGCTGGAGGGCGTGCTGGCCAGAAGCGCGGTTTCGTCCCCTTTTCCTCCTTGTGTTTATCTGGATGCCAGAGCCCTGAGTCTCCTGCCTCACTGCCGGGCCCTTGCCACAACCTGGTTGGTAAGCAGCTGTTTACACAGGGCGAGGGTGCGTCTCATTTGATGGACTGTGTTATTCTGACTCAGATTCAGAGCAAACGGCCCAGAGACCGTGTCAGTCTGCCCTAGGAAAATGACTCATCTACAGTAAATACACTGTCTGAAATTTTGTAAAAAAGCAGAAGAGACTCCAACACACGCTATTGCAGCCAAAATTCTCCCTGATGGCTCTTCCGTATTTTCGCTTGCAGCCCCCCCACCCCGTGCTTCGTGAGAACTGAAATATGGGGAAACAGGGCCACGTACTGAAAGACAGCGTTTGTGGGCGTGTCGGCAGGCCGTCAGCTCGCAACACACAGAAGGGGGTGGGTGTCAGTTTTGGTTGGAGACTTGACATGGGTTTCATAACGAATGCCCAGATGCAGAGCAGAAAGGATGGAAGTCGTCATGGAGGGGCCATAGCTCTTGCCCCGACCCTGAGGTTGGCAGTACCGAACTTCTCCCGGGTCCCTGACTCGTGGCGCCTCTGCAACGTCCCTCCCTCTGTCTGGGATGTCTCCACCTCTTTTTCTACCGAGCAAGTGCGCTTTTCCTAGAAACAGCCACGTCCTTCTCTTGTGTTTATGATACTCTGGGATAATCCAAGCGTGGGGGACTCCTAGCCGTCTAGAGATCTGACATCCTTTCTCCCTGATGGTTACAAATAATGACTCAACATTTAGTCACCATGTCATGGTTACGACTTGGGCCTGGGGTGTGCCGGAAATCCCTGCCAGAGCAAAGGGCATGTTGTTTGTATCAGCTCGGTGTGCGTGTCTTTGAGGCCATCCTTTGCTCCATCAGGTCAGCGGCTCCGGGATGATGCGTGGTGGGACAGGACCAATGCGTCCGAGGCCCACTGCCACACCTCCTTCCTGGAGAGGGGCCCCTCCTCTGCCGTGGTGTTCTGGGGGATCCTGTGCCAGTGAGACAGATGCTTTGCAATCCCTGGAACAGCAGAGCAGTCCGCGCTCTGCTGAAGGAAAAGCAAACCCCACCTCGAATGCTCAGCAGCCCCCGGCCAGAGGAGCTTCTGGTCCTTCCACAGATCGGCTGGCTGGTCTCTTGGAGGGATGATGTGGTCTCAGGGGCTCAGCATGGGTCTCGGGACCGGCAGACTGGCCACTCAGGGGCAGCAGGGGTAGCTCAGCCGTGGAGAGGGGGAGCCCACGCTGTCGGGCCCGCGCATGGTTTCCGCCCCCGCTCCGTGGCTGCTCTGTCCAGGCGGCGCTGGAGTGGGCAGTGACAGAGGCTGGGTGACACCCGCTGGCCAAGTCGTTCTGTCTCCTGGTTGTCAGATGTCCCCTCTGTGGTAGATGCTGTCCGGTGGGGGACAACGTGTGGCGTGCGTTTTGTGCCTGCCTCCACGGGTCCATCCACGCGCCCCTTCTCAGACCTCCTTGTCTCTCATCTTTCAATCTTTCTCCTTCCAGGCCCCTGACAGGACAGCCAAGCCATGAACCACTGCCCAGGAGCCCGTGGACAGTCTTACCTTGGGTCCCTGTTCTTCCCGTAAAGGGGACAACCAGGTGCGCTGCCCGAGGCTCTGTCTGCTGGGAGACTGTCCCTCAGCTTTCAGGCCACCTCTTAGTGGACCCGGCGCGTGACAGCCATCCATTTTCACCTTGCACTCAATACTGAGCCAGCCACCAGGAGCAAAGTGCAGGCTTTTTCTTCCTCCATCAGCTGGTCACCTCGTGTGGCGACAGGTGGGGGCTGAAGAGAAAGGCACGGGTGTATCGGGGTAGATGATACACGCTGCCACTCGAACCTGCTCGAACGGGTCCCCGTGGACCCTCCGTCTTACGATGGGCTGCTTCTAGGCCCTCCCACCTGTCACTTGTTGGCTCTGACGGCCTCCAGCCCTCGAGGGAAGCTCTGGTTGCAGTCGCTGCCTGTCTCGTAGTCCGAGGTCCCTCTCTATAAGGGCCAAGGAGGGTGCCAGGAGCTGTCATGTGGCTCTCAGCTGCAGGCGAAAGGAGGGTGGGGCGAGACTGGCCTTGCTGCAGAGCCCCAGGGGTCGACGCTGTACTTCTCCCGTCGAGGCTTGTCATGAGTTCCACACAACGTCCTTTCCCACCGCAGATCCCCCTAGTGCTACAGGGTCTGCCAGCTCATGTGGCTCAAATGGAACGGCTGCTTGCACCGCAGCCTGGTCCTGCTGCACTGCCCTTTCCTGCCCCGGGTCCCTGTCAGAGCCGGCAGCCTTTGGTGTCACCCAGGATATGAGAAGGAGCATTGTTCCCGAGCCCAAAGTATGTTCTTTCTAGAACCTGAGGAAGCCTACAAGGTGCAAAACTTTTTGTCCCCAGTGCTTCACTCTGGAAGGAATTTTGGACACGCCTCAGACTAAGAGATCTCTTAAATTTTCAGTAACGTGGTGAGTCTCTGAGTCATGACAGGGTTTGTCTCCCACCCCCTGGGGAGCAGGTGTCTTACGAAGGCCTTCAGCATAGTCGCCACTTTTTGCTTATCTGGTCTTAGGAACATGATGCCATTGATACAGTGGACCAATGTGATGCTGTGCAGGATGTCCAGATGGCCCAGGTCCCTTCAGCCAATTTTCTAAAGACGGGAGAGTTAACACAGCTGTGGAGCACAACGTTAGAACGCATGCTGTCGTCCTTCCCGCGCGAATGTGACTGCTGCTCATCCTCCTTCTGATAGGGATAGAAAAGAAAGCGTTCGTCAGCGCAACGGGGATCCCTTTGGGGAAAGCCAGGGGCATCATGACAGTTTGCATTTTGCTGTGGTCTGTGTCGCTCTTCCTCAGAAGGACCCAACCCTCCTTCAGTCAGGGGGTAACAGGCCAAAGGCCAGCTCAGGCCTGGAGACGGAGCAGAGGACTTTGTCTTCACATTGGGGTGGTTCCCTCAGCCCCTGTATTTTATTGGCTGCCTATCCATCTGTCCCCTAGGAATACTGTTTTATTAGCCATCTTCATAGCTATCTTCAGGTCATCCTCTCCCCGTTTAACACTCCAACCTTGCTGCTCTTACAATAATTGCACGCACCTTGCTTTTTTTTAAGGTATGCTTTTTGGTGAGGACGATTGGCCCTGAGCTAACATCTGTTGCCAATCTTCCTCTTTTTTTTTTTTTCCTCCCCGGAGCCCCAGCACATAGTTGTCTATCTTAGTTGTAAGTCCTTGTAGTTCTTCTGTGTGGGACGCCTCCACAGCACGGCTTGATGAGCGATGTGTTGGTCCCCACCCGGGATCTGAACCCGTGAACCCCGGGCCGCCAAAGCCAAGCATGCGAACTTAACCACTCCACGAACAGGCCAGCCCCCCACCCCCATGCTTCTGATAATTAAGCACTGCCAGTTATTATTTGAGACTCTAATATCTTCACTGCTAGAAGGGAGCCCGTTCTCTCACCTGCTGTTGTCTGCTCTGGCTTACAGAGGACAGAGCTGCTGAGCTCCTCATCGACGCTGGTGCCCCCTCACCAGCCTGGTCCTTACTGATATGGTGAATGGAGTGTCCTCTGGCCCTGCTGTGAAACATGGTTGGCTGGTGGTTTTTTCCAGCCTCATGTGGTATGCCCACGTTAGCATGCCCACTTCTCTGAGATTTTTGATTCTTTCCTCCACCGTTTGCCATAGCACTTATGACATTAATGTTTTAGAGTGGGTCATCGCTTTTTCCAAACTTCCAAGAACCATTCTAGAAGCAAATTAGCACTGTCTCCCAGGGAGTCAAATCTCGTGTCCCAGCAATGTGTTTCTGTGTTAACAAACCCTCTCTGGCCCTATCTAACATTCCGCCGCTCGGTCCAGGATATTCTGGGGGCACACCTTGGCTGGGTCTCGCAGTGCCTGCAGGATACCGTCTCTTTCCTCCCTTGGCAGGCCCAGCTCTTCCTTGGCTGGGTTCTATTGTGGTTTGAGCCTAATTATCAGCCTGACGGCCAGGAGGGGAGGTGGGGACTGCCAGCCTTTCAGAGAGTGGAGTGGGCCAGAGCATTCAGAGGGACCTGGAGTTCAAGGGTTTTTGAGTGCATCAGCCTAGCTGTTTCCATTCCAAGTTTCAGGGTCCCACTCTTTCTAGTTGGGGCGCTGACCTTGGCATAGCAGATTTGCTGGGGTTGGGCATGCAACCTTTTCTGGAGCTCTGCTGTCCTTGTCACTCAGTCCTGGGCCTGACTCTCGATTCCTCCCGCATGATGTGAGGTCTCTCTATGTGCTGCCAGACGAGCCCTGGGGTGTTCACACTTCACCTCACTGTGGTGATTAACCAGCCTCAGCCTTGCATCCCCTTCCTCCTGTGCATCGATAGCGCCAGCAACGGCCATCCTGTTCCAGTGTCCTCATACTTGGGACTTCCCCACCGCTGGTATCCCAGCCCAGTTCACCACTGTTAAAAGGCTTTTTTTTTTTTTTTTCAGTTAATAGATCTCATTTTCTAAAATGGTTTTAGGGTTACAGAAAACTTGAGCAAACAATACAGAGTGTTCCCATATACTCCTGGACAATTCCCCTATTATTACCACCTTGCATTAGTGTGGTACACTGGTTACAACTGATGAACCAGTGTTGATATATTATTATTAACTAAAATCCATAGTTTATGTTAAGGTTCTCCCTTTATGTTGTCCAATTCCACGGGTTTGGACAAACGCATCATGTCATGTATCCAGCATTACAGCATCATCCAGAATAGTTTCACTTCCCTAACAATCCTCTGCGTCCCACCTATCCATCCTCCTCTCTGAACCCCTTGGCCGTCACTGTCTTTACACTGTCCATAGTTTTCCTTTTTCAGAATGTCCTACAGTTGGAATTGTTCGGTATGTAGCCTTTTCAGATTAGCTTCTTTCACTCAGTAATATGCATTTCAGTTTCCTCCATGTGTTTTCACGGCTTGATCACTCATTCCTTTTCAGTGCCGAATAATATTCCATCGTCTGGATGGATCACAGTTTATCCATTCACTTATCGAAGGACGTCTTGGTTGCCTCCAAGTTTTGGCAATCACGAATAAAGCTCCTATAAGCGCTCGTGTGCAGGTTTTTGTGCGAATGTACGTTTCCAGTTCAATTGGGTGAACACTTAGGCATGCAATTGCCACCTGTATATCTTCTTCGGTGGGGGCGTCTGTTCCGATTTTTCACCCGTTTTTTAATTGCGTTGTTTGTTTTCTTGTTGCATTTTGACTTATTTGTGCATTTTGGGAGCAAGTCCTTCGTCACATACTTGCTTTGTTATTATTTTCTCCCAATTTGTGGCTTGCCTTTTCGTTCTTTTGGCATGTTTTTCGCATAGCAGAAATTTTTAATTTTAACAAAGTCCACCTTATCATATTTTCTTTCATAGATCATGTTTTTGGTGTTGTCTTAAAACTTCGTCACTAAACCCAGGGTCATCTAGATGTTTTCCTATGTTATCATCTAGAAGTTTTATAGTTTTGAATTTTACTATGAGGTGTTCTTAAGTTATGACCAATTTTGTGCTGATTTTTGTGAAAAGTGTAAAGCCTGTGTCCAGATCCTTTTTTCTTTACGCACATGGTGTCCAAATGTTCCAGCCCCGTTTGTTGAAAAGAGCATTCTTCCTCCACTAAACTGCCTTTGCTCCTTTGTCAAAGATCAACTGACTGTATTCGTGTGGGTCTATTTCCGGGTTCTCTGTTCTGTTCCGTCGATCTATTTGTCTCTTCTTCTGCTAACGTCACGCCGTCATGATTCCTGTAGCTTTACAGTACGTCCTGAAGTCAGGGAGCATTAGAACCTTTAACTGCGGTTTCACTACACACGCCAGGTGTGATCAGAGCTCAACCAAAGACCCCCAGTGGGGGCGTCCTCGTTCCCAGCCTCACTGCCAGTTGACAGGTGACCCAGCTCAGAGATCCCATTGTGGAGTTTACTTCCTGGGATCATGCTGGGTACCAAGTGTAGTCCCCGGAAACAGACTCTGAGATGGAGAGCTGTGTGCAGAGGCTCCTTGAGGGGGCACATGAGGAGCTCTGGAGCTGGGGTGCCCCTTCCTAGTAGTCCCAAGTTGAGGCAGAGGGGCTGGGCCATTGTACCCTTGCATCACCTAGTTATTTGGTGTGGGCTCCCTCGAGAAGCAGTGTAGCCTTGGGTGAGGAGGTTCCCTTTAGCTCAGGGCAGTTCCCTCGGAGCGGGGGGAACGAGCCTTGATCTGGAAGGGTTCCGGACGGCGCACCACAGCATCCACCACACTGTCCGGATCTCAGCGGAAACATCGCTCATCAGAGAAGCCTTCTGCGTTTATAGACGAGGCTCCAGGTCATGTGGCTTGCCGGGGCCACTTTGCTGTGGGAAGACCTTCGAAGCTATGAAAATGTCCGGAGGCCTGGTTCTGCACCATGCAGGATACAGAGAGTGGAGAATTTAGAATTTATCTACGTTTAAAAATATTAACCAAGCACTTGGGGCAGGAATTGTGGGTTTCTTGCCCAAAGAGAGAATGAGAGGGGGAGGAAAAAATATAGAAGAATTACCTGGAGGGCTTCCCAGAGCTAAGCTGGACTCAGCATGCCTTCCCGCCCAGTGCTCCAGTCAGACTCAGCCATACTGTCAACTCTCAGATTGTCAGGAAGAGATTAGAATTGCTTAATCGAACAAGGACAAAGGCTAGGAGACGAAGTGCCCATCAGTCAATATTAATAGAAGCGAGGATTAGAAATTAGTTGGTGGCTTAACTAATATTTTTAGAATTCCACTTGAAAGGGATAAGGATTCTAAAAACAGGAAAGTGGTAAATGCTAGATAAGCCGGCAAAGGATCATAGTTAGCTTCATGTCCTTTGTAAAGAAACTATTACAAATTATGTGGGAGGATTTAGCTATAAAATTGCTTGAAAAGCAGAATTTGATCGGAGACAGGCAGCCTAGATTTATGAGAGGGACATGCCCTTAAGTTGTGCTGGAGATTTTAAAAGATATTACGTTTTATGACAGACAACGAGAATGCCTCGTGTCTCCGGCATCTGTGGAGAATTTGATAATGCTCTACTTAAAGATTTATTCTGAAGGTGGGAAGTTGGGAAAGATGTCAAAAGAAATACTGTATTTCCAAAGCAGTGCGTCTTCCACAGATGCTCATGCCAGCTACGTTGGCAGCAAAGTGAGAAGGAATCATGGATCATCCCCCACGCCGTGCGTGGAGCCTGGCACAGAGCGGGGGCTTGTTGACTCATCTCTGCGTGAGCAGATAGATTAATCTTGTTTTGCCAATACCTACTTAAACAGGAAGTGCAAGCAGGGAGGAATGACTCCTACTTGTTGCTAAAATGACTCTCCTCACCCTTCCTTTTAATTGGAAAGAACAAAGACTTCTTTCCATGAGGGATGAGCATCTTTGCAGAGTCCTTACTGAATCCTTAGCCCAACGAGGGGGTCTCTTGCAGAAACAGCTGGTGAATGCGCCCTGGGCAGACAGAGCCGCTGATGGGCGATGGGAACCTTCACCGAGGAGTATGCAAACCTTCATCCTAGCAGGTAGCGGTGGATGGAAAGAGGCAGGAATGTGGTCCGTTGGGCAAATCAGGACAGTGACTAGGGATCTGGGCTTTCAGGAGCTGGGTCACTCAGCAGGTGGTCCGCAGTCCCTAAGTCAGGACATCAGGGCAGTGCTGCCAAGAAGACACATGCGGTAGGAGCTTCTCTGACTCACAAATCCAGTGCTCTCTGGTTCCCATTAGAGAAATATGGGGCCCAGGAGCAGAGCCAGATCTCCAAGTGGACATGGTCAGGTGGCCCAGGTGTCAGGAGTAGACAGTCACGGAAGAAATGAATACCACCCATCTGAATCAGGATCAGAAACAAGACAAGACTGTCCCCTCTCACCACTCCCGTTTGACATCATACTGAAAGTCTTAGCTAATGCAATATGACAGGAAAAGGAAATACAAGGTATACAGGTTGGGAAGGGAGAAACAAAACTGTCTGTGTTGGCAGATAACATGATTGTAGAAAATCCCAAGGAATTGACAGAAAAACTCCTGGAACTAATAAGCAATTATGGCAAGGTGGCAGGATACAGGGTTAATACACAGAAGTTAACTGTTTTCCTATACACCAGCGATGAGTAATTAGGATTTGAAGTTAAAAACATAATAGCATTTACAAAGGGAACCATGCAGCTGAACCTCCAGCTCCCACCTGGAGCCTTTGCAATGGCTGTTCTCTCTGTCTAGGAAACTTGTCTTCCAGGTGTCCACACAGATCTCTCCTCCACTGCCTTCAAATCTTCTCTCAGAAAGCTTTATTCTTGGAGGATTGTGGGAATATGGCAGAGGAGGAAGCACCAGGAATCTGTCCCCAGACCGAGACAACAATCGCACCAGCTGACTCTGTCTCATGTAACTATTTTGGAACTCTGGAGTCTGTTGAAGGCTTGCAACTTCCAGGGGAAGCCTTACACAGTAAAATGTGGTTCATTTGGGTCAATTTCAGCTCTTAGCAAGGTAGCAGCTACCCATTCCTTACCCCCAGCCCAGTGGCAGGTACTCGTGCAGGGTTTCAGGAGCAGCTTGCACGCAGCTTGCAGGAGACAGACAGGGCGGATATCCACCAGATATCAAGGATGCGTCCTCTGATTGCTGATTGCTGTTTCTGATCACAGAGGTGCAAAGAGGAGAGTGGCCATTGTTGTTGCACTCTCCCCATTTTTGTAACTCCCCCACCCCCAGCTGAAATGAATTCAAGGGGATTTAATGGGATGACATCCTTCCTCCCCGCCTTCATTTTTTCTCTTTTTCCCCACTTGGGAAGCAGCTATTAAAGACTAGGACATTTAAAAGCAATTGCATGTACAGGGGAAAAATAGAAAGTGAGTGTGCATCCTTAGGGAAAGACACAGGCTCGGAAAAGACCCGAGAAGACCTTCAGTTTACATCCCAGGCTGATCCTTGGCACAGACAGGCTGCAGCAAAAGAAAAAAAATAAACAAAAACCATAACAAAACCCAGCAAGCTCTTGATAAGCAGACAATCTGAATTCCAGAGTTACCACATTATTAGATTCAAATGTCCAGTTTTCAACAACGACAAAATCACAGACTATACAAAGAAACAGGAAAGTAGGGCCCATTTAAAGGGAGAAAAATCAATCAGCAGAAACTGTTACTGAAAAAGACCCCATGAAAGCTCTACTAGATAAAGACTTTAAAACAACTGTCTTAAAGATGTTCATAAAACTAAAGGAAGGGCCCGGGGTTCACCAGTTCAGATCCCGGGTGCGGACATGGCACCACTCGGCAAGCCATGCTGTGGTAGGCATCCCACATATAAAGTAGAGGAAGATGGGCATGCATGTTAGCTCAGGGCCAGTCTTCCTCAGCAAAAAGAGGAAGACTGGCAGTAGTTAGCTCAGGACTAATCTTCCTCAAGAAAACAAAAGGCGGGTCCAGCCCGGTGGCACAGCGGTTAAAGGAAGATGTTGAGAAAGTCAAGAAAAGAGTGTTTGAACAAAAGGGGATTATTAATAAAGAGATAGGAAACCAAAAAGAAATTCTGGAGCTGAAAAACATGGTAACTGAAATGAAAAATTCACTAGAGGGATTCAAAGGCAGATTTGAGCAGGGAGAAGAAGGAATCATCAAACTAGAAGATCGGACTATGGAAATCGTTGAGTCTGAGGAACAGAACGTAAAAAAGAGTCAAGAAAAGTGAATGGAGCCTAAAGGACCTGTGGGACACCATCAAACAGACCAATGTATGCGTTATGGGGGACCAACAAAGAGAAAGGAGAAAGGAGTAGAGAGAATATTTGTAGAAATAATAGCTGAAAACTTCCCACATTTGATGAAAGACATGAATATAAACATCCAAGAAGCTCAATGAACTCAAAATAAGATGAACTCCAAGAGACCCATGTCAAGACACGTTATAATCAAAGTTTCAAAAGACAAAGACAAAGAATCTTGAAAGCAGCAAGAGAGAAGTGACTCGTCACATACAAGGAATCCTCAATACGATTATAAGCAGATTTCTCATTGGAAACTTTGAAGGCCGGAAGGCAGGGGCTGATGTATTCAAAGTACTAAAAGAAAATATTGTCGACCAAGAATCCTATATCCAGCGGAACTACCCTTTAAGAGTAAGGGGGAAATCAAGACATTCTCAAATGAACAAAAGCAGAGGGAGTTCATTACCACGAGAATCGCCCTTCAAGAATGTTCAAGGAAGTCTTGCCAGGTGAAACGGAATGATGAAACTAGGCAGTAACTGGAAACCATGTGAAGAAATAAAAATCTCAATAAAGGTCAACACATGGGCGATTATAAAAGCTAGTATTACAGGAACAATGGTTTCCTTTTTCTCTACATGATTTAAGAGACTAATGCATTTAAGAGAATTATTAGTTTATGTTTTGGGGCACACACTGTATAAAGATGTAATTTTGTGAAATCAACAACTGAAAGGGGTGGGTGGGGACAGAACCGTAAAAGGGCAGAGTTTTTGTATGTTATTGAAGTTAGGCTGTTGTTAATTCAAATTAGTGTTATAGCTTTAGCATGCTAAATGTAATCCCCATGGTAACCACAAAGAAAATAGCTAGAAAATATACCTAAAAGGAAATGAGAAAGGATTTATATGTTTCACCACAAAAAAAATCAACTAAACACAAAAGAAGACTAATGCAGGAAATGAGGGACATAAAAGACACAAATGGATTGAAAGTGAAAACATGGAAAAAATATCCATGCAAGTAGTAACCAAAAGAGAGCAGAGGTGGGTATGCTAATATCAGACAAAGCAGACTTTAAATCAAAAAAGTTTACAAGACACAAACAAGGACATTATATATTAATAAAACGCTCAACATGGCAAGAAGATATAACAATTATAAACATTTACACATTTCATAACAGACTGCAAAGTATATGAAGCAAAAACTGATAGCATTGAAGGGAGAAATAGACAGTTCTAGAGTTGGAGACTTCAACACCCCATTCTGAATAATGGACAACCAGACAGAAGATAAGTAAGGAAATAAAGGAGTCAAACCACACAGGAAACCAACAAGGTCTAACAGACGTAAACAGAACACTCTACCCAATTTCAACAACATACACATTCTTCTCAAGTACACACGGGGCATTTTACAGAATAGACCATATATTAGGCCACAGATTAAATCTCGATAGATTTAAAAAGATGGATATCACACAAAGCATCTTCTCTGACCACAAGATGAAGTTAGAAATTAACAATAGAAGAAAACTGGAAAAATCACAGATCTGTGGAAATTAAACATACACTCTTAAAGAATCAATGGATCAAAAAAGAAACCATACGGGGCCAGTCTCATGGCCAAGTGGTTAAGTTCACATGCTCCGCTCTGACAGCCCGAGGTTTTACCGGTTCGGATCCTGGGCACGGACATGGCACTCTCAGTCAGGCCATGCTGAGGCGGTGTCCCACATAGCACAACCAGAGGCGCTCACAACTAGAATATACAGCTATGTATGGGGGGTGGGAGGCTTTGGGGAGAAGAAGAAAAAAAAGGAAGATTGGCAACAGATGTGAGCTCAGGTGCCAATCTTTTTTTTTTTTTTTTTGAGGAAGATTAGCCCTGAGCTAACATCTGCTGCCAATCCTCCTCTTTTTGCTGAGGAAGACTGGCCCTGAGCTAACATCTGTGCCCATCTTCCTCTACTTTATATGTGGGACGCCTACCACAGCATGGCGTGCCAAGCGGTGCCATGTCCACACCTGGGACCTGAACCAGTGAACCCCAGGCCACCAAAGTGCACACTTAACTGCTGCACCACCAGGTGGGCCCCTCAGGTGCCAATCTTTAAAAAAAAAAAAGAAGAAGAAGAAACCACAGGCGAAATTAGAAAATACATGGAGATGATTGAAAACAAAAACACAACATAACAAAATTTATGGGGTGCAGCAAAATCAGTGTCAAAGGGGAAATTTATAACAGTAAACATTTACATTTAACAAAAAAGGGGGGATCTCCGATTAACAGCCTAACTTTACATCTTAAGGAACTAGAAAAAGAAGAACAAACTAAACCCAATGCTATCAAAAGGAAATACTAAAGACTAGAGAAGAAATAAATGACAGAGAGAAAAGACAAACAAGAGACAACCAATGAAACTGAAAGTTGGTTCTTCAAAACGATCAACAATATTGACAAACCTTTAGCTACATGGATTAAGGAAAAAAGAGAAAAGACTCAAATTAGTAAAATCAGAAATGAGAGTGAGGGACATTACTACCAATTCTACAGAAATAAAAGGGATTATGAGAGTGCTATAAAAAATTGTATGCTGGGCTGGCCCAGTGGCACAGTGGTTAAGTTTGCACGTTCCACTTCGGTGGCCCAGGGCGCGCCCAGGTGTGGACATGGCACCTCTTGGTGAGCCATGCTGTGGTAGGCGTCCCACATATAAAGTAGAGGAAGATGGGCATGGATGTTAGCTCAGGGCCAGTCTTCCTCAGCAAAAAGAGGAGGATTGGCAGCAGATGTTAGCTCAGGGCTAATCTTCCTCAAAAAAAAAAATTGTATGCCAACAAATTGAATAACCTAGATGAAATGGATAAATCATGAAGAAATAGATCTGAGTAAGACTATAGCTAGTAAGGAGATTGAATCGGTATTGAACAATCTCCTGAGAAAGAAAAGCTTCACTAGTGAATTCTACCAAGCATCCAAAAGGAATTAGCACCAATCCTTCTCAAACTTTTTCCAAAAATTGAAGAGGAGGGGAGACTTCCTAACTCATTCTATGGGATGAACATAACCCTGACGCCAAAGGCAGACAAAAACATTGCAAGAGAAGAAAACTACAGACCAACATCCCTTACGAACATTGATGCAAAAATCCTCAAGAAAATACTAGCAAATCAAATTCAGCAATATATTCAAAGAATTATACTTCATGATCAAGTGGGATTTATTCCTCGACTGGAAGGCTGGTTCAACGTATGAAAACTGATCAATGTAATACCCCCACGTTAACAGAAGGAATGGGAAAAAACCACATAATCATCTCAATTGATGACAAAAAAGCAGTTGAAAAAATTCAACACTCTTTCATGATGAAAACACTCCTCAAACTAGGAAACGAAGAAAACTACCTCCACATGGTAAAGGCCCCACAGGAAAACCCACAGCAAACATCACTCTCAATGGGGAAAGACTGAAGCTCTTCCTCTAAGATCTGGAACGAGACAAGGATGCTCACTGCAACACTTCCATTCAACACAGCACTGAAGTTCCAGCCACAGAAAGCAGGCAAGAAAAAGAAATAAAAGGCATCCAAATTGGAAAGAAAGAAGTAAAGTTACCTCTGTTTGCAAGTGATGTGATTTTATGTGTAGAAAACCCTAAAAACACCACACAAAAACTGTTATTACTAACAAATGAATTCAGCAAAGTAGCGGGATACAAAGTCAACCCACGAAAACCAGTTGCATTTCTGCGCACTAACAACGAACAATCTGAAAAGGAAATTCCAAAAAAAAAATTCCACGTACAGTGGCATCAAAAAGGATAAAATACTTAGGAAGTAATTTAACCAAAGAGATGAAGACTTGCACAATGAAAACTACAAGACGTTGCTGAGAGAAGTTAAAGACGACGTAAATAAACGGATCGAAAGACGTAAAATTGTCAAGGTGTCAACACGACCACAACCAATCTACAGATTCAACGGGATCCTTCTCAAGAAGCCGATGACATTTTTGCAAAAATAGAAAAACTCATCCTAAATGCCTATGGAATCTCAAGGGACCCCAAATAGCCAAAACAATCTTGAAAAAGACCAAAACTAGAGGACTCGCACTTCCTGATTTCAGAACTTTCAAAACTATAAAGCTACGGTAATCAAAATAGTGTGCACTGGCATAAGGACAGACATATGGAGCAGCGGAATGGATGGAGTGGAATAGAATGGAATAGAGTAGAATAGGAGAGCCTAGAAATAAATCCTCACACATACGGTCAAATGATTTTTGATAAGGGTCCAAAAGCCATTAAATGAGGAAAGGACAGTTCCTTCAAGAAACGGTGCTTGGGGCCGCCCCGGTGGCACAGCGGTTAAGTGCGCACGTTCCACTTCAGCGGCCCGCGGTTCGCTGGTTCGGATCCTGGCTGCAGACATGGCACCGCTTGGCAAGCCATGCTGTGGTAGGCGTCCCACATATAAAGTAGAGGAAGATGCGCATGGATGTTAGCTCAGGGCCAGTCTTCCTCAGCAAAAAGAGGAGGATTGGCAGCAGTTAGCTCAGGGCTAATCTTCCTCAAAAAAAAAAAAAAAAGAAAGAAAGAAATGGTGCTGGAAAAACTGGATATCCACATGCAAAAGAAGGAAATTATACTCTTACATAACACCATATGCAAAAATTAACTCAACATAGATCAAAGATTTGAACATAAGACCTAAGACCATAAAACTGTTAAAAGAAAACATAGGGTAAAAGTTTCACAACGTTGGATTTGGCAATGAATTCTTGGATATGACACCAAAGGTACGAGAAACAAAAGAAAAAATAGATAAATTGGACTTCACGAAATTTTAAAATTTCCTGCATCAAAAGACAATATAAACAGAGTAAAAAGGCGACCCACAGAATGGGAGAAAATATTTGTAAATCATATATCTGATGAGAGATTAATATCCAGAATATATGGAGAATGCCTCAAACTTAACAACAGAAAAAACAAACAACCTGATTTAAAAATGAGGAAAGGGCTTTAACGGACACTTCTGCAAAGAAGATATGCAGATGGCCAAGAAGCACACGAAAAGATGTGCGACATCGCTAATCATCAGGGAAATGCAAACCAAAAAATTAAAAATAGGGGCCAGCCTGGTGGTGTAGTGGTTAGGTTCACAGGCTCTGATTCAGTGGCCTGGGGTTCACAAGTTCAGCTCCCGGGTGTGGACCTGCACACCACTCATCAAGCCACGCTGTGGTGGCATCCCACATACAAAAAATAGAGGAGGTTTGGCACAGATGTTAGCTCACTGACAATCTTCCTCAAACAGAAAAACGTAGATAGGCAACGGATGTTAGCCCAGGGCCAATCCTCCTCACCAAAAAAAAAAAAAAAAAAATTTAAGATGGTAAATTTTGTGTTACTTGTATTTTACCACAATTTTTTTAAAAAGCTGTCTTCTCAGTAAGGCCGACCTTCCTTGACCTCCCCATCTAGAATCACTGCCCTCACAGTGTTCCCTGCATCCCTTTATTGTGATCTGCAGCAATTCTCACGATTTAACCTACTACCTCTTTCATTTGCTGATCCCATGTACTGGATGTGTTTCCCACCACAATGGGGAACAAGATGATTATTTGTTTTGTTCGTGGCTACCTCTCTAGTCCCTTGAACACCCTGGCACATAGAAACGTCCAATAAATATCGATTTCTAATAGCTCTATTGAGATATAAATCATACACCATATGGTGTACCCACTTAAAGTGTGTAATTCAATGATTTTTAGTGTGTTTGCAAAGTTGTGCAACCATCACCACCATCTAATTCCAGAACACTTTTATTATCTCTAAAAGAGACTCCCCACCCATTGGCAGTCATATCCATTTCCCCCCAAAGTCTCAGCCCTAGGCAGCGGCTAATCCACTTGCCGACTCTCAGGATTCCTGTGAATGGACTCATGCAGTCCTCGGTCTTTTGTGACCGGCTGCTTTCACCGGGCATGATACGCTCAAAGTCCATTCGTGCAGCAGCATCGGCCCTTTGTCCCTTTTTCACTTGTCTTCCTCACCCTACCACTTGGTTCTGCCCACCGTCTTTTATCCAACTCAGCTCGAATTTCACCTCCTTTGTTAATCTGCCCAGACTCAGAGCACGGAAACCCAGGGTGGCCGACGCAGGACCACGTCGCCATTCTGGAAACCGCCGTGGGCCCTCTGTTGACGCCCAGCTCTCTCCGTAAATCCTAAGGACTAAGCCACTTATTCTCCAGAGACTGTCGTTCCTGGCGTCCTTTTCCTAGGGTTGGTTTTCCAGCTTGATTTGCTCCTGGAAGACTCTGGGGAGTGGCAGGCACCCCCGGAGGTCAAACCCATTTTAGTCCTGCCACCAAGTGGTAAGAGGCAAGCACGACGCCCATTCAAAGGGGATGTCCCAGACCCAACGGATGAGGAGACGGAGTCACGTCTGCCGTTCCCATGCGTGAAGGGCACGGACATCACCTCGTCTTCAGAGCGTGGCGTGCCTGCTTTTACTGAGGGTATTTCGAAGCCCAGAGCTGGCCTTTTCACGGGCTTGCTTAGAGGTCATCTCAACTGCTTTTTCAACCAGTTATATATACACCAGGCTGGTCATCGGAATTACCTGTGGGTGTTTTGAAAATACAGATGCCAGGGCCCCATCTCAGCCTACTGAGTCAGAATCTCAGGGTTGCCACCCCGGCCTCCGTATTTTAAAAATCTCCAAGAGGGGCCTGGCCTGGTGGCGCAGTGGTTAAGTGCGCACTTTGGCGGCCCGGGATTAGCCAGTTCGGATCCCAGGTGTGGACGCGGCACCGCTTGGCAAGCCACGCTGTGGCAGGCGTCCCACATATAAAGTAGAGGAAGATGGGCACGGATGTGAGCTCAGGGCCAGTCTTCCTCAGCAAAAACAGAAGGATTGGCAGCAGATGTTAGCTCAGGGCTAGTCTTCCTTAAAAAAAAAGGAAAATCTCCACGGGTTGAAAAAACCACCATGCGGAGCTGTTCGCTCCTGGCAGGTAGGAGCCGTGTGGCTCTTGCTCACCACCGTAGTGCCCGCTCCTGGCACACATCTCGCACACGAAAAGCGCACAAGCATCCGCTGAATGAATGAACGGCTGAATACTGTAAAGATCTTTATAAAACTGCTTTTTGGAATTGAGGTGAAATTCAAAAATCCACTGTTTTAAAGTGAACTATTCGATGGCGTTTAGCACATTCACAGTGTTGTGCAGACACTGCCTCTATGCAGTTTCAAAACACTTCCATCACCCCAAAAGGAGACCCCACCCCCAGTAAGCAGTTGCTCCCCATTCTCTGGTCCCTGCAGCCCCTGGCGATCACTGTGGATTTGCCTCTTCTGGGGTCTCACAACACGCGTCCTTCTGGTCCGGCTTCTCACCGAGCGTCATGTTTTCAAGGTTCATCCACGCTGTGGCGTGTATCAGTACGCCATTCCTTTTTGTGGCTGGATAATACTCCGTTGTGGGGAGAGACCACGTCTGTTTATCCGTGTGTGGACGGACACGGAAAACAGTTTTAATACAGACCGCTCCTTGCAAAGCCAGGAAATAGCGGCTTTGCCACACGAGATCACCCTCTGGCTTGTTTCCCGGGAGTCTGAGGAGCACGGATCCCGCTCGTTCGAGGGTTCTTTGATCCAGCCTACACATCGCTTTTTCCATGACACGAAGGAGCGTGGCTGGCCGCATGTGATGCTCACGGCAACACGGAAGTCAGCCTCAGATATGTAGCTCCTGGGGGAAGGCTCACATCCTCTTTTCAGAAAGCACTGTTTGTTTGAAGCTTTTCCAATTGCTTTGATTCCGGCCTCAAAAACAATACTGTAGCCCAGGGTCCTCCTCGAAAGAGCTGGGCGCCCGCTTGTCCTGGTGAGCTGCCCGTCAGCGCTCGCCACGGGCCGCGTCGCCGTCTCTGTCTGCCGCCCGCTGGCAGGGCCTTGGGGTCGTGACTCTGGGGTCTTCTGGAACAGCCTCACCGGACCCTTAGAGCTCTGGTCACTGCCACCACCTGCCCTCTGGCCTGTGAGAAAGGGGACCCCAGCAGGTCGCTCCTCACAGGCTTTTGAGCCGACACTCTGGCCCACAAACCCAAAAACCTGTTAAATGAGAATGTCACGGGAAGATCTGAGACCCCCTGACGATTTTGTGGAGTCGAGAAAGTATTGACCTTCGTTTCCTCTTATCCTTAGGTTTGCTGTGGGTGTGAGGCCCCCTAAAACACACGACTATTTGAAATTTAGGTGTAAGTTATATGAAGTCCCGATGCTGAGGGACATGGGGTTGTTTCCACATCGACTGCGATGAGTGACAGACTCGGGTCTTCTGGTCGGCTTGTATTGAAAATGCTCTGCGTGGAGGCCCCGTCCTGGGGGAGGACGCAGAGAGCGACCGCAGAGTCCTCCTTGCAGGAGCTTCCACTGGTCGTCGCTGAAATGGCAGGTGAGGACCCCGGGAGCTGTCACCTCATTGCACACCTCTCTTCTGACTCAGTCTCCCTATCTGTCGTGCAACACTGAGGACGACACCTCTCAGTGTGGTCACGTGTCCCAAGGTGGCCGTGTTGCCCGCCTCCATGTCCGCAGCCCTGTCCACGGGGATTTGCTTCGTCCTGTGGGCCTTGTGGCCTTGACCCTTCCCGTCCCACCGTCAGCCCACAGCACAACAGACCAGCTGAGAAGTGGGCACCCAAGGCACAGGCGGCCGGTCTGCAAGCTGGGCGGGATCTGCGGGGGCCCGTGAGAGCGGGCAGAGGCGAGGGGATTCAATTCTCAGTTCCCGGGTCCAGAGCGGGGCTGAGCCTGGCAGCAGGATCTAAGCCAATGCCCCAGGCAGAGGGGGCACAGGGACGAGCTGGGCTGAGCCCTGTGTGGTGAAGAGGAGATGAATGTGCAGACGCCGGGAGACTGTCAGAGAAGAGGGAGCCCCGGGGTCTCCAGGGGGACATGGAGGGTCCTCGGTCCATGCCTGCTTCCCCCCCGGGGTCCCTGCACCCGACAGCCGCTCTCTTGAGCTGCCTTCACCAGTCGCTCTTCCCGATGAAGACAATGTCTTCAGGTGCCTTGAAGCTTCAGAGAAAGGGCGAGGCCCCAGGAGCCCGAGTGTCTGGTTTGCATCCTCAAAGACCCTCCTTTTCTTCCCCGACCCTTTACCTTTCAGACTGTAATTTCTTTCTTGAGAATCAGCCTCCCCGAATGAAGTCACCCAAATTCCCAAGGAAGCTGAAAAGCCGTTTTTCTTGCAAATCTTATACGAACATAATTTAATATAAGGCGCAAACTAATAAACTAAAGACCATATATTATAGCAGGAGCACAGTAAAAAACAAGCCAATATAAGAGACAAATGAACAGTATTTTAGCCAAAGGAAAAGGAAATAAAATAGAAATTAGATGTAAGTTACAGCCTGCGCATAAATAACCTTAAAGAGAAATAATAAAGATGACTTCTATAAGTTTTAATATATTTGGGGAGAGATTATTTAATCGCAGTAAAATAAAAGGTAGAAAGTTTAGCTGAAGTTTCGCACGATCAGGGCTGAGTTCGATGCTTAAGAAAGATGCAATAGGCGAGTGTCATTCCAGCAGATTTGTAAGATTCTGGAGATACGCAAACTTTCTCTGCATTTGAGCGACACAGATTTTGGCAGGGCGAACCCCCTTCATCCGAGAGGGGGCAAACGGTCTTTAAAACTTCTTTGAAACTCTCATCCAACAAAATACTATTTAGCAATGAAAACAACAAACTGTTGGCGCCCACAACAACTTGAGTGAATCTCCAGAGAATCCTACCGAGTGAAAAAAGCCAGTGAGTCCGTCTATACAACATTCTTGAAACGGAAAATCACAGAAACGGAGAACAGATGGACAGTTGCCAAGGGTTAGGATTGGAGGGAGGGAGGGTGGAGGGAGTCGGGGGTGGTCGCAGAGAGGATCCTTACGTGATGGGCGTTCTGTATCTTGACTGCGGTGGTGGAACCTGCACGCGTGATGAACCCACAGATCTAAACGCTCACAAACACGCACAAAGGAACCGGCATGAAACTGGGGAGATCTGAGCGAGACGGGTGCGTTGTATCAACGACGCTGTCAGTAGAGTGTGCCAATGGCCCAGTTGAGATGTTATACTAGGGTTTTGCAAGATGTTACTCTTGGAGGAAACTGAGAAAATGGTACGTGGGCTCCCTCTGTATTATTTTTTAGAATGGAAGGTAAGTCTGCAATTATCTCACAACAAAAAGCTTAATTTAGAAAAAGCTGGAGGGGCCGGCCCCGTGGCCGAGTGGTTAAGTTCATGTACACTGCTTCGGCAGCCCAGGGTTTCTCGGGTTCGGATCCTGGGCGTGGACATGGCACCGCTCATCAGGCCATGTTGAGGCGGCGTCCCACACACCACAACTAGAAGGACCCACAACTGAAATGTAAAACTAGGTACTGGGGGTATTTGGAGAGAAAAAGCAATTAAAAAAAAACAAAAAAGATGGCCCTCAGTTGTTAGCTCAGGTGCCAATCTTCAAAGAAAAAAAAAAAGCAGGCAAAAAATCTCCTTGGCGTCCAGGCCTCTTGGACACCCACGTCAACAGCCGCCCGGGGTCAGACAGGAGGCTGAGCCCAAATCCTCAGGCTTTGTTCCCGGAGTACACGAGGGGCGGATCCTTGGGACACAGCTGTCCTGTGTGTGCAGGAGGTCCCGGGTGTCACGCCCTGGGCTGATGGCAGCCCGAGGACGCGTCTTCCAGTGGCCAGGCTAACTGTGTCAGTGTCCAGGCTGCCGTCCCTTACTCTGGGATAGTTCAGGGCTTACCCTGGGGGGCATTTTGGCCTTCATGTCCGGCTTCCTTACTGTCATATGTTGTTGTCACCGCTTTAGTTTTCGTCTTTGTTTTGTATTTGAGTACCAACCAGGAGGTCGTCTAAGCCACGGGTCAAAGCTGTGTTCTTACTTGACGGAGGGAAGGGAGAGGAGAGAAGGGGTGCTGGGGGCGCAGGTCACAGCCAGGTGCTGGCCTCGGCCTGCATTGTGCTGCCTGTGGAGCTCACGGGGAGGATGGGTGGGTGGTCCTCCATTCTTCCCATGACACCCAGCTCCATGGGGCAGGTGCGTCTTCTTCATCGTTGTCTTCCCCCCAACACAGCGCAGGGGCTGGCTCGACAGAGGCGCAGGAAACCCCGTGCCGTTGAGCATCTGGAAACGCAGACGCCAGAGGAAGAAAACGAAATGCACAGCACCCACTCTCCCGCTGCCCCGGGAAACCCACGGGGGGCATCTCGGAGTATTTCCCTGCCTTTAACAAGAGTCGTGCGTGGGTGAGAAAAATCTTCTGTTTTGATGCCCACGCTTTTCACTTAACATCACATTGGACATATTTCTCCATGACCAAATTAAAGAGAAGAGTGTGTAATTTCCCAGTATTATTGCATGTGGCTATGCCAAGCCCTGTGGAATCAACCCCCTGTTGCTCACAGGGGTTTTCGGCTGCTGACTTCAGAATCATGCTCTTCTGGAGGTGTCACCCACGTGTCCGTCCTGCTGAGATTTCTTTTTCTATCTCACAAGCACGGCGTTACGAAGGAAAACGGACTGACAAATTTACTTCGTCCCAACCACCTTGTAAGACCCGTCAGTACCCTAAAAGCTTTGCTTATATGTTCCTGCTCAGCTCGGTTTTACGTGGTGAACTTGGGGGTGTTCGTGCAAAACTTCTCTTCTGCAGGGAGAGGAATGACTCGAGTTCTGAACTCTGTCTGGGTTTTAAAAAGCTATTTCTTAACGACCTCTTGGCACATTTGTCTTCACTGATGGCTCTCGGTGTGCTGAGCGGTTTTACGGCTTCTTAAAGCTGTCAGGAGAAGCGGTTGGACCTTCCGGTGGGGCCACACGAGTTCAGCGGTGAAACCCCTTCAACCGGGAACCCCAAAGACAGAAGCAACAGAAGCAGGTAAGTGGTTGACTGTGGGAAGTCGGGGGCCCACGGGAGCGGGGGACTGCTGCTTTTCATTATGAGTTCTTCTGGGACGTTTTATATTTGTACCTTGTGGAGATGCTCCTTTGAATGAAAATATGGGAAAAGATGCCTTCAGTTCAGTCTAGGAAACCACAGGGGATAAATCTCCTTCATTTACAGAATTGTAGCAAAGCTCCTTTCTTTGGCACAAAAGAAATAGGTAGGAGCCTTTGCACAGAAAGACGTTACTGGGCCGGCCTTTTGACTCCAATGCGAGGCCGTGCGGTCACCCGACCTGACCTCCGTCACCTGTCCACGCGGGGACCCCACCAGATGGGTTGTTCTCTACGACCCAGGTGGAATAATGTTCATGTTTGGGGAACTCAGCCAAGCTGCTCCCAAATCAAAGGAAGAGGACACTTCCCGGGGGGAAAGAAGATTAAGTTGGCAGGTAGAATGCGTTTAATTTAAGGTTTTTTCCTCATAGCATTTTCTTAGACTCTGGCTGCTGGTGAGGGCAGACGTTCCTACGGCAGCTGGCAGCGCCGTCTCTGCCTGTGTTCCACATCACACCTTCCGCGTCTCAGCCTGCACATTAGACTTAGTAAATAAGCTTCTCTAATTTATTTCTGTCTAGCTAAAATGTGATTTCTTGAAATATTACATTTTTTAAGTGCAGAGAACTATACGCACATAATAGTCTTTCCTGCTGTAAAATTGTTCTGGGTACCTACGACGGAATAAAATATATTCATAGTTTAACAAAATCATCATGATTTTGCTCCATTGCTATATTCCAAAGGCTCTGCTATCTGAGCACACTTGGTATTCACTGGAAGACAGTGGATGTACCATCTCGGGGACATCTTCTGGGACGTTTCCACAATGATCCAGGGAGCAAGCCTTTTGAAAAGGACGGACTCTTCCCATAGAATTCAGAAGTGCCTTTCAAGGAGGGGTCAACTTTAGTCCCAAATTTGGGAAGATTGCCTCCCGTGGCCTCCCCTTTGGCCATTGGGAGCCCTGAATATCCAGCGGTTTCCTTGATGTCCTGGACTAAGCGTGTCCAAACCAAAATTCTTGATTTTCCTCCTCAAAGCTGCCCCTTCCCATTCTTACCCATCTCGGTAAATGGCAGCCCCACCTGCCCGGCTGCTCGGGCCAACACCCCGCACCCAGGAGACGTGGATTCCTAACTTTTCCTCGCTGACTCTCCAGTTCCATCCATCGACACGTCCTAATGACAACCCCCCAGACGTGTTTGCTGCTCTCCGTCTCCGTCACCACTGTGACACCCTTGTCCAGGCCACCGTCTTCTCCCAGGCCCCCTCACTGGACTTTCTGTTTCTGCATTTGCCCTGGGAAAGTCCATCTTCCAACAGCAACCGCCCAAACCAGAAATCAGATCATGTCACTTGCCTGTTTAAAACTTCCTGGTGGCTTTATGTCGGTCAAATGCTAACCCAGAAAACAGACTCGACTTGGAGCGAGTATCGCCAGGGGAGTCTAAGGGAGGAGCTGTTTACACAGCGGTGAGGCAATCGAGAGGCAGCCCAGGTGACATCAGCAAGAATCTGTTGCCGCTTCTAGGCCAGAGGGACAATAGGAGGAAGCCGGGGCGGCAGTCAGGATAGTCCCAATTCCCTACTGTGGCCGCTACACCCCAGTACCTAGGGCAGTGCCCGCATATAGGCACTCAGGGAGCTGTGGGCAGTTGGATAGACGGATGGATGGATAGATGGACGGACGGACGGAAGGATGGATGGATGGACAGACGGATGGATGGATAGATGGATGGATGGATGGATGGACAGATGGATGAATGGGAGGAAGGAAGTGTGGATGGATGGAAAGATGGATGGATGGATGGATGGATGGATGGAAAGAAGGAAGTGTGGATGGTTGGAAGGATGGATGGTTGGAAGGATGGATGGATGAATGGATGGATGGAAGGAAGGAAGTGTGAGTGGGTGGGTGAAAGGATAGATGGATAGAAGGATAGAAGTTTGGAAGGACGGAAGGACAGAGGGATGGATGGACAGGCGGATGGACGGACGGATGGATGGACGGACTGACAGATGGATGGACGGGCGGATGGATGGGTAATTAATTAATCAGCTTTCCCACTTGGCATCTCCCTTCCAGACACCCCGCATACAGTAAGAAGGGGCCGACAGTGACACCACAGAGCATCTTGCTCTCTTTAGGTGGTGGCTCTCCCCCTGCATCTCTCCCCGGGAACTACTGTGGCCTCCATGGCAGAGCACGGCCTCTGGCGTCAGACATGCTTGGGTTTGGATCCTGTCTCTGCACTGCCTCGCTGCGTAAGCTTGGTCTGCTTCCGTTTCCTCATCAGCAAAAGACAGATCATACTAGCGGTGACTCCCTCATAGGGTTGCTGTGAGGGGTCCCCGAGGTGCCGAGTGTCCACACGCTGCGGGCAGAGAACAACTGTAAGCTGGAGAAAGAGAGCTGGCTTGTGCCTCGGGAGCAGCTGTCTCACAGACGAGCACCCCCACGGTCTGGGCAGCATTTTGTAGGAAGCATGGAAGCTCAGAGCGGTATTCATCCATCCCACTCACTCAGGAGTTCTGGCTTTGCAGAGCCGGCGTGTCGAGCATTTCCAAGCCGGGTGCCATGGGGTGGCACTGTTTGCAAGCCATTGGCCTCAGCATCGGCGCTGCGCCTGGATGTAGGTGTCGGTCCTCCAAATGCGTCTCGGTCAGCACAGATTTTTAAGTTTAAAACCACATGGTTGTAGGTTGACAACAAAAGTTAGAAATTTCTTTCAGGAACTGGGCTGGATGTAGAAGACATCATTTTGAAATCTTTGATCTGGTCAGTGAGTTTCCTGGATCTGGTTTTGGAAATGCAGAGAATGTGATAAAACCAAGTGGAGCCCCTGGAACATGTTCTCAAATGAGTCAAGTTTCGTGGGGAGCAAACAGTTGCCCCTCTCTCTGTCCAGGGGGCGAGGGTGGGTGCGGCCCATTTCTCCCTGCGCCCCGCCTGGATGGCCCTGGCTCTGGGGGTCTCCCACCAGCCCCTCGGGGCCGTATCAGGGCGTATGGGTTGCAGAGCTCACCAGTTCATGGAGCGAAGCATTCAGCCTGAGTAAGCGGTCTTTACCTTAAATAAATTTTCTGGAAGAAATTTGTCTGGTTGGGGAATTGTTTATTTAAATCCTCACACTTGTCTAATAATACTAACGATGATTCCTGCCTTTTCTTGAATGGCCTGACCTCCATGCCCTAAACGCCTTACTCTGTCCAGCCTTTACAAGAACTGCAAGTCGGCATGACGTGATGGGCAAGAAAACTGAGGCTCCAAGGGGCCAAGGGACCTGTCCGAGGCGTCTAGAATAGGATGAGGCAGACGCAGAATTGCGCCCGGCCGTGGGGCCCCATGGCCTGCCCTCGCACAGCATCACCGACCCAATCTGGAGGGTCTGGTCGACTGGTGGGCCTTTTCCCATTTCATGGCTGAATCCGGGGTCCATCGTTGTGTCCTGTGACTACATTCCACATGCTGTAAGGGGACTTGGACTGTGGCTGACATTTCCCAATCCACTTTCTCCCAAAGCTGCCCCTCCTGGACTGGAGAAGGAAGGAGACAGTGGGGGTGGGTTGGGGAGCCCCTAGGACGCATTACAGTTTACAGACCGTGAGTTCAGAAACTGAGCTCCTCCCTCGGGCCTGCCTCCCTGACTTCTGCTGCCTGCAGTGGCGGGCCACGCGAGCCACACGTGGATGCCTCCCTTGTCGCATGGATGTCCCATCAAAATTCACTCCCCTGTGAGGCCTCCCTGGCCGCCCTCTCGGTTTTGAACCAGAACACCCTATTCTGATTTTCTCCATCCTTCGTAGGGTTTGGTACTTTCCTTCCTATTTACATGACTGTTTTCACTTTCTGTTTCTTCTTCCCTAAAATGTGGGTTCCGTGTGATCAGAAACCTTGTCCTATTTCTCTAGCCGATAGAAAGCTGTTAAATTAACTACTAAACCAGCTATTCTCAAATCGATAAGTGAAAAATGCAGGAAAGACATCACAACTTGCAAAGAGGAGAATACACCCTGATAATTTTAAAGACACGGCTAAAGTTTAACTGCACACTTAAATTCTTTTCAAGACATAGCGGGATTATGTAAACAGCTTGATTTCTTCCGTAGCCTTAGATCTGCGGCCAATTTGGATGGAGTAACAAATCCCAAACTTTCTTATAAAAATCTCACCCACAAAGAAAGACCTACCAGATACCTTTGAATCGGGCACGGGATCAACACGGCCGCGTTAGGCGGCATTGCCAGCGGCCATCTGGCCCAACTGCTCGGTGTTTCAGAGGCTTAAACATTTTTACCGAAACCCGCCGTGGTTCTGTTTCCATCTGGAGGAACGGGGGCAAGAACAGGCTTTCTCGAGCGTTAGAAATGCACTTTTGGTAAAAGACTTCTAACCCAAACTCAAGCACCGACCCGGGTAGTAAAATGAGCGCGGAAGTCCTCGTAACGTGGGAGGATTACAGCTCCCCATAAATATTTATGGGGTAACAGCAGCTTCTCAGGCATAATACACAGGACATCTGCCACCGAGGCTGAAACGCAGGCTGGATGTTTCAATCTGGAGACTCGAGTCATGTGTTTACTCTTTACAAAGAAAAGTCGTATATTTGAAGGGAAGTTTGGGTCAAGGGGCTTATTTTTTCTGAATTCCTCACCTAGCAAAACTGTCTGCCTCGAAGAACTCGGAAGCTCCCTCTGCACAGAGTTTTATGACCGTGTTGTCTCCACCAAGAGATGACCCGTGTGTGGGCCCCTAGCAGTGCTGGGCGGAGGACCCCGACTCGCGGCTCCGGGAGGCGCGCGGGGCCTGGGAGAGACGCGTGCCCACCCCATCTCTGCCTTATGCTGGGCCTGGAGCCCCCAGAAGGCTGAGCGTTCGGTTCTTGAGTTTCGCTGGCAGTTTTCCCAATGGCCACGGAATCCCCCTGCAAGAAGCGTGGTGTTCCCTCCTGTTGTTTTGGGCTGTTGTTTATACAGAGCTCCAGATACATATGGCACATGGAAGCAATTAAGGTAAAGATGCAAAGTGGGCCCGTCCCACAGGGCCCCCCGATCTGCCAATCTCCCCTTCTGAGGGAGGCCCTCCCCGGCTCGAACGGGGAGCCTCGTGCGCGAGGCGCACACGGGACGGGCGCGCAAGAAGAACGCGCTCTTCAGAGTCGTTTGGTTTCGTGTGTTTTTAGGATCGGTTTTGAACGTCAGCCAACCAAAAACAGCAACGTTCCCACGCAGAGATGAAGCAGAGGATTTGCAACAGCCAGTGGCCGGACGACGCTTTGCAGCCGCACAGGCCGGGACGACATTTGCCATCTCTGTCATCTGGAAACTGCCGTGAACCGCCTTGCCCGTGTGTGGGTAAAGGGCACAAAAGCGAGAGATGGGAAGCCGTGGGGAGCAAGGGTCGTGAGGCCGTCCACAATGGCTGGTCTGCGTCCCTGTTTGTCACTGCTGGTTTGGTCCACGCAATGTGGCATGGGGACCCCACACACGCTCTTTGAGTAACTTGCCACCATTGCCACCACCCAACCACGCTGGCCTTTCACGTGACGGTGGGGCGCACAGGGGCGGCTCAGACGTTCGCACTGGCTGCTGGAAGCCAACAAATTTTTTCTCCCCTTTCCCCCCGAAACGGCCACAGTGACACGGTGTGGGATATAGTCAAAACAGAAAGTTCCCAGTTTTCTTCTTCTTAGCCCTGGTGAGAAAAGAATAGAACTTCGTTAATGCGAATTTGTAGAAAGTAGAAAAAAAGAGAGTGTACATTATACACTTATCAGAGCAAAACGGCCTCATTTCCTGAACGTGGACTTGTTAGCCATTGGGTGTGGTTAATTAATACGTGAACACTCAAATTAGACACATTTGTGTAAGGGGTGAGGGGCGTCATACAACAGAAAGAAACCAAATTATATTTAATCTAAAGGGGGCAGCAATTTATTCTCTCTGAGACTCGAAGGCGAGTCCTTTAGACGCCCGAGGGCACAGGCCTCATGAAATGTGAGCGTGGAAGTTATAGTTGCAAAGAGCGGATGTGTAGAAAAGCCTGCCAGATTCAGATTTCAGCCATGCTCAGAAACTCCTTCTGACGACGACAACGCGGGGAAGACAGCACGGATAAAATTTCGATAGAGACTTAGGCTGACTGAGTGTTAACAGAATCGCTTTAATATTCCGACTAGTCAAGTAATTTGCTCTGAAGTCCCAGATAATAAATATAAATGGGGAGTAAATGGCATCAGGCTGGTCAGAGGCCCAGGGGAGAGCGGTACCCTGACCCAGAGTAGGGACGCCACTGTGTTTCTGCCGTGGACGCCCAGCCTTTGCAGCCAGGGCCGACCGGACAAAGGCCCCTGAGACAGCGCGCATGTGTTTCCACACCCCGACTTGGCAGCCACTGGGCCTTGCTGGAGCTGTGTGTGTGTGTGTGAGTGTGTGTGTCAGAGAACAATGCAGTTCCACTGTCATTCTGAGTCTGCAGAGAAAGGTAAGCCGCTTGTAGTCAGGGAGCAGGATTTTTTTCTGGGCTGTGGGACGTGCTCAGTATCTATCGTGGCAAACGGAGAAAGCAATAAGTGTTATGGTGAATTCCGGGGTCTCGTCGGGCTCAGCTGGGCTGGGTGGGGACCCCTGAGTTCCAGGCCCTCGAGGCCTGTGCTCATTTACAATGTCGATTTGCAGCCTCAACGAGAGACCGGCACAGAAGCAGGAGCCCTCAGCTGTGCATTCTGGTTGAAGGAAGGAAGACGATCTCTAGGTCACTAAAGAGTAACTTCCTTGTAAATACCGCACACAGAAGTCGACATTGCTCGAATTATGTAAAAGATTTTTATGGGGGCATGAACGGATCTACGGTTCAGGGGTTGCACAGAAAAAAATCCCAGACGCTTGAACGAGGATATTTTCAGTGTCTCTCTCCAACTAAAATCAAGCTCTGTCACGCGTCACTCACAGCAGAGTCCTCCAGATTTCCTCCATTTGCAGCCCACCCCGACTGCTGTTGCCACATCTTCCGCTCACCTGTGCGACCACCAACTTAACTTGCCTGTGTTTCTCTAAGCCCATTTATTTACCTTTTAGCTTAAATAAATGTATTTAAAGTGAAACTGCGCGTCACGACTATAAAATTATACTTGTGGTCTTTTAGGAGCGTCCTTCATTTTAACACGCACACGCTGAGTTAACACAGCCTTCACTCCTTCGCTCCTTCTAACGGAGAGGAGGACCTTAACTTGCTTCTGCGGCAATGACCCATGCCTGGGTTACGTTCCTTCACCCAGAGTTTTGTTCCCATCCTGTTTGTAAAGCCCCGAACAGGTCCTTTTTATCACGATACGTCGTAGAGTCGGTCGACGGCTCACTGAGGCTCCCTCACGTCCACCGTTGTGCTTTTTGAAATTTCACCACTGCGTCTTGCACGTCCCTTCTTCCTCCCAGGATTTCCTTGTTTCCTTAGCCATTCTTCCAGCGAGGGTCTGTTCGTGGTAAACGCCCCCGTTTGAACACGTCTGCATGTCTTTATTGCACTGTAAGATGGTTCGTCGGCGCGTGAACGGCCCTGCGCTGACGTTTTCTTTCAGCGTTTTGCAGCTGTCCTTCCATCGTATCTCTGATTCTATTCTGCGCTTGAGAAGTCTGCGGTCGCTGTCACTCGTCTCCAGGTGACCAAATTTTTTTTTCTCGATGACAGCTCGCAAGACCGTCTCTCTGTCTTTGATAATCTGTGTTCTTCACTGCTGTGTGTTTAGATATGGACTTCTTTTCATGCATCCTGCGTGTGAATTATGTTTTCCGAACCCAGGAAGGTGTATCTTTAACCAATTCTGTAAAATTCTGAGGTGTTATCTCTGTGTATTTCCTCCACCCCATTTCTCTATTCCCTTCTTCTGGGGGTGCCTGTTAGGAGTATGTTGGGTCACCTCACTGCCTCCATGTCTCTTAACTTTTCATCTTATTGCCAACCTTTCAGTTCGCTTTGCCCTCGTCCACTCTCCCCGTCTCCGCTCTGGCTCCATACGCGGCAACCCTCGTAACCGTCTCTGTCTTCCTTCCTTGTTCTCGTTATTGCTCCCAAATTACAGCACTGAAAACAACACCTGACTCATTCCAGAGGTGCCATAAACATTGGCTGATTTTATTTTGTTTCAAGGAATATCAACAACAAACACCCAGAATTCCACCAAGGCAGGTTTCCCGGGAGAACCTCGTAAAGACAGATCGGATCGCGTTTACAGACTTCTCTTTTAGGCCGCCTGTATTTGCAGTTGGCAGCCAGCCTGACTTCTCGTAGGCCTGTCCTAATTTATTTTCGGTCCCATGCATATAAGCCAGTGTTTATTTTGATAACTGCATTTACGCTTCCAAGCTTTGACAGACAAATCATCGCCCTGGGCTTCCTCGTGGTTGCAAGCTTCCACCCACCTCCTGCCCGAAGGAGCAGCTCGCCCTCCAGCATGCTCAGGTCTGTTCTCTGCAATTAGTTATCTAGCTATTGAGCCTCTCGGAATGACTGTCTCTCTAGAGGGAAAAAAAAAAAATACAAACGTCACATGCAAAAGCCCTGTCTAAACTCCAAAACTCTCTATAAAAGGGAAGGACGAGTGCTCCCTATCTGTGAATATTTGAAAGAACCACGAGTGACCACGTAGACCTCTTTTTTTCCACCGCATCACTAGCCAGTGGGCTCCCCTCCTGCCGTGTCCGGGGCCGAGGGCTCCCGGAGGGAAGTTTCTGTTCTGGAGTGTGGGAATAGTCCCAAAGCTGAAAGAAAGCCTCTTTTCACAACGTCGTCCCTCAGAAGATCTTCCGCCTTCCCCTGGTTTCGGATTCCTATGGAATCTGGACACCTCTCATTTCCAGATGCTCTAATCAGGCAAGAAACTTGCTTTCAAAGTACTGGAAACATCAGTTCAGAGCCCGCCCCCACCCTCCCCCCGACCCCCAGCCCTTTCTCCTGAAAATTCCAGCATGAGCAGAAGAAGGCCAGATTGAGAGAGGGCAGAGAGCGGAAAACCAAGCCTAGGTTCTCAGACAGAAGTCGCTTTGCCGTTTGGCTCCATCTCACTACAGCAATGACTCCAGACCAGACGGTTCAGACCAGACGGTTCTTCGGGTGACGCTGACGGTGGGGAGGGCAGACGAAGGGGAGAAAGGGAATCCTTGCCCGCTGGCCGGCTGCCAGACCGAAGGCCCAACACCTGGGTGCCAGATGTGCCTGGGGCGTGAGGCCCACTGTTGACCCAGGGCCGCACAAGCGCACGCACACGGTAGCTGCTCTGCTTGGGGGAGCGGGCTGCGAGGCCGCGCTGAGGACCGGCCAGCGCTCTTTCTGCTGCTCCTTCCTCCCGTTGGCCCCCAGCCCCACTGCACTCTTTCCGCCCAACGGAGGCAGGAAGCCGGCTTGTGGTCAGCCCCCGGGTTTGGTGCTTTCCGCCCCAGACCTCGGCACTCGTGTAGCTGTTTCGTGCCTGTGTCTTTGTTCGAATTCACTGGAGGAAGACGTAGCAGGTGGGGACACTCGGATAATGGTCTGCAGGCGCCATGCCATGGCAGCCAGGGAGAAGTAAGGCAAGAAGCCGCTGGCTGACCACACTGCCCAAGGCCGACGGCCACATTCGGGAACAGTCTGGAATGCCTGGTAGTGCCGGCTCAGTCAGAACGGCCCAGACCAGGGTGATCCGGGAAGGGCAGGCTGCCTCGGATCTGCCCACCGCTGATTGACTCCTGCCTCCCTTCGACGGGGCGAGCTCCCGGGAGTGGCCTCTTCCTTCCCTCTGGGAGTCTGTGCTCTACTGTCCCCCTCCCAGGTGAATGGGGTTTGCAGGGGAGGCAGGCTGGGCTCCGACCCAGCTCTTCCGCTCCGTTGCTGGCCCTGACACGTGACCTGGTCTCCCCGGCTCCCGTTTCTCTATTTGTAAAGACGAGGGACGGTAACAGTCACTTTTCCGGGGTCTCAAGAAGAGTGAAACAAAGGGCCCAGGCCCGCTGTGTGCCAGGGGCTCGGGACGGGGGGCTGCTTTGCCCTGTTCCCCCTTCACCTGTCCCTCCGGTGGGGTATTCTGGGCTTTTCTTTCCAGCTGGAGTATTGGAGGATTTTACCATATTTCAGTTCAAAATGGAGCAAGTTTAGAGAAGAGGGAGATGTGGCTGATGGCAATAGCCATACTCCGCCAGAAAGCATCCTTGGGGGCCCACAGGCCGGCGTCTCGGAAAATTCCAGCCCCACAAACAGCCGCAGAGGAGCTCCCGTCTCCCTCTACACGGCTCCTCGGGGGACCCGATCCTGCTGGGGCAGGCGGCTGCTGTCCCCCGCCCCCAGCGCTGCTCCTCACGTCCATGTTCCCCTAACTGAGAAACTGGTGAGGAAAAACAAAGAGTAGCAAACAGTTTGGTGGGAGAAACCAGGTGCAAAAGGCCATGTGGGGTGTGATTCCATTTATATGGAATGTCCGGAACAGGGATGTCCACAGGGATAGAAAGTGGATTAGTGGACACCAGGGGCTTAGGAGGGGGGACACGGAAAGTGACCGCCTCACGGGTACGGGGTTTCCTTGGGAGCGACGGAAGCATTTTGGAACAAGATGGAGATGGTGGTTGCACAGCCTTACGCTAAGTGATGTTCTCTTTAAAATGGTGTATTTCACCCCAGAAAAAAAAAATTCTTCATAGAATTATACACCCCCTCCTCCAAAAAAAAAAAGAAATGAAAAGAGTAAATCTGAGTGTGCTTCTGTTTGAGAAGCAACAAGAATGGAACTCAAGCAGAACTTCTCCTCAGCCACCCCTACACAGGGACAGGCTTTCTTCTCCGTCCCTCAAGATGCACCCGGTCCACTCGCCTCCACCTGAACGTTTCCCCCTCTGAACGCACTCCCGGAGCTCACTCCTGCTGAACTGTTCTTTTTCTCATTTTGCTTGTTTCACACCTGAAGTAATTTGGGATCAGCTCTCATATTTTTTTTTTTTTTTGCTTTAGAAAAGTAGTAAAAATTAATTAATCCACGACTGCACGGATAGCAAAACTTAATAGAAATTTTAATAAAAATACAACCTCAATAAGCTTCCCTATTGTTCTAATAAATGCAGTGGTAGTTTAGAACTGTAGATAAAAAAAATTAATAAAACAGCTGAGGCTAGGGACCACGAAGCTCAAATGAAGGGACACGGTCTCTGTTCGGCTCCTCCTGACAGCGAGGGGAGGATGCCCTCCAAATGCATTTCCTATTTCCCACTGCATGTCAGAAACTTCTGGAACGTTTAACCAATACTCCTTGTTTGGTGGCTTTCTTGAATTATTCAGATATTTTTACCCAACACAAAAAAGGTTGGAGGCAATTATAATAGCCAAGTGTTAAATTACCGTGATATATTCACAGAGAAAACAGGTGGGGAGAGAGTTGAAGAAAACCAAAGCATGATTTTCAACTTGGTGGGGCCCTAGTCTCTGGGCCGCATTCCCAGAGGCTAAATGTTGCTTGTCTGGTTGGTTTTTCTTTCCATCACTGTGACAGGGACTCAGAGGATGAAGGAGACCACTGACTCTTCGGGAAACAAAAGCAGCCCTCATTTCCAGGGACCAGAGCCCACTCTCTCTCTCCCGGGGGCCCTCGTCCTCCTGTCCTCGGGATGAGTCAAGAAATTCCAGGTGCAACGGGTAAGCAGGTGCGATGATGACCAGGTGAGGCCGGCTTCCTCACGAGGCACAGCGTCCTCGGGAGGTCACCGTCGTGCTGCAGAGAGGCACGTGTCAGAGCCCAGGGGTTCCCGCCACCGTCCGCTGGGCTCAGGAAGTCGGCTGGCCGGCTTCTGGGTGCCAGATCAGAGGGGAAAGCTTGGATCAGGTGGAGCTTAAAGGTGAGGGAGTGGGCCAGCGAGAGGAACCGAGAAGGGCGTTTTGAGCTGGTTTCATGCAGCCAGCTCTCTTCCAGAAACGCCAGAACTAGATCTTGAATGCCGGAAACCTGAGACATCGCCAGACATCAGCGTTCTGCGGTGCTGAGGAGAGAGACGGAAGGTGTGCTCCTCAGGGCCCAGTAAGGGGCTAAACGCAATCAACCGACGCCTCCAGAGGGAGCCCGAGGGAGCAGGACGGCTGCAGGGTGCTCCCCCAGCATGTCCCGCCCTGACCCTGGCCGGCAGCCGGCGAGGAGGCGAGAAGGGACACAGTGGTCCCAGCAGCCAGCAGCACTGGCGCTGGCTTCAACGGGAGCCCTGGGCCCTGCTGCCAGGGGGAGCGGCGAGCACTGACCGTGGAGAAAGGGAAGCTAGTTCAGAATCCAGCACCTTAGGACCACAGGAACGGGAGGAAGCCGTAAAAGGGCCTCAGTGGGGCTTCCCGGGGGCCTGTTCTGACCAGCTCAAGAGGGTCTCAGCCTGTTCCTGGAGAAGCTCCCTTCTGATGGGGAGATAAACACAATCAGCTGAGGAAAACCTGAGAAACCTCTTAAAAATTATTATGGAAGATTTCAACCATGAACCAAAATAGGGAGATTTACTAGCATGAGTCCCCGTGTACCCGTCACCCGCTCGCTCATCTCTCCCTCCGCCGTTCTGTTCTTTATTGTAGTAAAACACACACAGCATAACAGGCACCGTCTCAACCATTTTTAAGTGCGCGGTTCAGTGGCGTTAGGTACGTTCACCTTATCGTACGAGGATCCTCACCGTCCATCTCCAGAACTTTTTCGTCTTCCCAAATCGAAACTCTTGTCCGCGTTAAAACACTCACTCCCTAGCCCCCTCCCCCAGCCCTCGGCCCCCACCATCTGCTTTCTGTCTCCATGAACTCCAGCAGGGACCTCGCACAAGTGGAATCATACAGGATTTGTCCTTCTGCGACTGGCTTATGTCACCGAGCATAACGTCCTCAACTGTTTTTAGACTCAAGAAATCTTGATGCCCTGGAGAGGCCCAATGATCAGCTCACATTCAGACAGCCTTTCCTTCTCCCCTTAGAAAGATGACACCAATTTTCCCCAGTTCTCCACCAGTATGAGCTCCCTGGGTCCTCATAGCCAGCTCACCTGTTAGTAAAGCCGAGAGCGTGGGGATCAGAGAAGTTGAGTGACCGCTCCAGCGTCACTCAGTCAGTGAGGGCTGCTGTGGTTACTCCATCACAGGGGCCAATGTTGCCTTTGCTTTTTCCGAATCCGTCATAAAGCCCTCCGGTCCAGGGTTTTTCAAAGTGTAAGGAAGCACGCTCCTGGTGGCGTGCGAGCCGATTGTAGGTGGCACACAAGTCAGCATTTTCTACTTTATGACTGTGTGTTTATCTCGGTCTAGGTATGAGGAAAGGCAACGGGCATGTTGAACTTGTGATTCCACTGATTTAGTCTTCGCACGAGACTGAGTGAAAAAGTGGTTCTGTTTCAAACAGATTTAAAGAGAGAGAGAAAGTCAGCAGACCTGAAGAACTGAAACTTGGGTGACACCGAGCCCAGAACGGCTTTCTTCTCTGGGGAGGATGAAAGAAAGACAAGCAGCCCCTGACATGCAGGGACCGGCCCCACAGGGGTCCACGGTGCCATCCTGTTGGACGGAGGACCCGCATCCGACAAAAGTCACTTTCTGGGACAGAACGAGGGGAATGTCATAGCCTTGTCTAAGCACAGACAAAAACGGTGTCAGTGTGCGGACCACAGAAGTATCAAACACCCCCTCTGCTGCCTGATAGGACCAATCACGGCCGGCACGTGGGTCTGGTCGTTCCTTCTTCTCAATAAGATTTACTGAGATGCCCAATGACCGAAGGATCCCTCCTTCTCGACAGGGTCCAGAGCCAGCCCCACCTCCTCGGGCCCGGCCCCAAAGGCCCAAGCGCAAGGAGTCCTTTCTAACCCCATCTTCTCCGAGTTCTTGAAACATGGTGGGCACAGGCGCCCTCCCTGTCCCCCTCTTTGGTGTCCTGCGTGCAGGGGTGCCGGTCGTTTTCTCCGCCTTGACGTCCGTCCCTCTTCACCGACGTTTAGAACTCTGCTCTGCTGGAAGGTCGTTCCCAGAGTGTGGGGAAAACGAAGCCGTCGATATCTATTGATGGAGTCCTCATAGCAAGGGGGCGGGCTGGCCCCCCCCCCCCCCCGCCCCACCCCGGGCTGGAGCCCTTGCCGGCAGCTCTGAGCTGACACTTAAATGCAAATAAGCCCGGTGCCCACTTTCATTTAATTGTATTGATGAAAACAAAGGAGGCAGCCTCGTGTGCAGGGCGCAGGTCAGTTGCTGCTCCAGAATGCACGGGGTCCCCAGTCCCTGAGGACAGTCGGGGCTCCAGGGGCCTCTTCGGACAACTCGCCCTGGCCCGTTGGACTGGTCAGAGAGGAGCGCTGAGCGGCTCTCAACCCCACAGCCCTGCAGGTTGGGCGCCTCCTACTTCTTGTTGGCCCCAGAATCAAATAGGTCACACAGCCTCGAATGCGACCAAATAGAGGGATGGGGCCCTGCCTCCTCCTGTCTCTAGAGTGGCTTGTTCTGAGCACGGGACACTCTTATGGGGCCAATGTGAGGCTGGAAGGGCTCTGCAGATCCCACCTCCACCCCTACCTGGCTGACAGGCCCGACAGGCTGGCCCCTCCATGCTTCTGGGACAGAAGTCGTGTTCCCTGGGGTCTCCCAGGCTGGCTCTCCTTGACAGCTGCTGCTGGTGTCTCTGGGAATGAGAGCTTTTTCTTCTAATGAGGACAACAGCAAGCCACAAAGAACAACCTGCCTCAGTTTCTCTGTTGTAAAGTATCTGGACGGGCTCTGCTGAGAATTAATTAACAAATGTCCATTAAACGTTCTCAGGGTGAGCGCTCTGCGGCTGCTAAGTAGTATTAAATAATTACAACCCTCGAATGACGAGCCCATCATGTCGCTGATCTGAGGCATGAAAATGTTGTTATATGTCTTTTCACAATGACTTTATTTAACAAGAGCTGATCTTTGCAATTTGGTTTATTTTCTCTATCCCTTTTAATTTCAGACTCAGAGGTTATTAGCAGAAAACTGCTCATTTCTGCTGTAAATCAAGAAAATACTCATTAGAAACCCAACGCGGTGATTGCTAAGAGTTCGGACTTGTAAAGAATGGGATGACGGCAAGATTTGGTGTTAAAAACAGGCTATATTCAAAAATATGTTTTGTTTAGGGGAAACAGAACGGCATTTTGCGAACCGAGCAACCTCTTAAACACATTGAAATCCAGATTATACTTGGCAAGGCACCAGGACGAGAGACAGCCATCGAATAGCAAATTGGGTCCTCAAGGCTGGGGAGAAAGGAAATAGGGGTGGCTGTGAGGATCCGGCCCAGCGAGCACATCTGGGTGCCAAGCCACCCCTGATGTTGGCGTCTAATTGAATAGGACGGGACCAAGAGGAAAGTTGTGGTCTCCACCGGGCTGGGGAGCCATCTTGCACCCACAGACGCAGACACACAACACAGGGGCCAGAGGCGATTCCAAAAGCATGTCCGTAAACCCTGGGAAAAAGATGACTGCTGATGTTTAAAACACATGGCGGGCGCTGAGGACCAGTGGCCCCGTGCCTTCATCTCTGGCCTCTTCCCCTGCCTCTGGCTCCCAGGTGACGTTTGCTGTCTCTTGCGTCTCATAAGGAACGTGTCGATCCACAGAGAGAGTTTTCAGGCCTCACTCCCACATCCCTCATTTATACACTCCTTTCCAGACTGGTAGAATTTCTTTTTGCAAAATTATCCTTGTCTAATCCGTAGAGACGGAAAGTGGATTAGTGGTTGCCAGGGGCTGAGGCGGGAGGGGGTCGACAATGGAGAGTGACTGCTAATGGGTAATGGGGTTTCTTTTGGGGCTGGTGAAAATGTTCTGGCATTAGAGAGTGGCGATAGTTGCACACAACTCTCTGAACGTACTAAAAACACTGACTTGTACACTGTAAAAGGGTGAGTTTGCTGGTGTGTCAGTGACGTCTCACTCAATAAAGGTGTTATTTAAAAATTATCCTTGCCTCTCACTGCTGGCCGGCCTCCAGTTACTGAGACCATGAGTCCTCAGCCTACAGGGCTCACAGGAGGCAGCTCTGGGGTCCCGCTGGTGGCCCCTGGAGTCTGTAGTCATCTCTTGATTTTGCCTGAACATTTGCAGAAGTTACCAAATGCAGAAGACCCAGGGCATCCGACCGTGGGTGGGCACTCTAGGCTTACCCAAAGCAGATAAAGGACCCGCACTTCTGCTACGACGTCAAATCGACTTGTAAAATTCCTTTAGGACCAAAAGCGGAAGGTGCCTTGGGCTTCGCGCAAAGGAACGGAAGGAGATGAGGAGGACCCCATTCTTTCTAGACTCTTGGGAACCACCAGACCCTCTAAAAGGAACCATAGCCCCCGCTTTCGTCAGGTCAGCAGCAGGAAAAGGCAGAGCTGCCCAGAATCAGACCTCTGGGCCACAGCACCGAGGGGCGGCAGGGCAGGGAGGGGCCCATGGAGCCAGTTCCTGCCGCAGCTTGGGCAATCAGTGTGTCCTTTCTTGTTCTTGCAATCTCTTTATCTAAAATGAGTTTTTAAAACAACAAGGTAATCTAGGCAGAGTTAGAAGCTGGAGTCCCCTTTCACCTAGCCAGGACATGGGAGGGCTCCATCCTCCAGGGGACACATTTGGCATCTCCCAGGACGGCCTTGCAGAAGGCCATCGCTGAGCCACGGGATCGGTGTTTGTAGGACAAAAAATAAAAGCCGGTGGTGGGCTCTGGGTGAAAAGAGAAGGGGGCTCTCTGGGAGCCTGCCCCAGACCGCACCAGTTACTGGCACGCGAGTGTGTCTCCACACATTTGAAGCCTCCCGCGGTCACGCCAAGCCCCACCTTTGAGAAAAGTGACCTTCTGGTGGCACATATGGCCAACCCTTGGGCACCGGTCCACCTTCCTCCTGCCATACAGGTCCGAATAAGGCAGCCCTGGGAGGGAATTCCTCCAGAAGAGTGAGGCCAGACCACAGCCACAGAGACACAAGTGGCAAGGGCGGTGGCGGGGGGCGGGGGGGGGGTCACCCCTCCACACTGCCCATGCAGCGCCTCTCCAGAGCTGCCCGAAGTTGTAGAGACGGCCCTTCATCTCCGGTCGGCGAGCAGGCAGTGGACGCCTCGGCAGCATTTCTTGAGGGCAGCCTCCACTCTCACACCACAGCATCCCGGCCTCCCTCAAGGCTTGGGGGACAATTCTGTGCGGCCTAGGAAGCCGCCCTGGGTTCTTCAGGCCCCGGGTGGGCCCTGCTCCCGGGCTGTGGACTGTGCACAGGAAGTCCTTAGCAGAGGGGCTGGGCTGGGGGCCCCTCACTGCAGGGGGCACCCCAAGAAGACTGATGCTCTGGGTCAGAGGCGCTGGGCATCTTCTCTCTCTTTCTCTCGGGGAAGAGGACAGGCAGCCCGTGGCTTAGGAACAGGCTATTGGTCTTTGTTTACCAGGCCACGCGGCCGCCTGCCTCTCTCCTCGCAGCCGCAGCCGGTTCTCGCTGCCCGCCAGTGTCACGTCCAGGGAGGGACAAAGGGGCTGCGGGCGGATTAGCTCTCGCCCGGCGGGCGGGCGGCCTTCCCGCGGCGGCAGCTGCTCCACCGGGCCTGCCAAGGGCGGCGCGGTCCCTGCGCCCCTGTTTGCTCAGGGCCGCTCGGCCGGACGGCGCGGCTTCCTCTGTTTATTTTCACGGCCCACTCGGGTCCCGCCCCGTCGGGCCGGCCGGGCCGGGCTGCGCAGGGGTCAGCGGCGGACAATGGAGAGGCGCGCTCGCTTCGATCGGGTTTCAGGCCTTTGTTGCCCGGAGCCTCGTGCCGATGGGTTAATGGGGCAGAAGAGATCGGTGAAGGGCGACAGAAGTGGTCTTTGAAAGAGGGTGTCAGTACAGGGCAGCGAGACAAAGGCCAAAACACACACGGGGCGGAGAGGAGCAGATGGGGACGGGCCCGGGAAAACAATTAGGCCGCGAGTGCGG